>NC_069679.1:39702472-40005502 GCF_023699985.2 Odocoileus virginianus | reverse complement strand
CCAAGGAAGATCGGCAAGTAAAAAAATGCAGGCTTGCATAACAGGCAAGACGAAAGCTCATTCCTTCAGCAGTTAATATATATGCTGATTCATATTTACATTATATAAGGGTGATTCATGTTAAAAAATACACAGCAGTGTATACTATCTTTTGCTTGTCTCTCCAAATATTTCATAAGCCCCATGTTGCATGAATGAATGATGGATCAATAAAACACAGTGAGGCAGATAAAACTATATGGACACTTTTCAGTTGCCTCATGAGAAAACAGATTACATACCCAAAGGCTTAATACAGGTAACTTCCCCTTTGTTGAAGCCCTGCTCCCTGGCCATACCTTCCCAGCATAATGGTGAATAATGAAGCCTTGGTTCCAGCTGTTGAAGTGCTCATGGTTCCCAATCTGCATCTGCAGTTTCTGGAGCAGCGTCTGGTCCGCCCCCTCACCCACCGCGTGCATCGTGGCACATACATCATCCAGAATGCTCATGATCCCAGGAGGGTTCTGATAGGACCAAGAAAGCAAAGCCCCAATTCACTGACTGTTCTAAAACACACCATGTTCATTAGGACTTTCCTTAAGCAAGGAAACAGCTCCCGAGACTTAAGATACCATCTTGGAAGTCAGTCTTTCCCTTTGAGGAAGGATGCTATTAGTAATCCCAAATGGGAGCCACCTCTTAGATCTAACAATGGAACAAAGTCCATTTTCAAAAAGAAAAGTTTAATTTCCCAAAGTTCTATTCGAAGTCACACACAGAAAGATCATTATCTGCTCACTTTTATTGTACTAAGTTGATTTTTAAAACTCTGAAGAAAGCCATTTTTCTTTGATCCTAATTCATTTCTTAATGTTTGTTTTCAGCTTGTTATCCATATAGACATGGATAATACATACTGGACACATTCTATCATATATCACTTTTTCTGCATAGCACTAGTTTATAAATAATCCTCCTGTTTTACACAGTCTTTATACTTATTATTTTGATGGCTATGTTTCCCTGTTCTTATATGCTATAATTTATTTAAGGACTGAATTATCTATGAATGGTTTTACCATTGCCACTTTGGGACTTTTATAAAAAACAAAACAAAATAGTACTGTACAGATCTGTCTATGCCCCTTTATTTTCTTTTGAATAATTTCTAGGGCTAAAGTCTTAGAAGTTGTATAAATGGTCTGGAAGGCAGGGCCATTTTGTATCTCTTCATACACTATGCCATCAACATAAGTGATAACTGTCTCCTCTTAAAATTCAGTAACAACTTCCATTCATAAATTGATAATGTACTTACATACACATGTATATATTAACTGTAAGAATAAAACCCTGTTTTCACACATATACATAAAAGCAAAATAAATGTAATTGCTAAAACTCTCTGCATCGAGGATTTCCCTAGTGGTCCAGTGGCTGACTCTGCACTCCCAGTGAAGGAGGCCTGGGTTCAATCCCTGGTCAGGGAACTCGATCCCACATACCACAACAAAACCCAGGCACAGCCAAATAAGCAAACAAAAAAACCTCTCTTCAATCAGAGTTCTCACTCTCTCTATTCTAATACAATGACAGAGAGAACAAAAACTCACTTAGTGTAAACCTGTGAACAGTGAAGAGACACACCAGACCGATACTTACAACTTTGTTCTCAATGAGGTCACATACGACTTTGTTATTAAAGTAATCGATGGGTGTCCATCTAATGCCTTCTTGCACATATTCTTCCTATAGGACAGAAAGCAGGAATTCTCATTATGACTCAGTGAAGACCATCTAGAGTTCAGCACAGATGGATATCACAGGCACATAAATCATCAGGAAAGAAAAACCTGGATCCCTCCCATAAAAACTAGCAATACTAATATTTTCTAAGAGGAAGAGGAAAAGAGAATTTCATTGCTTGGTAATTTTTATGTTTGGTTAGAACCATATAAAATTGCTTCCATACAATTGTTTTTGACATACAAAGATGGCAATTAAAAATGGCTTAACCCATAGGTCCAGTTATGAAATAATCTCTTGGAACTTAACATAGAACAGAAGTACAGATTAGCATCTAGGTACTTAAAAGGAAGGCCCCTCATTCAGGTCAGTTGCTCATTAAACATCATGAACACCATCACACTCTCCTGGTTTCCCTCATTCCTCATCAATCTTGCTTTGTTAGCATCTAATGCTGGCTCTCCCCTCCACCCCCTGATCTTTATACGATGGGGGGCTCTCAGGGCTTCCAGCCTTATTTTCTCAACCTTTTCTCTCTAGGTAATTCCAATCAACTCCGTGGCTTAAAATAATACCTATAGGCTATGACACCTGAAAGTGTTTCTCTAGTCTAGACTGGCCCCCTGAGTTCCAGAGTCACATTTTTTTTTCACGTACTGGAATGTCCACTCAGAGGGATAACAGGCCTCTCACAGCTACCACGTTCAGCAGTGCTCCGGCCCTACATCCCTCCACCGTCTCCAACCAACTGCTCTCCTCCTCATCCTACCATTCAGTAAACAGTCTCCCCACTGGTCCTGTTATTCAAGCTGCAATCATCTGCGACTCCTCTTTCCTCAGCTAATTATGTTGAGAGCAAGTCACACTGACTCATTCTGCAAAATATACACCAAATCTGACCCCCTCTCACCATGTCCCCACCTCTACTGTAGCCATCACTGTCTCCACCTCACCATTCCTGCTTAGTCTTCCCAGGAGTCTGGTTTTGAAACGTCTACTCTTGTTTGTCCTCCCCTGCCTCAGCCTGCCCTGTCTGAGTGCACAGAGTCAAAGCCAACTGGTCAAAAACAAATCAGATGGCATTACACTCTACTGAAAATCCTCCAGTGGCTTCCCATCATTCTTACTCTGAAGTCTTGGCCGTGCCCTACAAAGTTCCTCTGTGACTCAACCTCTGCCTTCTCCCATCTCAGTCTCTACCACGTCCACTCTTGGGGTTTGGCTCTAGCTACTCTGAGGAGTGGCAGAATTTCAGGGCAGAGTTTTCTATGAAAACTATTCATCACTGGTGTTCCTAAGCAGGCACATGAACACTTCCATGAAGAAACATTCTTCAAACAGCCTCAAATATGTGCAGTGGGTTGAATGTGTCCTCCAAGATTTTGTGTCCATCTAGAACCCCAAAATGTCAGGAAATAGGATATCTGGAGATATAATTAGCTAAGAATTTCATAATCAAATTATCATGGATTTAGGGTGACCCCTAAATCCAAAGACTTGTGTCTTTGTAAGAGAAGAGAGAATGAGATTTGGACACAGAGAGAAAATGGACACATGAAGCCACAGAGACTGAAGGCATGCTGCCCAAAGGCAAGGAATGCCCAGAGCACCTTGAGCAGCAAGAGGAAAGGAGAATTTCCCCTATAGCCTCTGGAAAGAGTGCTACCCTAGCAACATCTTGAGTTTGAATTCTGGCCTCCTGGACTGGGAGAGGAAAAAATATCTATTGTTTTAAGCTATCTGGTTGGTGGTACCTTATAGCAATCTAAGAAATAAAAAAACAGTAGGCACCAGAATAAAAGGGAACTTGTACTGGACTTTCAGTAGGAAGTATATAAGTAACCTCAAGTCAGAATTTAAATATCAGCTTTGTTAAAGACACATTTATTTTTATGTTAGATTGGGAGCAGAGCAAATCTGAGAAAACCAAGTTTTCCTTTGGAACACAGTATATGCAATTGGGGTTGGAATAGGTTTCCATTTCCACTTGGTCAATGAGTCATAGAGTAGTAAAAACAACCAGTCATAAGTCCAACTTCACAGCATCATTTACTTACAGAGAAAGAAAATGTAGCAGATGGTGTTTATACTTCAGACTAAAATGTCACAGCAGCATATGGTTTTTCTGCCTGACTCTATTAAGTACATTTTCTAATAAAAAAACTATAATATGAACCTATTACCAAAAGAGAGAGATCTATACCCTTCAAAACAAATCAGAAACAGAAGAAGGGAGCTACTCACCTGTTCTGCCTTTAATGTGAGTTCAATAAAAATCTGCTGTAATTTTTCATTAACAAAATTGATACAAAACTGTTCAAAGCCATTTTTCTGAAGAAAAGAAAAAGACAAAGTGTTACTTTTATGTACTTGTTTCTGCAAAATCATTTTAAAGTCACTTCTTGAGTGATTTAGTGAGAAAGCTTAACAGAAATGTTGGCGGCATCAGTAGAAACAGCATAGTTTATATTTAGGAGATACTAATTTAGTATAGGTACATGAAGAACTCAAAAAGGCAAAAGTGAGCCACAATGATTTTTTTTTTTCACGGCCTAGAATTATTTCTTTCAAGCCAGGTAGAAAGCATTACCCTTCTTTGTCTTTAATTACTCAAGCTGGTCTTACCTGAAATATTTCAAAGCCATAGATGTCTAGGACGCCAATGTTGTATTCCTGGTGGTCCTTCTCCATTGCTTTGTTGATAGACTAGAAGAAAGTAACCAGCATGTTAATTAACTCCTTTCATAGTCATATTAAAAATGGGCATGCATGGGGATAAGAAAAGCAGATACTACTGCCTATGGAAACGGAAGCAGACAAGAAGACAGATGAATTGCCCCTTAAAAAAGGCCTCAGTGCAATGTCAAGTTTGTGGGAAAACCACCAGAATCTTAAAAAAAAAAAAAAAAAAAAAGTAGCATGGTAGAAAAAAAAAGTTTGCTTCATGATGAAAATCATTCATTTCTGGCAGAACTAGTTTTTCTCAGGAAGTCTTGAGAATTAGAAGAAAATATCATCTTGGATGAGTGAAGTAAAACCTGTTTCACAAAAAGAACCAATATTGCAGGATTTGTAAATATTCTTTCCATTAACCCCATCCAGTATAGGCATACATAAGAGACACCATGGGTTTGGTTCCAGACCACTGCAATACTGCAAATATCACAAACAGTGAGTCACACCTTTTTTTTGTTTGTTTCCAGTGCATATAAAAGATGCTTATATTATACTGTATGTAGTTTATTAAGTGCAGTCTTTTAAGTAGCATTACATATTAAAAAATGTACATACTTTAATTAAAAATTATTTTATTGCTAAAAAAAAAAAAAGCTAGCACCTGAGCCTTCAGCAAGTCATAGTAGTAACATCAAAGATCACTGATCACAGAGCACCATCACAAATATAATAATGAGTTTGAAATATTGCCAGAATTACCAAGATGTGACAGAGACATGAAATGAAGAAATGTCAGAAAAGTGGCACTGATAGGTTTGTTCAACAGAGTTGCCACAAACCTTCAGTTTGTAAAAAAAACAAGTATCTACAAAGCATAATAAAACAAGGTATGCCCTGTAGTCAGTTAATGATCATCTAACATAATATGGCAGGAAATGTCAACAAGACAGTCTTTATTCTCAGAGGCAACTGTGGACAGTAATGCCATTAATTAGTATTAAAGCGATGGTAATGAAAAGCAACTTTAGATGGATTCAACATTCACCAGGCTTTGGGAAGGGCTTCCCAAGTGTTGTTTCATTTAGTTCTCACTACAATCCTCTTAATGACACTGATAACATCATAATGTATAAAACCACACTGGATAAGAGGAAGGGTCTGGAATTCAATTTAAGTAGTATGATGATTCTATCTGTGTTCTTGACCACTGTGAAAAGAGATGTGTAATCAATAAAACAGACAATGTTAGGAGGCGGGTGTAGGTTAAAGGGGGTCAGTCAGGCCTGCAGGGGAGGGAGGAATGTAAGAGAAAAATTCCTGGGGGTTGAGAATAACTGGAGGAATTTTTAAGTACCAGAGTTGTTTTCCAGGCAAAGAAAATGACATTCATCTTTTATCAGCCAACAGGTAACGATGTATAGCACTTAGCCCAGTGCCTGGCACAGAGTCAGGGCTTAATAAATGTCAGCTCCAATTAGTATCACTTGTACAGGGCATCTGCCCCATTACACCACACAATCAAGGGAAGACAGAAAGGAAATAAAGTGGGAAGGCCAGCACTGGAAGGTTCACTGAACAGAGGCAAGAGATGTAGGTTCTAATCCCAGTTCGGCACAACCCTCCTGCTAATGGCCGTGGGTGAAATCACCAATTCTCGGGCTAAGATTCCCTTGTCAGTATAATGATGGGCCTGGACAAGCTAAAAGCATGACTAATGTTTTGTATAACCCTGACCTTTCTAAGCAATCTTCCCATTAATATAACCATAAGAAGTACACAGAATATTTACCCTACCCTGCTCTGACCTACTCAACCCTAAACACACCCAACAATACTTTAAGCCTTACAGATGTTGCCTGGAGTGAAACACAGACTTTCTGGACCTAATGGCCAGCCTGTTGTCCGTTGACTGGGGTTCCCCTGGGGTTCTTTCTGGCTGAAATATATAAAAGGTAGAGTGAAATAGCTGGAGCTCTGCCAAATTACCTGGGTTTAAGTCCTAGGTTTATCACTTAATAGTGGTGTGACCTTGGCGAAGTTCCCAAACCTCTCTGTGCCTCAGAGTTAGCTTATATGTTTAATAAATACAATAATGCCTATGTCACAGAGTTGTTACAAGAATTATTTTTTTTCTAAAATACTTAAACCAGTAACTGGCACGTAGTAGTGCTATATAAGTGCTTGCTATTATTATTCTAACCATTTACAAGCTACAGTGATTAACACAGACTGTCACTGTCAGCGACAGTGCTGAGAGACTACTTTTCAGAATCTATAAGTTATATACATATATAAATATGTATGTATATGCATATTTAGATATGATATCTGTATGGTACACCATAATTTTAAAAGTCTGTGGTAGTTTAAAAAATATGTCCGAAAAGTCTTTGACACTCCTCTCCCCCAAAAATTGGAAATTAAATCCTCTGCTCTTAACTGTGGGCTGTCCTTAGTGACTTGTTTCTAATGAACAGAAGCTGACAGAGTGGCAATATTTGAGTCCAAGATTAGGACATCAAAATCTTTGCAGCTTCTTCCTTGCTCTTTCTCTTACTCATTCTAGGGGAAATCAACTCCCATGTTGTGAGGATATTCAAAAGCAGCTCCAAAAAAGATGCCCATGTAGCAAGGAACTGAGGCATTCTGCCAATAGCCATATGAAGACGCCATCTTGGAACCATATTCTCCAACCCTCGTCAAGCCCTGTAGTTCTAATCAGCATCTTTTTGCCCTCTCATCCCTGAGTCAGAGCCACCAAACTAAGTCACCTCCAAATAGCTGACCCGCAGAAACTGTGAAAAAATAAATGCTTACTATTTTAAGCCACTAAGTTTTGGGTTAATTTGTAACATAACAATAGATGACAAATACAAAATTCTAAACCTTTAAGCTGAAAGATTTACGACAGTGGGCCTCCCCTTTTTCTGGTCTGTAGTTCTGGCTTCACTAAATATTTTGTCCACAAGAAACTGTTACCATATTTTTTTGCTGGACAATACTAGAAGTAAAAGTGGAAAAGTAAAAAATGGTTCCAGTGTGAGGATAAAACATGGAGGAGTAAAGTGATGATCACATAAGGAATGAGCCAAAACGTGAAAACAAAGCTCTGAGATGTTTTCCTCTTTACATGACATTAGAATATGAAGCCCCAACAATGTCAATCTGTGTTTACTTACATCTACCAAGAAATCAAAGACCCGGGAATGCAGGGCCTTGGCAAGTGCGTCCCTGGTGTAACAGGCTTGCTCTACGTTGAGGGTCACGTGGATAGACTCTGACTTGCCTCCCCACTTGCTGTCCATCTGTCGGCTTGTTAGCTTTTCTTTCAACCGGTCCTGGTTGATCCCCAGGAGATAGGCAGGAAAAGCCAAAACTACACAAAACAAAACAAAAACATGACTGTCTTTCAGATTTTTTTAACAATTCCTCTCACAAATACATGAAGACATGTGTGTGCACACATGCAAGATACCAACCATCATTATTAGCCTCCAAGATCTTTCACTATAATGAAGACTGCTTATCAGAGATCTCACACACATCCATCCACTTAAAATTTTCCCAACTTTTCTATTACATGAGTCAATTCCTATGACGACCGAGACTTTCAATAATACAAATCAGTGATCCAAGAAGGGTGGCAAATCAATCCCCCCTACTGAGATCACAGCCAAATGCCTAAAATGGACATCTTTCCAAGTCTGCAGCAAGACAGCCTGGAAGGAACTAAATGAAGAAACATTTTTTTGGCTCGAAATACTGTTTTTCTTCCTTTTTGGTACAGTGTTTTCATAGAATCATCATTCCCAGCTTGAAGCACCTGATTTCATCAAACTTATAATGATAACAAATCACATAATTATTGAGTACTTACCATGTGTTGGGTTACTAAAGACAGAAGACAGGATATAAAATACTTAAGAAATCTTGAAGACAATTTAGATGGGGCAAAGATAGTTAACCAAATAAAGAAGCCTACAGAAAGCTGAGTATGTGACATGGACAGGCAATAAAGTCCCTGGAGGAACTTAGGACAGAGAGATATTACTGTTTGCTGGGGTGGTCAAGGAAGATGTGGGATTTGGTGGGGGGAAGGGGAGGGGCTAAAAGGCTGAACAGGGTTTGCACAAATGCAGAGGAAGAAAGAAGAGGGAGACAGGGGAATGGGACGTGCAAAGGCAAGGACCCTGGGTAGGGGAGACACGGCTGAGGTGAGGACTGGCTGGAGATGAAGGTCAAGGTAGGTGATTAAAAGATTAGGATGAATATTGACGGTGGAATTGAATGGTAGGGGATATTTGGTCTGGAGTCAAAGGGGGCCTGGATGGCTTCTAGAGACACATGTTACCAGATTTCCCTGGGGCAGAGTATAAGCAATGGAGGGGACTGTAGTAGTCACACCACAGAAAAAACATCCCATACTAAGCACATGCAGTTGGCATAGCTTGCGGCCTTCAGATAGAAAAGGTGAGGTTCTCACAGCTCAGCAAATTGTCTCAAGCCAAGAAACTCACCAAGAGGGGGCCCAAAGATACAAACAGGTTTTCTTGACTTTTTGGTCGAAATACTATAATATGAATAAATGACAAGCATGAGATTTCTGGACGTGAAAGAATGCTCAGATTTTTTCCAGTACTAAGGAAAGATTTTTGTGAACACAAATCAAAATTCTGGACTTGGATATGAATTCTCTTTTTCTGCATAAAGTTTTGCCAAAATTCTCTGATAAAGGGATTTTTATTAAAGACATTATGATAATGCTCAAAAATCATAAAGCTCCCAATAAAGATTAATCTGTTTGAGTTTCACAGATGGTATTGGAATGTAACAGGCTGACATTTCTCAGTATATACCTTCCAAGGAGATTAAGTCAGTGAAAGCATTTTGAAAAAGTACAATGCTAGAACAAGGTATTTATCATCTATGTGACTGCTGCACAGAAATGCTCTGATGGGGAGAGGGCTTCATTTTTCAAAGGGCATGTGAACAAAATTAAACACGCTAATTTGCCAATGGCCAATTTCCTTTAAGTTTAGTTTCACCACACATATGTTTAGGAATCTGGATGTGTATTCTGCCAAAATGAAAATTACCTTGCACAGAACAAGGACATAAGATGCCTGTAAATCACATGTGCAGCTTTGCATGAGAATCAAAAGACAGTTAGTGAGGAGGCCTTCATGAAGGAGAAACTACAGTGTTGGTTATTATCACTCTCACCAGGCAGATAACACGTAGATGAAACATGGGCTTCTCCCAAGCCCCCAACCATGCTAAACTAGGGACACAGTTAAAATGGTTGGTAGAAATGTTTATGGCATTACCATTATAGCCACAGCTAAAGAAATAAAACAATATGGCATAAGTCCTAGGGTCCTTGAGATGAAACAGACAAGACTGACAAGAAAACAATATCCTTCCAGGCCTCATATTTCTTAAGTAGAAGAGGGCAAAAGTGAAGGACCCCAGGCACTCGAAAAACAAGGCAGGGAGTTTTGGTTAAGAATCAAAGTCACAAGCTTAGGGACACAGCTAAGAAGTCTAGAGAGGAAATCTAGTACTTGTTTTTCCAAAATATGCTTGCCATGTTTTTCAAGTATAGTATCTTCTTCTATGGCTTCCCTGGTGCTGAAACTGTAGGGCTGCTCATATTGACTTTGCTCCGGCTATGAATTTCTATGAAGGTGTATGCAAGAATGGCTGGATAGGAGTGGCAATTTGGAAGTTCAGAGGCTGGGGGAATGGGTTGGGAAAGAGAGAGCAAGGAGAAAGCACTGATTA
The DNA here is from genome assembly GCF_023699985.2 of Odocoileus virginianus. Classification (NCBI taxonomy): domain Eukaryota; kingdom Metazoa; phylum Chordata; class Mammalia; order Artiodactyla; family Cervidae; genus Odocoileus; species Odocoileus virginianus. Next base: position 39,995,314 of record NC_069679.1, on the reverse strand, counting down.
ATTTTAAAAATGCTGACATAACTCTGGTAGAGTTAAACAGAATTATGCAGGGCATAAAAGAACCTGCTAGAAAAGAATGTTTTAGCACATTTTGATAATGAGATAGATTTCTACTACTGCATTCAAGTGTAAAGCAAAGTTGGATTGAATTTTTCCATTTAAGTATAGGGAATATAGAGAAACCAAAAAGATGTAGCAAAACAAAACTCCCTGTTACAAATTTAAAAGAAATGGCAAAGTAAATGTGGTTTGTCAATCTTGGGTGTTGAGGGTCTGTGCTTTCTAACCCACTGATAACAAGGCAAAGAAGGGGCACTGTTACTTTATGCCCGTGGTTACTTAAGTAGTATTTTTATTTCCTTCAACAAAGTTCTTAAGCTAATTTGCATTTAATATTCTGCTTTAGAAGACCAGTTGCAATCAAAGTCTTAACGATTTTTTTCTACAATAGCTAAGAAAAGTCTGCTTTCTTCCTTTATAAAAACATTGGCTAAGCCTTCCCTCTATAACAGTATTCCATATATTAAAGTCAAATATGAGAAAGATAACACAAACCAGCTTATTCATTTTAAGTAACTGGAAGAGTAACAGGAAACCATCTTTATGTCCACCAACAGATGATGGGTTCAATAAACTAAAGTACAGTCAGGCAGTGGAATGCCAATGCAGCTTTGAGAAGGATGGGATTTCCTCATTTTCAGCAATGTGGATGGACCTGGAGATTGTCATACTGCATGAAATAAGTCAGCCAGAGAAAGACAAATATATGATATTGCTTATATATGGAATCTCAAAAAAAGGGTACACATTACAAAATTAGAAACAGAGTTATAGATACAGAGGACAACCTTTGGTCACCAGGGAATAAGAGAGGGGGAGAGATAACCTGGGAGATTGGGATGGACATATACACACTACTACACAGAGAAAGGAACCAATCAGAACCTACTGTGTAGCATAGGGAAGTCTACGCTGTAATGACCTATATAGGAAAAGAATCTAAAAAGAGTGGACATGTGTATAGGCATGACTGATTCACTCTGCTGTACACTTGAAACTAACACATTGTAAATCAATTATAAAACAAACAAAAAAAAATATATATATATACTTTAAGTGAAGCTTCTTAATGAGCTGCTATAGAATAATCTCCAAGATACAATGTGGAATGAAAAATCAACTGTAGAGCATGTTATAAACTCCCACTAACGTAGAATAGTAGGTAAAAAAAGAAGAGATATGAGTAGTTTCTTAGGAGCACAATATTCCCCTGAAAGGAATACAACAGATTGGAAACAGTGGTTCCTACTACAGAGGCGAATAGTGAAAGTGAAAGTCAAAGTCGCTCAGTCGTGTTTGACTCTTTTCAACCCCATAGACTATACAGTCTATGGAATTCTCCAGGCCAGAATACTGGAGTGGGTAGCCTTTCCCTTCTCCAGGGCATCTTCCCAACCCAGGGATTGAAGCCAGGTCTCCTGCATTGCAGGCAGATTCTGACTAGCAAATGGGTAGATGTGAGAACTGTGATCATGTACTACCCTGAACCATGTTTAGGTATTACCAACTGGAAGAAAACAATACGACTGGGAGAAGGGCCTATTTCTCTGTTAAAGCTCTTTGGCTTCAAGCATAGCCTTCTCTGATGGCGATAGCCCCACACCACTTTCAATCAGGGGATCTCATGGCAGTTGCCAATCTTGGATTTTATCCAGTTGGCTGAGGAGGCTTCTTGGCTCAAGCATCCAGGAAAATACTTGCTGTGTCAAAGCCATGACCTTTTCCTCCAGCCTAAAGGGTCAGTAAAGGATTGTAAGAAAGCAAGAGAATGCCAGTGTATGTCTATAGAAACTGTCAAGAAATCGGAAAGGTCAGTGTTGAAAGGCAAGTGTTCATGACCCTCCTGGACACATACATGCATTTGTTAAATGTGAAGGATAAAGCACATAAAGTATGAAAACATAGTTATTATTACTGGGTTGTGCTTCTAGACTTAATGGATGCCCTGTGCATTTATTGTTTTCCACCCCACTCCCTCCCCTGGTAAACATAATTCATGTTTCTCCTTATCAGACAGACATCTAAAGTTAGCAGAACTTCCCTCTTTTATCACCAAAGAGAACAAAAATATAAAAAAAGAACCTTATTTGGAATGGAAAGAGCCTCACTGCACTGTCAGCAATGAGTAGGATACTATTTATTACTGGGCATCTAAATTTATCATCTTGGAAGAATGCTGAGAAAGGAAGAAACGTCTTCCTGGGTGGTTAAAGGATGTGTGGGTTCTGAGAGCAGCCTGGAAAGCTGACCGATGACAAAGAGGCTAAAGTCACACGCCACAGCGGCTGCAGCACAGTGGTATACACAGACCCAGGAGTGCGCCTCAGCAGGGCGCACCTGATTCCTTCTCAAAGGGTAAAAGCAATCGTTTAGGTCTCCTGACTGCTGCAGAGGGGCCATTAAAGACATCATCAGCAAGATCAACACAACAGTGTCCATTCTTCCCCGCCTTGTTTTCAGAAACCAAATCTAATCCAACCCACGGGGCAACTTACAAACCTGTGAGCTATCCATATTTACTTACATCCTGAGAGAAACTTCAGGTGAATATTAACCCTAAAGATCAGTTACAGAAAAGATTTTTAGTAGGAGACAATTTTAATTCTCATTAAAGTATCACTTTATTTTTAAACCTACATGTAAAATTCTGCCAGGTTTCCCCAAGGTTAAAGATAAACCAGAATAACTTCATCAGTGGTCCCTAGGTTGGGTGCACAGAAGAGGCACAGACTCTCACGAGGCCTTTCAGTTCTGCCACAGCAAGACATGCCAGCCTTCTCAGCCTCTCTTCCCCAAAACCCAAAGCATAGGAAAGTGGTGAGTTATTCTGATCGCAACTAAACACTGTATCCCCTCATTTGGCAACCGTGTGCCCAAATCACTCACACTCTTCACTCTCCACGGCCGCATAATTGCCAACTTCCTTGAAGCTGATGTTTCCCAGGTGGAGAATCCCCGCCACTATCTGTAGCACCAGTGCCTGCTCCTCCGCAAAGATCCCAATCACGTTCATGGCATGCTGGAAGAGGGGAGAGAAACGACCCAGACAAGTCGGTCACCCGCTATGGAAGCATATCAGAAAGAAACCAAAGCTTGGATGGGGTTGTGCAGTTTACACAGGCCTTAGAAGTCACCATAAGACAGTTTCACTGACCAATGCCCTCTCACACGTTCAAGTCTCAACACGGTGCTGGAAAGGCAGTTCAGTCTTGAAATTTGTTTTTTGTGGTTTGGTCACTCAGTCAGGCCCAACTCTTCTGCGACTCCATGGACTGTAACCCACCAGGCTCCTCAGTCCCTGGGATGCTCTAGGCAGGAATACTAGAGTGGATTGCCATTTCCTTCTCCAGGGATCTTCCCGACCCAGGGATTGAACCCACATCTTCTGCATTGCAGGCAGATTCTTTATCACTGAGCCACCAGGGGAGCCCAATAAATAACCTGCCCAATGTGAACATGTAATCGTCTAGAAATACATGTGAGAAGGCTCTGGAGGAAAGATATTCAGATGCAGAGGCAGCTGCCCAGTCAACAAGTCTGTTCTTGTCTCTTAATTTTTCCTTGTTGCCACCCTCTCCCTCTAAGGGCACCAGTGCTGCTTTCCAACCACTCCAAACTCACAGATTTTTCTCTTCATTGGGAGGGCTGAGAATAAATTGTACTTGCAAAAGAATCTTGAAAACTTCCAGGAAAACCAAATAAAAGCATCATTAGAAAAGCTTTGTTTCTGAGATCCACTAAATTCAAATAAAAGTAGATGAAAGGCCTTAGATACCCGTATCTTAAGGGGGCTCTTTTCTAAGACTGCTACAGGCCTGTCTGCACGTTTTCTCCCACCTCCTCTGAGGCCACATGGCCCCTTGATGCCACCTCCTTTCCTGACACCTGGGACACAGTCTGCCCCTTTCAAGCACAAATGTCAGCCCCCCTGCCACCTGAAACTGTACCTCCAATTGCCCATTCAGTTTTCCCACGTGGTTTTGGATCCAGGCTGAGGGATGAGCCAGGCTGGTACCTGACTTAAAGGACAGCGGTGATGCAGTTCCTTGAGGCTAAATGGGTGAATAGTCCACCTCTAGAACGTTCTATTTTTTATTTTTAAAATTTCTTTTGGCAGCACCACATGGCATGTGGGCTCTTCATTCCCTGACCAGGTTTTAAACATGTGCCCCCTGCAGTGGAAGCATGGAGTCTTAACCACTGGACCACCAGGGAAATCCTAGAAAGTTCTAGATTGACTGAGTTAGTAAATTGTTTCCCCAAGGATGTGAACCCTCAATAATCTACCTGAATTCACAGTGTGTACCAAAATGTATACACAATGTGAGAAGAATGGAGTTGGGCTTGCCCTCTGACCTATAAATACTGAGGTGGAGATGAGATCAAAGATGTTCTAAGATTCCTAAACCTGATTTTTTTTTTTTTTATTTATTTGGCTGCATTGGGTCTTAGTTGTGGCATGTAGGATGTAGTTCCCTGACCAGGAATTGAACCTGGGCTCCCTGCATTGGGAGCCTGGAGTTTTAGCCACTGGACCACAAGGGAAGTCCCTCTAAACCTGATTAAGATCATAATTTTTGGTTTGTCTTTGTAAGGAAACAGGTCAACAACTGTGTAAGCTTTCAGCAAACAGGTATGGTAAACGCATTACTGAAAATAGTTTTTATGTGAATCAGAACACCGAGAGAGGGGTAATGACGAACTTTTTTATTACCCATGTTTAATCATTAAGTAGTCCTCTGGCAACTGGGCTGATGGCTATTTAAGGGTGTTTACACGTGTTTTAAGAAATGGAGCGCTTCCAGCAGAGAGGGGTGATGTTCCAGGTTGCTCTTTGCTCTGTTCATGCCCCCTGCCCTTTCTGCCACAGACAACACCTGGTCTAGACGTCAGATCGTGCCCAGCCTGCACCAGCACTTACCAGAGTTTCCTGAAACTCCTTCTTGTCATCAATGCCATCCACCTTGTAAGACCCCGAGAGGCTCAGGTAGTAATAGTAGTCCATGGTGGTGATGCCCAGGCCATGCTTCTGCTCTGGGGAGGCGCCCTCGATAAGCTGGAGCAAGAGAAAGTGGCAAGTGTGTGGTGGAGCCTGTGGATCAGGCAAAGGTACCACACTACCGCCCACCACCCCCGGAGTCCAGGAGATCAGACCTTCTACCCCTGCTTCCTAAATGGAGGGATGCTCCTGGTCTCAAAAATACGAAGGGGCTTCAGAATATCTGCTCTCTGTGTAGTAGCCCTAAATCATCTCTGCAAATTCTAGTTCTTAACTCTGATTAGACCTGCAAGGACTGAGAATTTTCCCTTATCTGACACACAGAATTGCGCAGTTACACTGGTGAGATCCCTTGGAACAGTGGAGAGCAAGCTAGATTATAACTACTTTGTTTCTGCTCAACTTGCACATGGCTCTTTTTTTATTTTTGGTGGAGTTCAACTCTTATTTTTTATTTTCTTAATCGGAGTATATTTGTTTTACAACCTTGTGTTAGCTTTTATTGTACAACAATGTGAGTCAGTATACAAGGCTTTTTAAAGGGCAGCTGGACTCTCAATGCTTCTCGCAGCACGGTGCATATTCAAGTGCAGCCTCAGGTCCCCCACACTGCTGTCCTGTGCCTTGGCTTTCTGTTCTGTCTCTGGTATCTATCTTAGTTCTGAGCAAGGGCCCTATAGGTGTGCGAGAAAATGTCCAACAATCCATTTTCTCTCTCTCTTTCTCTGGCTATGCTATGTGGGTTTCTCTAGCTGCAGCAAGTGCAGACCTACTATCTAGTTGTGGCGCCTGGGCTTCCCACTGTGGTGATTACTCTTGTTGCAGAGCACGGGCTCACAGCATGGGGAATCCTCCTGGACCAGGGACCAAACCTGTGTTCCCCGTGCTGGCACGGGCATGCTCTACCACTGGACCACCAGGGAAGTCTTCAGCAATCCATTCTTGAGGTGCGGGTGGGGAATGAATTTGCAGCAGTTGCTAACTTTGGTGGTGTAAATATTCCTACCATGACTGATTTCAAACTGAGGTGTCACGGAAGGAAGAAATACACACAGTGCATGCAAGCCAGCGCCAGTCACCACTGGCCCCCACCCCATCCACACGTCTTCTTCTTGGTTTAGTTCCTCATGGCATCCCAGCTTCACATCCTTAAAACAGGGAACCTCCTCTCCATTATGGAGAAGTTCTCAGTCATCCTATTACATCAGGTTCCCTTGGTTTTTCCCCATCTCCTTAAAATCTTTGTGCCACTCTCTTTCTTTTCCTCTTGGTTTTGGTTTTGTCTAGGGAAGAACTTCTCCCATCTGTCTCAGTGTTCTCCCCCCCAGACCATGCACTCCCTTCACCTGAATGTTCAAGCATCCCTTTCTTTCTCTCCAATCTACAATCACATGCTTCTTTGACTTCTTTAGAAGCTTTTCCTTGACTCTGAACTCCTTCAAGATACATAGTCTCCTTCCTCTCCTTCCTCATCTGGTTTCTTCCTCCCCCTCACTATTCTGCTGCTTTCCAGAGGCTGAAGCTACCAGTCCTTGCTGAGTCCCCAGGCCCTTGCCTCATCCTTCTCCCCCAAGCTCTGAATATGTGATCTTGCCCTGTACCCCGAAAGCTTCCCCTGGCTTCGGTGACACTGCAGGATCTCTGACTACTTTCCTGGCTCCTCAATGCCTCCCTTATCCCACAGGTGGTCTCCAGGTCCCCAAGTCCTAAATGAGCATGATTTTTCTCTCCACATTCACTCGTATAGGAGTCTCACCTATTTCACAGCTTCTACTATCACTTTTATATCAGAATCTTAAACTCTGTCTTACCCTGAACTCATCACTCCCCCAGTCCCAGGCTGGGGTTTTCCAACTTGTGGGAAGAGGATTCTGAAGGGGGGTAGGGCTGGCATTTATAGTACAGCGTCTGGGAAATAATGATGAACTTCTGTCCAGTGCTCAATAAATAATATAGTGTATGTGATACATGAAACTACTTTTCAAAGACCTGTACATGGTGCTTTGATTAATACAATTAGAAGCAGTACTGAATTGACAGAAGCTTTTGGTCATTTATGGGTATTTTAAGCCAATAGATTCTAACCAGAAGAATTGTTTGCCATCACCTAACATGTCTATGTAATTGAAAAGACTGAAATGGGAGCAATCAACATAGCTTAACTTCCTTCAAATTCAATAATCATCAAACTCTAACAAAAAATTAAAAAACAAAACAAAACAACACCTAACAGTTGCAGCTGATTCTTCAAAGAAAATATAATGTAGGTCCCCGGTATATGAAGCACTAATACAAAAATTTATACATTAAAAAAATTGTTTATGGTATCATTACACTTTCAAATACTTAAAAAACATTCAAAGCAATTATATTCCAATAAAAATCAATAATCATTAAAAAACATTAAAAAAAAAAAACAGTTGAAACAAATGATTGCTGAAGCCTGGAACATAATTTAAAAACATCTGGCCGACTGCTCTAACCCCAAACTCTCCATGGCTTCTGAGAGTCTAAGCCAAAACTTTTTGACCTGGCAAGAAATACCTCAAGTCTTTCTTCCCATAGTTCACCTTTTGGAGACCTCTGCCCTCGCAATCCGGCTGGAGCCTGGCTCATTCATTAGCTTACCGATCCCTTCCCCTCCACCTCTCCCATCTCCCCACCTTCCCATCCCTCCCTTCGTGCTTTGTTCAGACCATCTGACTCAACCTGAGTCAACCTCTCCTCCACACCATCTTGTGCCCCCTTAAAAGCTCTCCTTATTGTCCCAGCTATATCTCCCCTTGTGATCTCCTGCTTAGCCAAGAATCAAACATCCCTACTTTTGTTCCGAAGTGTATCAACACTTTATTGTTTTACTTTAGGGAAATTTTTGTCTTCTCACCCAGCTAGACCTTATCCTGCCTGCAGGTAAGGGCATTCTCACAGTTCTTTGCACACTGACTTGCACATCCTGCGTTAATAAAGACTCAAGGGTTGGCCAGACTAGACTATTTCACCCTGAGGACGTGAGGACCAAGAGAAGAACATTTTAAATGTGGAGAAGGAATAGAGAAGTAGGAAAGAAATAATATAAAGGAAAACCTGGTAAAATATGTGAAAACTCCGCTCGCCAGGGTTCCTCATCACCACCCTAGATTTTTCCAGAAGGAAGTTGGAGATCTTTCCACCATCTGGTTCCCCACCTGGGCTGAACTGGATTTCAAAGTATTTTCCCTGCAAGAAAATTAGGGACTTCCTTTAGTGGTCGGTGAACAAAAACATGATGTTCCAAGCAGGCTTGGGACACAGCATATAATTCAAGGAAATTCATTAATGAAAGACATGTTCTGAATTATTCCCAGTTCTGGTCTAGACTTCCTCACTGTTTCCTATCAGACAATAACCTGTGCCTTTGTCCAATCATACAATTCTGTATTGAAAGAGCGAATTCTATCATTCTAACGTGACTAAATATGGACACACTCACTATATTCCTTCCCCTTTTCCCTTAGTAGGTGCTTGTCTGCTAAACCAGAAGCTGTAAAGAATAAGACAAAAAAAATCACATGGTCTTCTTGATCTAACAAGAGTGAACTCTGCCAGCCTCTTTCAAAGGAATCAAATTTTCCTTCTGAGAGACTTATTTTCATGGCTTTGAGCAAAAGCAATTTCTTTTTATCCCAGGAGCATCTAATATGCTAACATGAAATAAAAATACTTTTATAAGTTCTTTCCAGCTAGCTGTGGGTGTGGCGATTTTTGTCACTGTTGTTCTTGTTAACATTTCCTTTTAAATGACTGCTAATAGGGAACAAAAGAGAATAAAACCCTGGACTATAGCTGAAAAGGTGTCCAGATTTGTTAAGTAAATAACTTTTTTAAAACTACAATTTAGCGTCTCTTCAGTCCTCAGAAGGGTCCAGGAGTATAAATTTAAATGAAGAAAAAGATGAGAATTTGGGCTTTAGGGAGTGGTGTGACCTAGGGTCAGACTGGAGAGCATGCCCAGCCTAACTGCATTCGCATTTAATATTTTTTAAATGTGTATGCTGATGAACTCCACCATCTCAGGGATGAAGCCTGCCAAGCCACAAGTCTCTGACCAGAACCATTAACTCACTAAGGAGAAGAAAAACACACTGCGTGTTTTTCCTCCTGTGGATAGCACCTACTACCTGCTATGTTCCTGCTAAGTTAAGGTCGATTCTGGGTATCAAAAAGGCTACAAAAGAAAGCCACAGTCTAATTGTCTATTTGTCTTAATCTGCTGACTCATGCCTCTCCCTCTCCCAAAAATAAACCCGAAGACAAACATCCCGAAGCAGCAGACATGGAGAACCACAAACGACTGCTATCCCGAACCACAGTGGTTCACGACAAAGTCTGCTCAGCAAGACCCTTCATGCTTCCTTCCGTGGCCATCCTCTCCATCTTTCCCATTGGGCATGTTCTGCAGGGAATAATTCAGTGTCCATTTGTGTCTGACCCCACCACCCCACCACCATTCCCTATCAATCTAGGGAGAGAAATTAAACAATACAGGATGTCAAAGCCACGAAGGGCAGATTTGGTAAACGGCAAACTCTCAAGTCCTTCTGGAAGTGGTTCACGACCTTGGCTGCCCACGAGAAAGATCCTGGGAGCCTTTAAGAAATGCTGCCTGATGCCATTCCAGACAAGCCAATCAGTTGCTAGGAACTGGCACCCAGACATGAGCAGCTCTAAGAGGCCTGGCCGGTCTGTGTTTTTGACTCTGCTGGATCGTCACTGCCGCATGGGCTACTCTCCTGTTGCGATGCAAGGGCTTCACATCGCAGTGCTTCTCCTGCTGGGGAGCACAGGCTGTGGACTCGAGTAGTTGCGGCTCCTGGGATCTAGAGCACAGGTTCAGTAGCTGTGGTACATGGGCTCAGTTGCTCTGTGGCAGGTGAGATCGTCCCAGATCTAGGATCAAACCTGTGTCCCCTGCACTGGTAGGTGGATCCTTAACCACTGGGCCACCAGGGAAGTCCACCTGGGTGTTTTTTATATGTGGCCAAGTTTGAGAATCACTGCTCTAATGTAACGGGAATGCTTATACACAACTCAAAATTGTAATTTAAAAGGCAAAAATCCCTAATGAGAGATCAAAAAGTTTGGTCTTATTGTAAGCAGCCTGAGGGAAGGAGGAAACTATATAAAGAGAGGATAAGATATTTTAATTTGTAAGTGAAAAGAAACTTCAGGTCTTGGTAATATTTTACTTCTTAAATTAGGTACTGGGTACCTCAGTGTTCACTGTTTTATTTTAAAATAGTGTTTGAAATATTTCATAATACAGTTCTTGAAACTTGAAAAGATTTGTAAGTGGAAATAGATGAATTTTTATGACTTCCACTGCAAGTCCATTTGAAGTAAAATTACCCATAATCCCAACCTGAAGCGCTTCTACCTCCTCCTGCTAATCACTATAATAGTATATTCAAACATTGATTTGCAGATACCTTAATTATGCTTTATATAAATGTGCATTTTAAAATAAAAATGGGGCCATATTATAGATATTGTCCTATAAGCTTTTTGAAAAAAATTAATAATATATTATGGATATCTTTTAAAATAAACTATTATTAATAGGGAACAAGGATATTATACCTTAAAAGTATTGTTGGGTCAAAGACAATGAGCATTTTAAACTTTGATAAGAACTGCCAAATTTCTCTCCTGGGAGAAGATGTCAGTCTTTAATTAACAGTGTCTTCCTCCTTAATGTGTCATCATCTGACAGACTGAAAATGATATATGGTTTTAATTTACATTTCCCTCATTACTAATGAGCACATCTTTTGATGCCCCATCAGATTCTGCTGTGTGTATATACATGTGCATATGTGTGTATCTGTGTGTGTGTGTGTGTGTGTGTGTGTGTGTGTGTGTGTACTGCCTTTCTGTACGCTTTTCCCACCATTCCATCAGGGTTGTATGAAATTCTGTTATCAGAAAAATAATAAATTCTGGGTATTTTTGCTTTTCTTTACAAAAACTGACTGCTATAGCCTCCTTGTCCAAAGGCAAAAGAATAATTTACACTGGAAATATCAAGGGAAATATTGATTTGGTTACTCTTCTGCTCAGTAAGGAAGGCAAAAGAAGGAAGTTGGGTAGCTAGAGAGTTAAATTTGCTCAAACCCATTTTTATAAGGCAGATTGAGATCGACAATCAGGGAAGAAAAGATCCAGTGAAAAATTCATTCACATCTTCTTTCTTATTTCATTACCTAGAAACTTCAAGATAACATAGCCCTGGCATTGAGCAGAAAAATTTGAGAACAAATGAGTAAATAGTTCAAATAGTATTAAACAGTGAGGAAAGTAAGGGCAATTCTGACAGATAAAACTCACCAGGGAGCTTAACAATTACTCCATGAAAACTTAGTAAGAATTCTCTTGGAAATAGAAGCTTCCTTCTAAAACAGAAGGATAAAAAAGAAATCGCTTTTCTCCAAAATTCTCACTTATTTATTTTAAAATGGAACAGAATCCACATCACAGATGGTATCCTAAGTGCTTTACTGCCAGACATAATCTATGGTTGAGATAAGATACAAAATCTACATAAATCAAAGCTACTGAGCAAACATTCATTTCTCTGTAAACGTGGCTTTTTGTCAAAGGGAATATATTCATATTCATCCTTGCCAGCCTTCCAGTTCACCCCCTCGGGAGACGCTCAGACAGAAAAACGTCTAACTAGGCATTCAAGGCATTCGGCTGATGTTTTCATTACTTTCGGTAAGCAGGCCAGTTAGGAGCAACGTGTAGGCTAAGGTCAGTCACTCTGGCATGCCATTATAAGAACATGCCAAACACACACACAAAAAGCCAAGAGGGGTACGGTAAGCAGTCAGCTCCCTCTGGCCGACAGACAGGAAGAAGTTTCTCTCCAAGGTGCCAGATCAAAGTGTCCACTCCAGGGTCCACAGATCTACAAAGCAAGACAAGGTGACAAGACCTGGGATCTAGTCTCCTGGGTTCTTCAGTTGGGAAAGAAGGCCTTTTCTCCAGTGCCCAAAGCAAAGAAACTTCTTCAAGACCAAAGCTGACACTTCCACTTTCCTTACGAAGGCAACTTGAGTTGAGAACTGGTTTCAAAAATGATCTTATTTATATCCCTAAGGCTCAAAAAGAACTTGAGTCAAAGGGTGAATTGAAGTCTGACAGTTCACCACTAGAGAAAAGTAAAAAGCAAGCTCAAAAAGGCAGCCTCCTGATAATGTGTGAAAAACCCCTATTTCCTTGGGGACACAGAACTTAAATCAGGAATGTCAACAACATCAATCAGGTGGCACTCTCTATCACAGGAAAGAAACTCACAAATCGGCTGGAGTTGTTGTTCCGGACCGTCTTGGCATTCCCAAAGGCCTCCAGCAGCGGGTTGGACTGCAGGATGATGTCCTTGACGTGCTGTTATAGCAGAAAGACCAAAGTTAGGAAGACACGAACACCTACCCGGCAGTGAAAGACCAGACTTGCCCAAGGACCTGGTTTCTGAATGCAGTGAGGGTGAGAGGACTCAAATCCAAGTCCCTGGGATTTCTGGAGGATTTACTCTTTCCTCTCAACAGACCTGGCCCTGTTGGTGTGGTCATGTCTTCCAGCTCCCCTGGCTTGATGCAGGATTCCCTGTAGCCAGGGTACCAACACAAATCAGGATCTATGAATGTTCCCAGACTGGGTTTCCAGATTGGATGGTGTAGCTGTATCCTGTGCTCCCTGGTATATCGGGGAACATAAGAAGAAGGGGTATCTTCTTGTTTTCTGACAAGATTCTTAACCATCACTACTCCTGTTCTACTCAACTTCTGTCCCCACCTATTGCATCCCCCTCTTCACTGCAAATGAGAGTTACATTGAGGGAAATTAAATAGTTTCTCCTCCCTTAACAACATTACAGACACACAGACCTGTGCTTCCCAAATTTTCACATGCCTGAATCACCTAGAAATCATGTTAAAATGCAAATACTGACTCAGTAGGTCGGAGGTGGGGCCCAAGAGTCCACGTTTCTAGCCCTGGTGTTCCTGGTTTTGTCCGTATAGAGCTCCATTTGAGCAACAAGGATCAACACTGCATTGGGTGGAACAATTCCTGGCCTATTGGAGGGGAAGAATTCTTATACCCCAATTCAGTGTCAGACTGAAAAGTACAAAACACCCCATGGGCAAGACAGCTCAACAGATACGAGTTGATGTTGGAGAAGGTTTTGAACCAGTGAGTCATTCCTTGTACTTCTAATTATTCACATGCTATGGTTAAACATGTTCCAGAAATAACAAGTCTTTGGCTTGTGCTCTTTAGCTACTGACTAATTTCAAGCCAAGAGTTCTGTATCATTGTCCTCATAGGAAAACAGGAAGAGAAAAATCAACATTAAATGTCTGCAGTCGGGCCACTAGGTCGTCGTCCATAGCAAATCGGACGAGATGAAGGCACTAACCACTAATTGACTCTGCAACAGCCAAAGTGCTTCTCTGGCACCCCCTGAATATTCTGAAGAGCAACAAGAACTGGAATTCCATCCACTGGGCACATGTCATTAACAATGGGCACAGAGAGCAAATTACGGGTGACTCCTCTATGGAATCCATTTCAGAGTTTAGAAAGATATTTCTAAGCAGCCTATTTTCCTTTAAAAACTCATGGATTTATATGAAATTTGCTTTTGTTTGTAATATAATTTTGACTTTGTGGATCTTTGTAAATCTTTTGTATTTGTTGTTTGCTGGCCAAACATCCCTACACCACTTATCAATATTCCACTTCCTTGTAGGGACAGAAAAAAAAGAAAAGCTCTTCTTTGTCTCTTTCCCTCTTAATTACTGACTTTTAAACTGAAAACCTTTTGCACGTATCCATCTATCTATTCATCCATCTATCCATCCATCCACTCTCAAGATGGCCAACAGAATTTCGTGGCATGTGGTAAGCATACAGGGGGAAAAAAAGAAAGAGCAAATTAAAAGAGCTGCCCACACAGAAAAGAATATCCTGGATTTCTGGCTCCATGTCCATCTTCTAGAGACAGGGTATGTTCACACAAATGGAGAAAAGCATATGGACCACATCAATTTAAGTCCCAAAGTCGCACTCACTGTCCAGCATGGAAGCTGCTGAGCCCATGCAGCATGGCCAGTCCCAACTGGGATGCGCTGTAAGTGCAGAACACACACTGGAGTCCAAAGATGTAGGATGCAAAAGAACGTAGAGTATCTCACTAACTCACTAGTGATCATAGGCTGAAACAGTATTGGGGATATAGTGGGTTAACTGAAATATATTTTAAAAGTTAATTTCATATGCTTTTTACTTTTTTTATGTGAGTACTCAAAATTTATAATTATGCATGTGACACCCACCATCCTTCTACTGGATGGTGCTGCTCTGGATTTTCCTTTCATTCGGTAAAGGAGGCCACTCTAAGACCTTTCTACTCTACGTAAGGAATACTGGCCTCTGCCTGAAGCATTCTGGTCACCCAGGACAGAATGGAACACTATTGATTTAGTGGACAAAGCCATAAGGAAGAGAATTTCAATGTGTCTTTTTAAAGTGTACAGCTGACTACGGCAATAACATCGTATTAAATGGTTCCAACTAAAAAATTAATCTTTAGGGTGAAATCTACCTGGATCATGATTTCTAATTAAAAAAAAAAGTTCCCAGAGGTCTGTGCTAGTGATGAGCGCTGTGAGTTTGGGCAGTTTCTGTTGACCTTAGGCTTCATCACCATCATCCGCTGCTCTCTGGGGGAAAGCTTCCCCAGTCCTGCTTATGCTGCTTTCACTACCACAATGAGTAAAACTAAAGACAAATGAGGCAGAATCGACCCCTTTTTCATACTGTCCTCTTGAATCTGCCCCTTCTCTGCCATACTATGTGTGTTAGTTGATCTGTCATGTCCGACTCTTTGTGACCCCATGGTGTGTCCATGGAATTCACTAGGCAAGAATACTGGAGTGGGTTGCCATTCCCTTCTCCAGGGGATCTTCCCGATCCAGGGATCAAACCCAGGTCTCCTGCACTGCAGGCAGATCCTTTGCCGTCTGAGCTACAAGGGAAGCCCATCCTTTTCTTTATCCTTCTCCTGCGTCCTCATTCTTCTGGGTTTCCCCCCTTCTCCTAATGTTTTCTGTTAATACTCTAATCCTTCTTTCTTTCTTTCCTTTCTGTATTTTAAAGTTTTTGTAAATTCTTAAAATTGGAGATGTATTCACATGATTCAAAAATCAAAGGTTCACAGCCACTCTTACTTTCTGAGATAGCCAGCATGCTGCCTATGGAGTATATATCTTTCTAAATAAATCTACCTCTTACCTGTCAATAAAATAAAAAATAAAAGGTTCACAAGGGTCTACATGGAGAAATGCCTCTCCACTAGTCTCCCAGTTTCCTCCTGGAGAAATCACTGCTATTGATTTCATGTGTATCCCTCTGGAGCTATGTTATACATATCTAAACAAATGTTTTATAAATACATGCTCTTTTTTCTTCAAATGGTAGCACATTATATACACCATTCTGAGCTTTGCTTTTTGCAATTCATGATATATCTTAGAGATCAATCCTTATCAGTACATGAAGCTTCATTTTTATGGTTGCATAATATTCTAGTCTATTATGAACCACAAATTATTTCCCCAGTTACCAACTGATGAACATTTGTTCCAGTCTTCTCCATCATCAAAAAATGCCACATCAAAGAAATTTATACATGTATCATTTTGCATACATTTCAGGACACCTAAAGGATAAATTCTCCCAAGCAGAATCGAAGAGTCAAGGGTGTTTGCTTATAAATTTGAAAAACTTTGCCGACATGTCCTCCACAGAAGTGTACTAGTTCATGTTCCCACTAGTAATGTGTGAGAGGGCCAATGCCCCTATATTTTTAACAACACAGTGTTTTAAACACTAGAAAAATTTTGTTATTCTGACAGTTAAGAAACAGTTTTTCAATGTAGTTTTAATTTGCATTTCTCTTACTATCATGGGCATGAGCATATTTTCATGTTCTGAGTGAATGAAAGTCGCTTAGTTGTGTCTGACTCTTTGCAACTCCATGGATTATACAGTCCATGGAATTCTCCAGTCCAGAATACTGGAGTGGGTAGCCCTTCCCTTCTCCAGGGGATCTTTCCAACACAGGGATTGAACCCAGGTCTCCTGCATTGCAGGCGGATTCTTTACCAGGTGAGCCACAAAGGAAGCCACATGTTTTATGAGTCATTTATATTTCCTTTTCTATGAGATGGCTTTTATGCCCTGTGTTTATTTTCCTTTTGGACTTGTGACCTTCTCCTAGACTGTATACAATATTAATTATATATTAGGCATCTCCATCTCATAATATGCTGTTTCTCTGCAGATTTCAAGTTTCTTGGTTATAAAACCAGTATCTTCTCTGTGGAAGAAAAACTCTTTTTCAAACAGCAAACAGAGCCTTGTCCTCTGGCCCAGCACCGAGTCTCAAAATAGGCCACAGTACCAACTCACCTGGACTTTGGGGCCTCCCCCAGACACCCTGGAGATGTAACTCATGATGTATTTGGCAGCCACTGTCTTTCCAGCACCACTTTCACCACTAAAGAAAGAAAGACAAAAAGACTCACCTATGAAGTGGCTCATGACCAGCTCCCGCTCCTCTGAAAAGACTCCCCACTCCCAAATAAAACTGAAGAAGAAAACTGGTAGAAAGGAACTCGGTTAAAAAAATCACAGAACTGGTTGAGACTAAATCACAACCAGTGATTTAATCACAGTTAAATCACAGCAGGATCAGGTTACCCCTGTGACTTGTATGATCACTATTAACACAGTGTGTGGGCCGGGGGCCTGATAAGCACCACTGTGATGGGAGAGACCGTCCAGCATTCTAAATGCCCAATAATAGGAGACATGATTAGGAACATTACAGAACATCAGAAGGACAGACTAAACAGATTACAACTGACAGCAAGACTGTAAACATGGGGGAAGGGGTGGGTGAAGCACACAAAGTAGTTATGTAAAGTAAATCAGATTCAAATTAAATGTAAAAAACTGTAAAGAAAAAAATCACATTAAAAAAAAAAAAGGCTAGAACTAGAACCACAAAAGATTAGCAGAGGTTTGGCAAAGGAAAAGATACCCTGGGAGACTTCTTTCAGTTCACTATTTTCTAAACTTTTAGTCACCATGTATTTCTTCTTAATTAAAAAAAAAGTAGATATGCTCAGGTTTCAAACCATGCACCATGAACTGAGAACTGATGCAAGCAACTTTATTTTCAAGTTCTAAAATTAAATGATGAGGTAATATTAATCACATCCTGCATAACAAAGACTGCTTCCTCTTGGTGGCCTTACTGCATGGGGAAAGCCTTTTGTTAGCACCATAGAGTCAGATCTTCAAAACCCCGTTTCTTCCTTCAAAATCCCCTTGAATTGATGACGACTTCAATTCAAAACAAGCTTAAGTCAGTCAGATTTCTCATCTCTCTACAGGTGGCCTTTGTGTTACCATGATAGAATTAATTAGAGGAAAAACCCTGTATTGTGTAAAATAATGGTGAAATTCAGTATGAAAAATTGAGGGTGCTGTGAGTTCAAAAGACACTTTTTGGGTTTGAATTACTTTGGACTAATATATGTTTAATTAGAGAGATTATGGGAAAGAATGAGAGAACGGTCCTCTGTGAGGCCCTCTAAAGGTCTAACTCCGTCAACAAGCTCATTCAGCATCCTAATATTCAGTTCCTGACTTCCAGGTCACATGAATACGGAAACCAAACTGATATTTCATAAGATATGGCGGCAAGTAGAAAGCCAGTGAGCCTGGGATGATGTGTCACGCCGATTACAGAAGCCATGCTTACTCACAGGCACAAGTAGGTATAATAAATATTTCAGTGCCATGAGGAAGCTATCTGTTCAAATGGCCCATGTGATCAGAGGATTTATACCCTAGGCCCAAGGTCAAAACATGCACTCTCACTCATCTGAAGCATAGGTTTTATCAACAATGAAACTCCAATAAAAACAACAATTTTATAATGGTGTAAATAACATGAACATTTAAGAATACTGGAAAGTCCAAGAGTACAATGGTACAACTAGCCTACCCACATCTCTTATGTCTCCTGCATCAGCAGGTGGTTCTTTACCACCAGCACCACCTGGGAAGCTCATATAATATTACACAGACATATAAAATAAATAGAAAACTATGTGGCAACACAAAGGCAATGCAGTAACTACATAAGCAGAAGACACTGTACCTATGACAAGTTTACAACTATGCAAAAATAATGCAAAAATAATATATGAACAAGAACCACAATGGAACAAGGCAAAAAATAGTTCTGACTTGTTGGACAGCTGGTATTTGGGTGACTCTTGTTTCTTTTGATGTGATTTAATGTTTAAAGTTTTGGAAGAAGCAATTAACCATATATTTCATATTTTTAAAAACAGCATTTCCAGAAAAAGTGAGATTACACATCACAATGATAATCAACAGGATTAATTTCTTTAGATTATTATTTCTTTAGATTATTTCTATGTCACAAGTAAACAACTTTCATATTCAGAATTCCTTAGAGAAAGCTGTGTGTATGTGAAAGAGGAAAGAAAAAAAAAATCCTATTAGAATTACTATACACTTTCATACAGTGATGCCCCTACTCTTTCTCTGGCTAATACTGTGATCAGACATAAAATATTATGTGTCTTTTGTTGAAAGGGGAAAAAAAAGGAAGAATAATGAAAGTGACTCATTTCATATATTAAAATAAGTAGGCCGAGTACAATAATAGAACATCTACATTCTCAGTAACTGTGATATTTTTCAGAAGATTTAAAATAATTAGTCTGGCTGAACACTGATCGGAATTTTCATTTCTTGGTTTCAATTTACAGACCCATAAAAAGAAGTTTTATTGATCAGAGGCCAGTACTTTGCTCAGAATATGGTATAAGAATGGAATGTTACATAATTACTTGAAGCTTACAATATATATATAACGGTAATTATGTTGTCCCTTTGAGAGAAAAACTTTCTTTCCCTGGACTAAAAACCCACATTAAAGGAATGTGAAGTTATCAGACAGATTATATGGCATACCTGAAATTATCTGCTTTGCATCTCACAGCAATGAGAGCAATTTGCTCTGCTTATGATTATAAGCAACCTTTCTTAATTGCCTTCACTGGACTTTCAAAGTGGACCAAAAAATACTCTAGACATGAATGTGCCTTAAAATTAGAAAAATGCCCCAGTGGTCCCTAAGTCCAGCAGCCTACCACAGTCCTCAAAGCACTTAAAGAAGTGCTCATGTCTGGTCTGTCTTCAGACCTGCTGAATCCTAGTCTCCAAGGATAGGGCCTAGAAATAATTTCTAACAAACCCCCTAGTTCTTATATTGCTGGCTGGGAATCCGCTAAACAAATGTAAAACAAAGTCAAGACAGACTTCACAGGAAACATCAATCAAAGAGGAAATAATGTAATGTTTCTGTGTGCATTCAATATACAAATGGAAACATTTGCTAAAGTATCAAAGAAATGGAAAGAGTGTTCAGGGTGAGGGGGGACTATTTACAATGATATACTAATAATTGGATTCAGAGACTATAATTGCTATTCTTAGTCTGAAAGTTATTCTTCGCTTAAAAATGAATGGTGTTTTCAATTCACTTCAACTGATTCTAGCAAATTTAAAAATATCTCAGCCTTATTTTGAGGGGAGCCATCTCATAGAATAAGTAGTCACCCATTTCTTCTATCTCTTTCTTGCTGCTGCTGCTGCTAAGTCACTGCAGTCGTGTCCAACTCTGTGCGACCCCATAGACGGCAGCCCACCAGGCTCCCCCGTCCCTGGGATTCTCCAGGCAAGAACACTGGAGTGGGTTGCCATTTCCTTCTCCAGTGCATGAAAGTGAAAAGTGAAAGTGAAGTCGCTCAGTCGTGTCTGACTCTTAGCGACCCCAAGGACTGTAGCCCACCAGGCTCCTCCGTCCATGGGATTTCCCAGGCAAGAGTACTGGAGTGGGGTGCCACTGCCTTCTCCGATCTCCCCCTTGCTAGTCTCAAAAAATTTCTTCTGGTTCTTACCACACTAGCTTTTGTTCCCTTCTAATTGTTCAAGTTAATGTAACTGAAATGTTGCTCTGCAACTACACATTTATTTGCACTTTATAAAGGATAAAAATTTTAAACAGAAATCGTAAGTGCATTTGTTTACCCAACAAGCACTAAATGCCTCCTCATGCTAAGGGCTGGCTGGGGCTGGAATGAGATGGGTCTCCTGGAAATGAGAGGAGCCTACTGCACCAGGGGAGGTCAAATGCACTGATGCTGTGGTAACACCATGGAGATATGGGTATAGTTTTAGGGATTTCTGAGTATGTATTAGGAAAAGATTCCTAAAGAAATTCATAAGCTAAGTCAAGTCACACTACTTATATCTCAATGAGACAGGTTAAAGTTAGACAGGTAGGGGAGGGAGGGAGGGAGGATGTGTGTGTGTAGGCAAGCATTAAAGGGTGACATTCCTGTCTAGAATGAATGATTGATAAGATAATGAAGTTACAAAAATTCCCACTAGGTCCTACTTTCTTAGACCTGACTTTATACACAAACACACATATACACACACATACATATACATATTATTATTAAACTTGACTCCTATTTCAGAAGGTATAATCCAAGGGTAAAAAACACAGCGATAGTTAAAAATTTTTTTTGTAATTCTAGAGTTATAAAGGATAGACATATTAGTGACTAAAAGAATCCAGAAGATGAGAAAATAACACAAATTGCAAAGGAGATTAGAAAGCAAACTAAAATTTTGCAGGTTTAGTTTGCCTATCTGAAGGTTTCCAGGGCTGGAGAGAAAGGGGTGATCTGTCAGAGCCTGCAGTGACACTGAAAAATATAAGCCTCAAGTACCTGCAATGGCTGAATGCATAAAATACAAAATCAAGCAGAAATGACTGTGCAAATGATAAGAATTCATTAACATAATGAAGACAAATAAGACTGACTTCTTCCAAATCAATTAATATTGTCAAGCAGACAAAATTATCACCTAGCGTCTGCCAAGAAAATGGCCCCAGGGCAACGCTCATCTTGGCCCAGGCCTGATGCAATAGGAAAAACCCAGTGTTTAGTCTGAACATCAAGTTTGAGCCCCAGCTCAGCTACTCGTTAGCTCTACAATTCCTTTTACTGTCACTACAGTAAAAGGAATTATTTATTAAAACAGGTATTTTAATACATCACTCCTTAACAATTAAAAAAAATTCTTTTATGTGTATTTCTTATCCAACAACTTTCCCTGTATTCCTCATTGGAGGACAGGGAAGCCTGGCATACTACAGGCCACAGGGCCATACACAGTCAGACACAACTTAGCAACTGAACAACATTAATCCCATTTTGCAGATGAAGTGACTGAGGCTTGCAGAAGTCACATGCTTTCTACAGAACAGAATAATGAGTTTGCCCTGTGACTCAACACCAGAGATCTTTTCACTGCACCACATTACCATGGGTGGTAACAGATGACTAACCAGACAACCTGACACCTTCTGGCTCAAAGCAGCAAAGTGGACAGAGTGTAACAGTGACGCCAGGCAGCCCTGTTACATGGTACATGTACCATGGTACATGGCTTTGTCACATTTCAAATTTGAGATGCTTAACATGTTTCGTTACCTCTCCGAGGCTCAATTACCTGATCTGCAATAAAGGGGGTAATAATACCTAGTTTGTTGTTTAGTCACTCAGTCGTGTCCGACTCTTTGCAATCCCACAGACTGTAGCCCACCAGGCTCCTCTGTCCACGGGATTTCTCATGCAAGAACACTGGAGTGGGTTGCCATTTCCTTCTACAGGGGATCTTCCCAACCCAGGGATCAAACCCATGTCTCCTGCATTGGCGGGGGGATTCTTTACCGCTGATCCACCAGGGAAGCCCAAATATCTAGTTTCCTAGGTTGTAAATGGTACAAGTAAAGGATGTTGAGATACAAAGAAAGTACTTGAAAGGGGGTTACTATTATGATTATGATTATAGATAATATATAAACTAGCTAATGAGTTGGGCTTGCTGAATAACACTCTTCAATTCACGGTGGTAGGGGAATCTGGGATTAAAGGGTAAACTTGAGCCACAGTTCTTCAAGACTGCAGACAGAGGGCAGTCCTCACACAGAT
Organism: Odocoileus virginianus; assembly: GCF_023699985.2. NCBI lineage: Eukaryota > Metazoa > Chordata > Mammalia > Artiodactyla > Cervidae > Odocoileus > Odocoileus virginianus. The sequence continues at coordinate 39,973,036 of NC_069679.1, read as the reverse complement.
CCCATAGTCAGGGTGTGAGATGACTGGGCGTCCCAAAGCTAGGCCAGAGGGACAGGGAGTTTCTAAGGATGCTGGTGCTGGCATAAACAAGAAATTGGAAAGAGTTCCAATGCTAAATAAAAGGCTCCTGAAATACATCAAAGACAGGAAGACAGCTTGAGAATCCATGAGACATTTGACAGTGCTGAGGCAGATAGCACAGATCAGACGTAAGTCAAACATTAGAAGTGATCTAATTTTTTAAATTGTCTAAGTCTTTAATCTTTACTCCTGCAAATTTTAGGAATTCCAAACTCAAAATGTTTCTTGAAGCAGACATTGTCATCAATTGAATCTAAGATTTCCGAACTGTCCCTTTTTCCTCTCTGAAAATTCCCAAATTCAGCCACTAAATCTTATTGATGTGCCTTCAAAACATCTCTCATGTCTTTATTTGTTCTTTAAAAAACATTTCTTTGTCACATGTTCAGGATACAATCTAACAAGACTTTGCAAACTGGTATTGGATGCATTAAGGACAGAATAAAAACAGCTGCTTAAGAGTATCTCAAGCAAAAATATTAGAAACTGGGGAATTTCCTGGTGATCCAGTGGCTTGGGTGCTTTCATTGACACAGGCCTGGGTTTGAACCCCAGTCACAGAAGTAAGATCCTGCAAGCCTTGCCATGTGGCAAAAAAAAAAAAAGAAACTGCACCAAATGTGATGCTCTCAGATCAACATCATATATATTTTTAATGCACTAGGATAGCTGATGCAGGCCAAAAGTGATAGGAATTCACTTTTGATGGCAGCAATAAAGCTGCCACATAAATGTTCTCCAAGATCCCGTAAGTCTTTACAGAAGTCAGTTGGCAAAGGCTGCAGAAATGCCTCTGGCTACAGTGCCAAGGTCTAGTCTGATGATACGAAGATAGTAGAGAATAAAGAGAAAAACGTCACTTTCCCTTCTCTCCCTGTATTATTTTATTAAATATATTTGCATAGATGTCTCCTATAGGTCCAAAGCTACCACAGGCGTGACTCTAAAACATAAATCCAAAGTCTGGATTCCAGGGCACAGAAGACTACTAGGCTAAGCAGATTTGGGTTGCTCATCTACTGGGTTCACAGGTGTCTGCCTGTGTTTTAAGGTGCTCATCACTGACAAGGGATGATACTAAGGGAGCTATTTGTAGCTTTCTGTTGGCACTGCCTGGGGTCCACATTCACTTTCTACCCCTTTATTCCTTCACAGGGTGATGGACGGTCACACATCAGTTTCCTCTTTGCCTTTCCAACTCAGGTCAGGTCTTCATCCTCTTACTAGACCTTCATATTTGCTCAAGAGTCCATCTCTTTTCTACTCATAGACTCATCTTTGGGAACCAGCCTCCTGTGGTAGCATGTCTCTGCTCAGAGGCCTGCAAGACATCACTGAGGCTCGAAAGCTTGTCTGTAGATTACCCAGCCAGTCATTCAAGGAGGTACATGTCACCCAATCAACCATATTTCCCCAAATCAACCATTCTTGCATTACTGCACACATGCCTTATGGCTGTCATACAGAAACAGAAGGGCGAGACCCAGTTCTGGCCCTCAAGTAATTTATAAGGACCATTTGTCAATGGAGATCTTCTTTAACCACCACACTGATGTCCTCCCCATTATATGGTTTGAGTTTCAGAATTTGTCAAGCCACCAATGTTTTCTTCATTCCACCCATCCTATATGGAAGACTCAACCCAAGCCTCAACACCTTGGTGACACTTTTGCTATTTATTTCAGTCCAAATCAATCTCTCCCTTTTCTAAATGCAAACAGCACTTAGAGCTTATTTCAAGCTTCAAAATGATAAACATGTATTATGTGCAAAGAGAAACATACATTTCTAGTCAGCAAGGATTGAAAAACTACTGAAAATGAGTGCATGCAAATTTTAAAAAGTGATAACAATATTAACTAGGTGGTATAAAACTCCTAGTAGAGAACATAGGCAAAACATTCTCTGACATAAATTGTACCAATGTTTTCTTAGGTCAGTCTATCAAGGAAATAGAAATAAAAGCAAAAACTAAACAAATGTGACCTAATCAAACTTACAAGCTTTTGCACAGCAAAGGAAACCATAAATTAAACAAAAAGACTGGGAAAAAATATTTGCAAACGGTGTGATCAACAAGGCATTAATCTTTAAAATATACAAACAGCTCATGCAGTTCGATGTTAAAAAAAAACCAAACAACCGAATTGAAAAATGGGCAGAAGACCTAAACAAACATGTCTCCAAGGAAGACGTACAGATGGTCAACAGACATGTGAAAAGATGGTCATCGTTGCTAATTATTAGAGAAATCCAAGTCAAAACTACAATGAGGTACCCCCTCACACTGATCAGAATGGCCATCATTTAAAAAGTCTACAAATAACAAATGTTGGAGAGGGTGTGCAGAAAAAGGAACCTTCCTTCCTATGCTGGTGGTGGGAATATAAATTGGTGTAGCAACTACAGAGAAGAGTACGGAGGTTCCCTAAAAAACTAAAAATAGAGCTGCCATATGATCCAGCAACCCTACTCCTGGATAGATACCCAGAGAAAACCATAATTCTAAAAGAAATGTGAACCCCTATGTTCATAGCACCACTGTGGAAACAAGTATTCATCAACAGAATTGATGAAGAAGATATGGCAAGTGTGTATATGTACACACATACACACACACACACACATACATACAATGGCATATTACTCAGCCATAAATAAGGATGAAATAATGTCATTTGAAGCAACATGGATGGACCTAGAGATTATCATACTAAGTGAAGTCAGAAAGAGAATACTATATATCACTTTTATGTGGAATCTGAAATATGACACAAATGAACATATCTATGAAACAGAAACAGACTCACAGATGCAGAGAACGGACTTGTGGCTGCCAAGGGGGAGAGGTGGGGAAGGGAAAGATTGGAGACTGAGGGTTAACATATGCAAACCAGTATAAATCAGATGGATAAACACTAAGGTCCTACTGTATAGCACAGGGAACTATAGTCAATATTCTGTGATAAACCATAATGGAAAATAATATTTTTTAAAAGGATATATTTTTTAATATCACTTTGCTGTAGAGTAGAAATTAACACATTGTAAACCAACTATACTTCAATAAAATTTAAAAATATATATTAAATAGGTGGCAAAAATTAGGGGTATATGAACTGCTACTGAAATTCAAAGGATGATGAAATCACTGGGTTGAAGTAGATGAGAACAGCCTTGGGTGGGAAAATAACTTGAGACAGGGAGAGCAATCTGGGCAAGAGACTGAAACAGCTCATAGAACTCAATATCAAAAAACCAGACAACCTGATTTTAAAAAAAATGGGAAGAAGAACTGAATAGATGCTTTTCCAAAGAGGAAATGCAGATGGCCAACAGGAACATGAAAAGATGCTCCACATCACTAATCATCAGGGAAATGCAAATCAAAAACACAATGAGATTTCACCTCACACCTGTCAGAATGGCCATCATCAAAAAGAACACAAATAACAAGTGTTGGCAAGAATGTGGAAAAAAGAGAACCCTCGTACACTGCTGGTGGAAATGTAGATTGGTGCAACCACTGTGGAAAACAGTATGGAGATTTTTCAAAAAGCTAAAAATAGAACAACTCTAATAGAATGACCCAGCAATTCCATAATTCCATTCCTGCATGTGTATGTATATGTATGTATGTATATGTGTGTGTGTGTGTGTGTATGTGTGTGAGGGTATATACATACATATATATATATATATGAAGTGAAGTGAAATGAAATGAAAGTCACTCAGTCATGTCTGACTCTTTGAGACCTCATGGACTATACAGTCCATGGAATTCTCCAGGCCAGAATACTGGAGTGGGTAGCCGTTTCCTTCTTCAGGGTATCTTCCTAACCCAGGGATCAAACCCAGGTCTTCCACACTGCAGGTGGATTCTTTACCAGCTGAGCCACGAGGGAAGCCCAAGAATACTGGAGTAGGTAGCCATTCCCTTCTCCAGCGGATCTTCCCGACCCAGGAATCAAACCGGGGTCTCCTGCCTTGCAGGCAGATTCTTTACCAGCTGAGCAACCAGGGAAGCCATATATATACATACACACACACACACACATATGGAGGAGGGCATGGCAACCCACTCCAGTACTCTTGCCTGGAGAATCCCATGAATGGAGATGCCTGCTGGGCCACAGTCCATAGGGTCGCAAATAGTGGGATACGACTGAGCAACTAACACACACACATATATATACTCTCGATGAGAAAAAGAAAAAAGATACATGTATTCCAATGTTTAATGCAGCATTACTTAAAATTGCCAAGACACAGAAACAACCCAAGTGTCCATCAACAGATGAACGGATAAAGAAGATGTGGTATACATACACAATGCAATACTACTCGGCTACACAAAAAGAATGAAATTTTGTCTCTGCAGCAACATGGATAGACTTGGAGAGCATCATGTTAAGTGAAATAAGTCACATAGAGAAAGACAAATACTGTATGATCTCACTTACATGTGGAATCTAATAAATAAATAAAAAACTAGTAAATATAAAAAAAAGAAACAGACTCACAAAGAGAACAAACTAGTGGATCAGTGGGAAGTGGGGAGGTGAAAGATGGGGTAGGAGAATCGAGGGGTACAAACTGGTATGTATAAAGTAAATTACCAGGATATATTGTACAATACAGGAATATAGCCAATATTTTATAGTAACTGCATAACCTTTAAATACTGTAAATCACTACATAATATACCTATATGTATATATATATTACTGTACATCAACTATACTTCACCTTAAAAACACAAACTCAAAGCCAAGGCTTGGATGGAGGTCTCTACTTGACAAAACAGCCTGTCTTCTTTCCTGATTTCTTTCTCTTAAAATTCAATTTGCTGGGACTTTTCTAGTGGTTCAGGGGTTAAGAATTCCATTGCTAATGCAGGGGACATGGGTTCTATCCATGGTCTGGGAAGATTCTACATGTCTTGGAGCAACTAAGCCTGTATGCCACAACTACTGAGCCTGTGCTCTAGAGCCTGCAAGCTGCAACTACTGAGTCCAAGCGCCATAACTACTGAAGCCGACATGTCTAGAGCTGGGCTCAAGAGAAGTCACCACAATGAAAAGCCTGTGCACTGCAACCAGAGAGTAACCCCCACAGGAGAAAAGCCCAAGCACAGAAACGAAGACCCAGTGCAGCCAAAATTTTTTTTTAATGAATAAAAATAAAATTCAATCTGTTACACTGATTTCTATCCATAAATAGTCAGCTGCCAGTCCATCCTATCACTGCATCCACCTCTTTAGAAAACATAAGATTGGGAGGAACTGATAATATTGGTTCTACGTGCGGCATTGTCCCATCTAAGAGTATGCATTTCATGGTTATCACTTTGTGATGTACAGAAATACTGAATCACTATGTTGTGCATCTGGATCTAGCATAGTGCTGTGGGTCAATCACACTTCAACTTAAAAAAATCGTAGGGGAGGGAGGTGGAAGGGGGGTTCAGAATGGGGAACCCATGTACACCCATGGCTGATTCATGTCAATGTATGGCAAAAACCACTACAATATTGTAAAGTAATTAGCCTCCAATTAAAATAAATTAGTTAAAAAAAAAATAAAATTTTTTCTTGTCACTTGAATATAACTTTCTTTTAAAATACTTCTTTACTATAAATGTATCTGATCTTCATTTCATTGTCTTCTATAGCAAGATTTAAAAATGCATAAAATATGTATTGTCAAGGAAACCCCAAATATTTCTCTCTAAAGTGAAATGCATTAAACAAAAAATATTTATATACATACATTATTTAATAAAATGTTTAATAAATCAGATTTTAAAATAAATGAATAATTTATTTTAAAATTAAAAATAGATAAGTAAAAAATAAAGCATATTCATTTCATCATGTGGATAAGGTCATATAGCAGGGAAATCGGAAGGTCAAAGTCTAAAAGGAACACCAGAGAGAATAGATCATCATTAATTTTTAATTTTCTAATTAAATGATACTAAAAATTCCTAGTCTCTCCAGTTATGGCAGAAGGCCTTTGCCTAACAAGCAGACTTCTTTTCCAGCCTCCAGGAAGGCTGGTTTTACTTTCTGTTCACAAAGGCATTCAGGTAGGCAGCACTGAACTCAGCCGAACCCACACCCAGCTCGGCCATGTCATGGCTGCAAACTTGGGCTTCTCTACCCAGACAGCATTCCCCTGCCTTCCAGTTCCCTGGGCATTATTTGGAAGAAAGAGTTCCAAAACCCCCAAACCTCAGAGACCTCAGAAGTCAATCAGTTCACTCATAAATGAAGGAAGAGAGGCCCAGACAACTGTTGAATTTGCTGCCCAGTATCCCACAGCGGGTGAGAGTGAACCATGGCATGCCAGAGATAGCGAAGCTACTTCCTCACAGACAAAGCACAGCTCTTGGGTAATACAGAATTAACACAGAGAGAGGTCAGGCTTTTGGGAGGTAATACTAGAAGGTAATTCTCTAGGGCCCTGGAAGCATCACTACAAACAAACCTCATGGCGGTGACAGAATTCCAGTTGAGCTATTTCAAATCCTGAAAGATGACGCTGTGACAGTGCTGCACTCAATATGCCAGCAAATATGGAAAACTCAGCAGTGGGACAGGACTGGAAAAGGTCAGTTTTCATTCCAATCCCAAAGAAAGGCAATGCCACAGAATGCTCAAACTATCACACAATTGCACTCATCTCACACGCTAGCAAAGGAGTGCTTAAAATTCTCCAAGCCAGGCTTCAGGAATACGTGAACCGTGAAATTCCAGATATTCAAGCTAGTTTTAGAAAAGGCAGAGGAACCAGAGATCAAGTTGCAAACATCCGCTGGATGATCGAAAAAGCAAGAGAGTTCCAGAAAAACATCTATTTCTGCTTTATTGACTATGCCAAAGCCTTTGACTGTGTAGATCACAATAAACTGTGGAAAATTCTACAATAAACTGTGGAAAATTCTGAAAGAGATGGGAATACCAGACCACCTGACCTGCCTCTTGAGAAATCTGTATGCAGGTCAGGAAGCAACAGTTAGAACTGGACATGGAACAACAGACTGGTTCCAAATAGGAAAAGGTGTACGTCAAGGCTGTATATTGTCACCCTGCTGATTTAACTGATATGCAGAGTACATCATGAGAAACGCTGGGCTGGATGAAGCACAAGCTGGAATCAAGATTGCTGGGAGAAATATCAATAACCTCAGATATGCAGATGACACCACCCTTATGGCAAAAAGCAAAGAAGAACTAAAGAGTCTCTTGATGAAAGTGAAAGAGGAGAGTGAAAAGTTGGCTTAAAGCTCAACATTCAGAAAACTAAGATCATGGCATCTGGTCCCATCACTTCATGGCAAATAGATGGGAAAACAGTGGCCGACTTTATTTTTCTGGGCTCCAAAATCACTGCAGATGGTGACTGCAGCCATGAAATTAAAAGACGTTTACTCCTTGGAAGAAAAGTTATGACCAACCTAGATAGCATATTAAAAAGCAGAGACATTACTTTGGCAACAAAGGTTCATCTAGTCAAGGCTATGGGTTTTCCAGTGGCCATGTACATATGTGAGAGTTGGACTATAAAGAAAGCTGAGTGCCGAAAAATTGATGCTTTTGAACTGTGGTGTTAGAGAAGACTCTTGAGACTCCCTTGGACTGCAAGGAGATCCAACCAGTCCATCCTGAAGGAGATCAGTCCTGGGTGTTCATTGGAAGGACTGATGTTGAAGCTGAAACTCCAATACTTTGGCCATCTGATGCAAAGAGCTGACTCATTGAAAAAGACCCTGATGCTGGGAAAGATTGAGGGCAGGAGGAGAGGGGGACGACAGAGGATGAGATGTTTGGATGGCATCACCAACTCAATGGACATGGGTTTGGGTGGACTCCGGGAGTTGGTGATGGACAGGGAGGCCTGGCGTGCTGCGGTTCATGGGGTCACAAAGAGTCGGACATGACTGAGCGACTGAACTGAGCTGAACGGGAACATCCGTCCTGACGAGAGAGTCTCTATTTGCCTGGGATATTTGGGAACTGGACAGTTTTATGAAAAGAGCTTTGGAAAGGTGCATCTAAGTTCTGACTCCTGGAGGACATGGAGACTACATATATTAGCCCACATCTTCAGGAGGGGTGGAGGCTACAGGTCAGTCATTCAGGCAGTATATGACTGAGCCCAAATAAAACCTCTGAACACCAAAGGCTCAGGTGAACTTTCTAGTTGGCAATAGTATTGTCAGTTCCCACACCATAACTGGAAGGACATAACACTGTCGATGGCTCCATGGGGGGAAGAGGCCTGGAAGCCGCATATCTGGGCCCCTCCTAGACTTTGCTCTTATGTCTCTACTTTTTCCTGGTTCTGCTTTGTATCCTTTTGCTCTAATAAAACTGTAACCATAAGTTCAGGGCTCTCTTGACTTTTGTGAGTTGTTGCAGTAATGAAACCAAGGCAGTGGTGGGAACTTTCCAACCTGCAGCTGGTGTCTCATGGAGAATTGTGCCTTTCACATGTGAAGTCTGGCCTGACTTGGTGGTTAACGTCAGAGGTCAAAGCAGCTCCCTGTCCTACCATCTCCTGTATCTCCACCAGCAAAGAGACTGCAGTAGAATTCCCTGGAGCAGGGCCTTCAAGTCTTTGCTGACTGAACACTGAAAAGAAGGCTCCTAGAAGTGGGCACATGTCCTGCCTCAGAGCAAGTGTCTCCTGTAGGACCTACTGAGGAAATCCGAGAGAGGGAGAAAGGTGGACTAGGAAAAATGGAAGAGGCTCCAAACTGATGAAATCCATGCAACAAGACCATTCCCTTTCTTCTCATCTTACTAAGGGCCCAGAAGAAAGGAGAAAGGGCAAGGGAATATGTTAGAAAAGTCATCCTATCCTCTCTCATTTGAGTCATGAAAACATGTCCCACCTCTCTACTGGCCAGTGACTTCCACTTGGGAACAAACATAAGCATTTCCAATTCAGCAACCAAACTCATCAACACACAAGTGTTCCTTCCAAAAGGCTTAACCTGAAGCTAATTAAGAATTTAGTTCTAACTTTCAATTTACAGAAAATTGAAGGAATTAGAGAAATGAGACCATGAGGAAGCAACTGGACCAATCTGAAAGGTGTCTATAAGAAAACTGGGTTTTCTTCTCTTGACCAAGTCAATGGGAAAAAAAAAACAAAAAAATGGGAGAAAGGAACTCTGGTAAGATTAAAAAAGTGACTCATTACCAAATGCAGCCAGGGTTCCTTGATTAACATAAACTGGCAAGAAAGGACATGTGTGCAACAATTAGAGAAATTTAAATGTGGATTACTTATTTATTATTTAGTTGTGATAATGGTATTGGGACTAAGTTAGAAAATATTTTGAGATGTATATGGAAATATTTGGAGATAAAATATGAAGTTTATATCTTAAAATGCCTCAGTGTTCCTGTTTTATAGTTCTGACTTTGGAGCCATGTAAATAGTTTAAACAGTTTTAAAACAAAATTAAAATAAAAAATTTAAACTTCCAAAATCCAAAATGAAATACATGAACTTAACTGTAGGTCAAATTGGCATGTTAATGACACAGAAAAGTATTATGTCAAGTCACTTTTAAAATCCAATATTTTGACTGTACATCCTAAGGACAAAAAAGAACAAAGAAATTGTAAAGTGAAATAGTATTGCTACAAATAATGTTGGTATTGTTATCTTAAAGCATTAATAGAATTATTTATTTGCTCTGCCCCATTATTTACTATGCAATATATCTTTTATAAATATATACTTATTTAAGTATAAGTATATATTTAATTATTTATTTATAATTTTATGCACAGGCATAGTATAGCGCAAATAATTTTAATGATGTCATCAGGAACCAAGGTTTTCAGAATAAGAGAAATGACATTCAAATATAAAATGCAAAGAAATAAAATCTTACAAATGAACTGAACATTATCAGTGTGAATTGATGTTTCATATTTCTCTTAAAAAGTTCATATTCCTCGCTTTTGTCCTCTGAAAAGAACAAGAAGCACCATTAACACAGAGCAGTGAGCACTCTTCATCACTAGATTGATAGTCTCTAAATACTATTTCCCATTAAAATGAGCCAGGGCTTTCTGATGAAATGGCTGAACCTAAGGCTTGGCAGAAAATGTACAAGATAAGCCTGGAACATCTTATACAAGAAAACTATCAAAGACTACTGGAGTCATATCAAAGGGACAAAGGAGCCAATACAAAGGACACTCACAAACCAAAGGTGGGACTATTTCAACCTAAAAGAAAAACTGCAATGTAGTTAAACAGGTAAGGTATTTAAAACCCACCAGTATAGAATGATACTGAAAACAAAAATATTATACTTTGGGAGGCTGCTAGGGCATCAACTTATTGCTTCAAAAATTAGTAAATGAAAATAACAAATGAAGCTTTTTATCCAATTTTCCCATTTAGATTGTATTTTATGATAAATGAAAGAAAACTCTAATTAATAAATATAGAAGGAATACAACTAGAAAATTATTTTTCAACTGTTAATTAAATGATTGTGAAATGAGAATTTATAATGGATGGACTCACTGGAAGTCTGAACATCACAAAAAGTTAGCCAAACAGGCATTAAGGGCAAGGCATCAATGATGGAGCATTTTCTGCTAAAAAATTGAAGGAATCTAATCAAGCTTTCAAAGCCTGTCAATTTACAGGAAATATAGGGGACAGTGCAAAGTCATGGGATGCAACTAGCTATTATCAGACTGCAGAAAATTCTACAGGACAAAACTTTTTCTTTAACAAATAAACACCAAGAAAACAAAGAGAATAAGAGAGAACTATTAACAATTAAAAGACCTGAGAGACACACAGCTAAATATGAAACATGAGCCTTTGAAACCCAAATAAAAATAAATCAACTGTAAAAAAAAAAAAAAAGAATTTATAAGACAATCGTGGAATTGGAATACCGATAATATTAGATCATACTGAAGGAATTACTCATTTTTTTTTCAGTTGTGATAAGAATGGTCTTTTAGAGGTATACACTGAATTATTGACAAATGAAATTATTTTCTGCCTAGGACTGAATCAAGTGGGGGCAGAGTGGGAGGACTAGGTAAAACAGGGTTGGCCATATATTAATAAATGTACAAAGTAGGTGACAGATACACAGGGCCTATTACAATACTTTTTGTAATTTTGTGTATGCTTGTAAATACAAATAGGATTTTTTCCTTTAATTTTCATTAAAAAGAATTAAAAAATTAAAGCACTAAAAAAGATGAACAAAAATAACAAAGATGACAGTTAATAACTGTCAAGTTCTAAGTGATGGAAATATGGATTGCTTGTGTTTTCTGTATGTTTGAAAATGTTTGTAACAGTAAACAAAATTGTAAAAGCACTTCAAGCCAGCAAAGACTCAGAGCTGGGTCAGGTTAAAAGGATTGCGAAATATAGCTGTGGACGCCTAATGCTGGCTTTGACCAGTAATGCCTTCAGAAAATTAAATAACAAAAACAAAAAAACCCCAAAAAGTTCAAACTTGAAATATTAAGGAAAAAGGACCTAGAAAAAAGGACTCCAGCTGACAAAACAGTAACACATGCTTACTATACTCGTAACATAAAGGATCTCCAATTCAGAGTAAAACCACAATACAATCCAAAATGGGAGGGGAAGTGTCTTGAGATTTTATTTCCGGGCCTGATGACAATCAGAGAAAGACTGAGCTAGAACCATGTGCCCTAAAGCCTTAATGCTTCAAGTGACATGGGTACAAAAAGCAACCTCATGGAAACGCAGAGCTTTATGATTTGAGGTTATAAAATACACCAAGGCAAAGCTAATAGGCTACTTGTTACTCAGATACATTAACCAGCCTCTGAAGTGAGAAACTATTGCAGAAGCATTGCTCCTTGACAGCATCCTATGTAGAGCATGGTCCTGTGTTCCCTGGACCTAAAAATGTTCTTTTCCATACCTGATGATGACACATTGGTTCTCTCTGTCAATTATCATATTTCTGAACATATTATCTGCAAGAGCATAGATATGTGGTGGGTTCTCATACTGTGCCTAGAAAAGCAAAACAAAACAAAACCATGGTCAGATAAAAGCAACACATTTCTTTTCTTGGCTTTGGAAATGAACACGCCACTGTATAGTCCCCATCTTAAAGGCTGCGTAATACAAGAATCATAAAGTTGCCAAGGTCCTGAGGAGGAACACCTAACACAATGAAGATGGAAGGAATTTGGAAGGACTATTCTTTGGCCTATGAGTGATTCAGCCTTCAGACATGACCCATGGTCTTCAGGTACTCCAACACCACGCCCTTCTACCCGCAGCATGCCTCTGCAGGCCACATTCCGTTTCTAAAGGTCTCTGAAAGGCAGCTGGGCAGCAGGTCTTAAGAGAGGGCTGCTAAAAACCTGGCTCTGACTTGTACTAAATCAGAAATTCTACATTATTTTTTTTTTCCCTAAGAGGCAAGTTGGAGATCTTGGGACCCTAGAGGAAACTGAGACTATTAGAAAATAAGGAAAAAAACTTATTTTCCATAAGAAGAAGGCAGGAGGTGTGGTTCTTTAGAGGATAAACAGGTTTGACCAGTTTGTTCCATCTCAACATGGAAAAACAGCAATTCCTACCACACCAAGAGAGTGGATTTGTACTTGAATCTCATGGGATATCTGAGCTATGCATAATATAAATCCACCAGTAAATTCACTGTGTCAGGACAACTTCAGCCCTGCTTTCTTCAGTTTCTTGGCACCACTTCTACCACTCCCACCAAAGTCACTAAAAAGAAAAATACTTCATATGGTGGAAAGCTGGAGAAAGAACACTCCTTAAATTTAAGACTATGTAACACAGAAGAGTGAGAAGAAAGTCACATCCAGAGTGAGAAGACATTTAGAATCTGTCCTTCCCTTCTCTGGTCTCCATCTCTAGAGTGGGGATAACAGGTCCATGGTATCCACATCTCACAAGGCCACTGAGATGACACATGAGAAAGTAATTAGAAAAGGTTAGTGAAAAAACATAGCTGAAGTAGAATGTGCTGCATCCCAACTTTGAGTCTTATTAATGCAACAACTTACTATATCATACGGGGCCTGCCCCAGAAATGGCCACTCATCGCAAGCTCTGGCGGATCAGAGCTGAGTGACGAGGAGGGATGACTGCTTTGATGTCTGCACCCAAGTTAAGCACTGATGTATCCAGTGCCCACGGCTCCCCATGTGTGAGTAGAGGTCCCAGGAGGGAAACTGCTCAGCGAGGTCTAAAACTCATTCCCTGGGACTGATGAACTGGATAATTCTATATAGTAACAAAAATATGTCATTCCTGCCTTCACTTCACAGTCAAGGGGATGCATGGATGGGACTGCAAGATGTTCATTCACGATTACATTTAATACTTCTCTGGAAATAGAGGAAAAGAAAAGAAAACAAGGGAATTGCCTGCCAGTCCAGTGGTTAAGACTCTATGCATTCACTGCCAGGGACACGGGTTCAATGCCTGGTCAGGGAACTAAGACCTCACATGCCACACGGCACAGCCAAAAATAAAAACAAAAATTGGAAATAGCGTGGAGAGAAAGCTGTGAACAGTGGAGGGAAAGGAGTGGGCAAGTCATTGTCCAGTAAAGCCTCAAAGCCACTTAACTAGTTATACTTGACCACTATGCATCACTCTATTTTTCCAACTGGTTTCTCATCTCTGGGCTCATGGTATTTTTCAGCTACTGATGAGAATTACCCCTGGAGGAAGGCACAGCAACCCACTCCAATATTCTTGCCTGGAGAATCCCTTGGACAGAGGAGCCTGGTGGGCTATGGTCCATAGGGTCGCAAAGAGCCAGACACAACTGAGCATGCATGATAAGAATGGTAGGGTAGACATTTCCTCTACCTGACTCTGCCCTTGCCTGAAACCCCTGAAAGTCACTGAGACCTGACCTCAATTCCTAGCTCCAACACTCAATAGATTCAATTACTTCACCTCTATGAGCCTGTGTTTCCTCATCTATGAAACAGACATGCATCGTAATACACAGCCAGCATCCAGGGCTGCTTTATTATTGTTGCAAATATAACATAGTACCTGGCACCAAATAAATACCAATTTTACAACAGTCTATTGCCATCAGCAGTTAAAAATAAATGTATTTTTTTTTAAATTCTAGGGCATTTCTTTAAAAAGAACTCTTCAAAAGATGAACGGTCTAAAAGGGACTCATGTAAGAACGCTTTTCAGAGCACTGCAAAGAAACAGCAGGAATACACAGCGCTTCCATCCACCCTGCCTAGGCCGTCGCTGCAGACTCCAAGCCAGCTCCGTGCTGGCGGCCCCGGGCCCTGCTGATCAGGGCGCCAGGGCAGGGCCAGGCTCTGCCGACAGTGTTTCCCTTGTGCTGGGCTCCCATAAAGGCAGCATTATCAAAGGTCTTTCGCGTGGCAGCCTCCTTCAGCTCCAGCTACCAGCACCATTCATCTGGCAACAATGGGGTGGGCTCTTGCTCTGGGTAAATTGCCTTCCACTTCAACTGATGAATTTGTGTGGGCTCCCTTTTGTTTGTTTTCCAGGGGTCAGGATTAATGAATGCTCTTGTGCTTCTGCTGCAAAGGGAAGAGGGAAGGAAAAAGATGTAGAGATGGGGAGGCCTGGGGAAGTGAGGAGCCAAAGGATGAAATATACAAATTAGGATTACAGATTCTATTTTTGTGTCACAATTGAAATGGCTATGGAGCTGGGTCTGAATAGGGATGAGGGTGTCACATTAATAAGTGAAATTAAAAAAGATTTGCTTTTCATGTTTCAGTCACAGCCACGGTTTCAGTGATTTGGAGAGAATGGTTCCCATCGCCCAATTTATTTTTTTTACTGATTACTTAATTTTTTACTCTTTAGAGTTTTGTGACATATATTGGAGGAGGAAGATGCCTGAAGCTGTAAGTCCTACATTCCATTAAACTAATATTGTTTATAACATTCCAATATTAATAGTCCTAAGCTTTGTTTGAGCTGTACTCTAAAGAGCAGCACATCATTAAAAAAATCAAACAATGTAACCTATTTAAGCTTTCTCAATAAATTTATAAAAGAAAATGCAAATGTATTGCCAACTTCAATTGCCCATACATCATAAAAACCCCCAAACACTACAGTAATTTTATGTAGCATGTAACTTACCGCTCCTTGGTACATTTCAATTTCCTTTTCCCCAAAATATGGCATCTGCTTGAAAGGGTTGACGGAGATTAATACGGATCCTATATATGTCTGAATTTAAATCCAGTTAAGGTCTATCATTAATCTTCACAGCTACACATTTTTCAAATTAAGCAACCAGATGTTATCAAGAATTCATAATGACTGTCCCAATGAAAAGCTCATAGGTTTGTTTTCTAAAAGATTACAAATAAAGACAAAAGCAATTACCAAGTAGTTCAGGTTTTGTTCTTCAGGAAGAGTAATGAACTTAATTACCAAGGTATTACAAAAATAAATCATTACTTTAAGTGAATTGAAACACATTCTCTCAAGACTGGTGACATGCATGGCTAGGGTAAAAAACCAAAAGATCAAGGACTAAAAAGAACAAATATTTTTTCCTTGGTATCTCTTGGGTATACTGAGAACATATTCATTTACTTGTTTAATAAACAGAGGGATATAAGATGAACTGAACAGTCCTGCTCTTTAGAAGCCATGGAGAACTGAGTTGTATCCATAAGTAGAATTCAGAGCAGAAAATTACAAATGCATATAGATCAGGCTGTGGAGAAGGAAATGGCAACCCACTCCAGTATTCTTGCCTGGAAACTTCCAAGGACAGAGGCATCTGATGGACTACAGTCCATGGAAGACTCCAAGAATCGGACACAACTGAGCATCTGAGCATAGATCAGGTTTAGGGAAGAAGGTGTTATTTATGTATGGGAAATTCTGGAAGGCCCCTCAGAAGAAAATGTGTTACTTATGTCCCCAAAATGAAGTGCTATTATAACATACAAAATATTTCTATTTATCATTCAATAATCAATTAGTTCGAATTAGATGTCTACAACTTGCCAGGCACTGTTACATATGCTGGGGATATACAGCAGTGGACAAAACAGAACAGATGTAAAAATATCATTAAAAAATGCAAACTTCAACAAAAAACAAAACATACACAATACTCAAATTGTTTCTTTTAATCAATGACTTCAAAATGTTTAGAAATTTTGCAGTTAAGAATGTAAAGCTAGGACTTCCCTGGTGGTCCAGCGGTTTAGACTCTGCCTCGCAATGCAGGGGACACAGGTTCGATCTCTGAAAGCTGCGAGATTTCCTTCCCCAAGGGGACATTTATATATTAGGACCTGAGTGTCAAATAGAGCAACACAGGAAAGTGTGATCAGATTACCAAGCTCCCTGTGCCCAGTTCTATTCTACCCTGGCCTTGGGCAAGTCTCATCTCTACGTGGTAGTGATTGGATGATGGGGTAAATAGAACCTACTTGATAGGTTTTGTTATGAGAATTAAGCAATACAGTATCAAATGCTCAGTACAATGTCTGATATGTAGCAGAGGCAATTTCCTTAATTCATATACTTCAAAATGCTCACTGTGTCACCTCTGAGAAGCAGTGTTAGTGTTATCGAATACAAATGAGTCAAGTGTGGAATGGATCATATAATATTTAAAAAATAATATTGATACATGAAGGGGAGAATGGGGAATGATTTGGCTGCAATTTTGCTTGCATTTTCACTAAACAGAAAGATTTTCAGACTCAAAAGGGCTGAACGTGAAATACCCAGTTCAGTTCAGTCGGTCAGTCGTGTCCGACTCTTTGCGTGAAATACTGGGTTGGCCAAAAAGTTCGTTCAGCCAACCCAGTAGCAGTAGAGAAGATAGGTCCCTTTTCACAGCACACCCAGATGCACCCTGCACTGCTCAGGCGCAGGGGCAGACCATGGTACTGAAAGAAAACGCAGATGAGGCAGTGAATCGTAACTGAAAATCACTCCAAAATCATGGAAGAAGGGCCGAGAAAACATGGTTCCAAGCGCCAAAGTCAGAGGAGGCCAACAACAGATTAGAAGCCGACTGTTTTGGAGGTAAGATTTAGAACAGATTTATTGTTAGATTTAGTAAGCAGGTCATAAGTGTGCATGGTGTTACAGCCAAGACTCAACAAGTGTTGATAAAAACAAACACTGATCGAACACATACATGTACAGATCACATCGATCTAAGTTCCCAATGACAACCTTGATATTATTTTAATCCTATTTTACTAGGAGGAAACTGAGACATGACGAATTTTCAATATTCAGAAAATACAGCATTGCTATGATCACATTCATTTCATAAGAAGGCGATGTCTACGCCTACATCTGGAGAATGGGTGCTTCTTCCTTAGCTGTAAAGGGACAACTATGAATGCCACCTGAATGAACTGATCACTGCATTCAGAGAATAAAAGAGCTGCCAGAGGGGGACTGGCAAGAGTGTACTCATTGGAAAAGACCCTGATGCTGGGAAAGATTGAGGACAGAAGAGAAGGGGGCAACAGAGGTTGAGATGGTTGGATGGCATCACTGACTCAGTGGACATGACTTTGAACAAACATCAGGAGATAGTGAAAGACTGGGAAGCCTGATATGCTGCAGTCCATGGGGTCGTAAAGAGTCGGACACAACTTAGTGACTGAACAACAGAGAGGAGACTTTCTTGATGGTCCAGTGATTAAGACTTTGCCTTCCAATGCAGTGGGTGCAGGTTTCCATCCCTGGTTAGGGAATTAAGAACCCACATGCCTTATGGCCAAAAAACCAACACATTAAACAAAAGCACTATTATAACAAATTCAATAAACACTTTAAAAATGGCCCACATCAAAAAAAAAAAAAAAAATCTTGAAAAAAAAAAAGAGTTCCTAGAGGACCTGAGCTATAGAAGCAAATTTGGAAAACTCAGCAGTGGCCACAGGACTGGAAAAGATCAGTTTTCATTCCAATCACTAGGAAAGGCAAGGCCAAAGGATGCTCAAACTACTGCACAATTGCACTCATCTCACATGCTAGTAAAGTAATGCTCAAAATTCTCCAAGCCAGGCTTCAGCAATATGTGAACCATAAACTTCCAGATGTTCAAGTTGGTTTTAGAAAAGGCAGAGGAACCAGAGATCAAATTGCCAACATCCGATGGGATATCAAAAAAGCAACAGAATTCGAGAAAAACATCTATTTCTGCTTTATTGACTATGCCAAAGCCTTTGACTGTGTGGATCACAATAAACTGTGGAAAATTCTGAAAGAGATGGGAATACCAGACCACCTGACCTGCCTCTTGAGAAACCTGTATGCAGGTCAGAAAGCAAGTTAGAACTGGACTGAAACAACAGACTGGTTCCAAATAGGAAAAGGAGTACGTCAAGGCTGTATATTGTCACCCTGCTTATTTACCTTATATGCAGAGTACATCATGAGAAACGCTGGGCTGGATGAAGCACAAGCTGGAATTGAGATTGCTGGGAGAAATATCAATAACCTCAGATATGCAGATGACACCACCCTTATGGCAGAAAGTGAAGAAGAACTAAAGAGCCTCTTGATGAAAGTGAAAGAGGACAGTGAAAAGTTGGCTTAAAGCTCAACATTTGGAAAACAAAGATCATGGCATCCAGTTTCATCACTTCATGGCAAATAGATGGAGAAACAGTGGAAAATAGTGGCAGACTTTTTTGGGGGGGGGGGGCGCTCCAAAATCGCTGCAGATGGTGACTTCAGCCATGAAATTAAAAGATGCTTGCTCCTTGGAAGAAAAGTTATGACCAACCTAGACAGCATATTAAAAAGCAGAGACATTACTTTGCCAATAAAGGTCTGTCTAGTCAAGGCTATGGTTTTTCTAGTAGTCTTGTATGGATGTGAGAGTTGGACTATAAAGAAAGCTGAGTGCCAAAGAACTGATGCTTTTGAACTGTGGTGTTGGAAAGGACTCTTGAGAGTCCCTTGGACTGCAAGGAGATCCAACCAGTCCATCCTAAAAGAAATCAGTTCTGAATGTTCATTGGAAGGACTGATACTGAAACTAAAACTTCAATACTTTGGCCACCTGATGCAAAGAGCTGACTCGTTTGAAAAGAGCCTTATGCTGGGAAAGATTGAAGGCGAGAGGAGAGGGGGACGACAGAGGATGAGATGGTTAGATGGCATCACCAACTCAATGGACATTGAGTTTGAGTAAACTCCGGGAGTTGGTATGGACAGGGAGGCCTGGCAAGCTGCAGTCTGTGGGGTTGCAAAGAGTCAGAGTGACTCAGTCACAACTGAGTGACTGAACTGAACTGAACTCAACCTTGGTTCTCCAGTAAATAAGTCTGGATTGGGTTAACATAAGAACTCCTATAGGAGGCAACATTTTTTTTTTAATGTTAATAATCTGCTATGTTGGTATATGAAAAGACAAAGTCTTGATTTTCACTAAGTAGTCTATATAAATTCTGACAAGGAGATGTTCACAGGAAAAAAAATTTATTTTGGAATATTCTAGGTCAATCATGAATCAGTCGTGAGTCAGACTGGAAGAAGGATCTCTGTAGGGCTTCTCATGGGAAGTATTATTTGAGGGGGGACTCCTGAAAAGCAAAGTTTGGTTTGAAATGGATAATGTATCTTCTATCTATGCTAAGTAGCTACAAATTTACTTAAATCAGAATGGAGACAAGAGAATTTTATTTGGAATTTAAAGGAAACAAACGTATTTCTCCCATCTGCCTGGGTCTGCAGATACCTCAGCTACTTTCAAGAGAGCACCGGTCTTCTCCCGGGTTGGGCCACTTTCCAGATAACTCCAATACTCACTCCCACTCCTTGCTGTATAATTCAGGTGTGCCTTTGGAAAAAGCTGTTCCATCACTGTCTCCACCCACATAACTTTTGGCTAGAAAGGTGTGGCCCAAGGCTAACTTTCAAATTGTATGGAGATACACAAGGCTATGATTTTTTAAAAAAGACATAAAATAAATGCCATTTTATTATTGCCAACAGAATATGCAAGACAGAAGAGAGCCAATAGATCTTTAACTGACTGGCTCCCAAATGTTTGTCCGTGGATCCATAAGTTTTCATTGATCTGCAAAAAGAATGACAAAAAGAGAAACAGAGCCCTCAATTTTTCATAAAGTCCAATTTTTTCAGTATAAAGGGCCATCCTTTACTCTTAAACTATTTCCTTTCTATTTTGGGGGTGTTAAAATATTCTTTCTTTTATGAAATGTGATGGTAGCGCAGCGTCTACAAATTTTTTTAATGGTCTTATAAGGAAAAGTTTTAACTTTTTTTATATTTAAAATAGCTCATACTCTATTTTATTTTTTAAACTTTAAACTTTTTATTTTGTTTTGGGGTATAGCCGATTAACAATGTTGTGGTAATTTCAGGTAAACAATGAAGGGACTCAGCCATACATACACATGTATCAATTCTCTCCCAAGCTCCCCTCCTATCCAGGCTGGCCCATAACACTGAGTTATGTTCCATGAGTTATGAGTTCCATGTGCCATACAACAGGTCCTTGTTGGCTATTCATTTTGAATATAGGAGTGTGTGCATGACCTTCCCAAACTCCCTAATTATCCCTTCCCCCTGGCAACCATAAATTTGTTTTCCAAGTCTCTGAGTCTCTTTCCGTTTTGTAACAAGAGTTTAACATTTTTAAAAAACATTTTAATAGCCAGTATTCCCTCTAACTGTCCACACTGATCTAGTCAACCTCCCTGGATTCATCACTGAGGTGGGGCAGAGAGGTGAGGTGATGTGTGAAGTCACATATACGGAAATGATGGAACTTGAGCCCCTGGCTTTGGCCATCAGACCCACATTCATCTCACTGCAGCAACATCCCCCCCAACCCCAACATGAACTGGCAGCAAAGAGCCAAACCTCATTTGGAACAAGGGCACTGCTTTGAGCTCTGGTTGGTCTGGCACAAGTGTCTCAACTCCTAATTGTTGGGTTGAAAACGCCAAGCACACTTGAGTGTGGTCTTTGAGGAAAAACAAGTTTGGAGAAAGTTGGAACCAATGAGGCCATGGTGCTTTGTTCAAGAACTATTTTTGTCAGCCAAGTGGCTGTAAGTGATGTCTCACCAAGCAGAGGGCGAACACAGCAAGGTCCTTCCTATATTTTAGAACTGAAATTGTAAGGGTGGCAACACTTTGGAAAAATAGACAGGAAATGAAACCTTCCTAGTCCTAGGATAAATAGCTGAAAAAAATGGGTTTTCCTTGGTTGACAACGTTTGCATTTTCTAAGCAGATTTTTTTTTTCCCCACTGTGGAACAAAGAAATGTGCAGTCAGCCTGAATGTGATTGTTCCAAAGGCTGACCTTCAGCACAAGACAATGCGCTGCTATTAGATGCAGAAGAGGTCAAATGAACAATATTATAACTTAATCTTAATCTTCTCATCTTCACTATTGAGCTTAGAAGAGAGGGAGGGGAAACTCATTTACAATACTAATGTGATCCTATCATAATAATATTCCCTTGGCATTGAACTGATAAAGGAGGCTCTTATCTCCTCTTTAGAGGAAAAGATTCGCAGTTAGACCCTTGGTATTATTTCATAAACATCCAAAAGAGCCACCAAGCTTCCTCAAAGCTGAAAGCTGCTCTGTGCTATTGCCGGAAAGCACAGTGATGTCGAATTTCTCATATACTGAGTGGGCAGAGATTTCTACAACACAAAGTCTATTAGTGGTCAACTAACTCATTTCCTTGGTAGAACACATGATTAGTCAGTCATTGATTCAAAGACATTAATTCAAAGAAATCAGCCCCCTCTGTGTGAGTCATTTTAGAATTCTGCTGTCTGAATATAAAAAGCAAGACTTCATAGTCAACAGATTTTCAACAAACACTTAATATAATACAACATGCCAAGAATTTAGTGGAAAAGAAATAAACAATGCAGGATGTGCCATTGTTTAGCTAAAATTAATAAGAAGGCACATGCATGTATGCACGTCTTGTTGTTGTTGTTTAGTTCACCAGGGGAGCCCATACATATATGTCTATATGTGATAAACTGAAAAATATATTAGGTTACTAGGAGCAAACTTTATATGGTGGGATTCCAAGGGATTTTAGTGTTCTTTCTAGTTAACTGCATTTTGTAGATCATGTTAAATGAACATTTATTGCTTTAAAGTTATTTTTAAACTTCACTTTTAAAAAGATATGTAAAGGACACAATCCCTGTTCTTAAGGAATTTCTAGTGTTTTAGGGGTAAATGACCATAGGGGGAAAAGCGAGTCTGTCTGGGTTGATGATGGACAGCTGCTGATAACCACTAACATTTTTTTCTTTTCTTACCCAGCTGATCAAAAACCATGTCTACATAAATAATGAGCCCATGTTCTAAGAACATTCCAATAAATAATGAGTTCAATTACATTCATTGGAAATTAGCCTTTTATGGGCTTGTCAATAAACCAATCCTCCCTTTAAAAGTTTCTATGGTAAAATGCTATAAAGTAATTAGCCTCCAATGAATAAAAATAAATGGAAAAAAAATAAAAATAAAAGTTTCTATGGTAAAATGAATCTGAATGTCCAAAAGCAACTTTATAAATGAGTTTTTGGAACATAATTCAGAAATATGAGAAAACTCGTACACTTGCCTTCATGTATGATAATAATAACTAACACTAACCATGTATTCACTGCATTTGTTATTTCATTTCACCCTAAACAGCCTCATGTAGGAGTTTTTATCATCACTTCCATTTTACAGGTCAGGAAATCAAGGAATACAGATCACAAAACTTGTATAAGATCACCAAGCTCATGCAGATTAAGGCTCAAAGCCAGGCTGTCCAGATTCATCCCAACTTTCTCTGGTCCATCATCGGCCAGTTTCCATGGGTCTTGCACACAAAAGTTATTAAAACCTTTCAATGATAAGCCTAGATAAAGTGAGCATAATTCAACTTTTTTGCCAAATAAAACGAAAACTTAACAACTGTATACAACTGCTTCCATACAATTAAAGGAAGCTCTGCACAGGTATCTAGGAGTCACCAAATGTTCCCTGTAAAGGATCAGAGAATAATTAGTTCAGGCTTTGTGGATCACAGGGTCTGTTGCAAATACTCAAGTCTGCCACTGTAGCATAAAAGCAGTGTCAGACAACACTTTAAAACAAGTAAAACAACCAGCATGGCTGCATTCCAATAAAATCTGTGGTGGGTGGGGTTTTCTCTGTAGGCAGTGGGCTTCCACACCTGATCAAGATGCTGTTATAATGTGCTTAATGAGTCCAAATATATCTATTAAAACTTAAAAGCAGGGGTTTAGGAATTTAACTACCCAGATAATTGGTAAAATTTCCTATGGTAAACAAGAAACAGCACAGTATTGGTTAGAAACATCCAAGTACCTTGGAATGTTTATTAGCATAAATACCTGGTAAGTTGAGCTCCTTCCTCATCAATGATGGAAATGATGCAAAACTACTGCTACATGTTTATAGATGCTTTTATGTAAGAGTAAGAGGAGCGGTGTAAATAATACACAGAAGCTATGGATGTGAAGACTTTACCTCTCCAAGGCTTAGAGGTTAAAACCTAAAAAGGTATGTCACAGAGGCTGCAAAGGCTCCACTTTTAATGGCCATCCAGAACACCACACCCTCAGAAGCCACCAACGGCATCACCACCAAGAGCCACCAAGAGCATAAACCTTCTGGTACTACTATACAGATTTTCACAGACTCCTGCTTGTCCATGACCAATTCTACAATAATTATACTAAAATAACTTTACACAGTTGCACCAAACAGAACTCCTGAATCCTGTAGGAACTTAAGCAACTATCATAGCTCTCTATGAAGTTTATAATGAAGTCAACACACATTTGAATCAAATTTCCGTTCTGAATGTTTTCCAGTCCTACCCAAAATGGCATCTGGCAAGCTAAGACTGAAACATAAAGCACAACTCAAGAACATCAGACATTTTCAGTAATTGATCTTCGCTTCTCTTATTTATTTTAGTAAACGTAAGAATGCAGAAAAACAGGCAAAATAGCATATATTTTGCATGAGGCAATCTTTTTTAAACCTTTTAAATCTGGACTTATCAGTCTCTGCTTTGCAATTAGGGAACATTACTGATAGAATTCTGCAGATCAGGACATTCTTTAGGAAGAGCACAGGTTTTAGACACCACGTGTGTGACTAGAGCACATCAGAGGTTCAGTGCCATGGACTGAAATAGAGAACATTGGCTTCATCTTTTTGTTTTCCCTACACAGTGTGGCGTTTGGGATCTGAGTTCCCTGACCAGGGACTGAACCTGTGCTCCCTGCAGTGGAAGCACAGAGTTATAACCACTAGGTCTCCAGGGAAGTCCTTGGCTGCATCACGATTTTGAGGCAGGAAGAAACTTTAAACTAAAAACACCAGGAAAAAACTTGAGCCCCGTAGCACTGAAACATATAATTACCATATGTAAAATAGACAGCTAGTGGGAAGTTGCTATATAACACAGGGAGCTCAATCCAGTGCTCTGTGACAACCTAGAATGGGGGAAGGGGGAGAGGGCGGTTCAAGAGGGAGATGTGTTAGTCAGTCGTGTCCGGTTCTCTGTGACCCCAGGGACTGCAGCCCACCAGGCTCCGCTGTCCACGGGAGTCTCCAGGCAAGAATACTGGAGTCGGTTGCCACTCCTTTCTCCAGGGGATCTTCCCAAGTGACGGATTGAACCCGGTCTCCTGCACTGCAGGCAGATTCTTATCATCTGAGCCATGAAGGAAGCCAAGAGGGATGGGATATATGTACACTTGTGGCTGATTCAGGTTGCTCTGTGTGGTAGAAACCAACACAATATTATAAAGCAGATGTCCTCCAATTAAAAATAAATTAAAAAAAGAAAAACAACTTTAGCACCATCTTTGCCCTTCCCATAGCCTGAATCAAGCAGCAAAAAGTACAAAGCCACATTCTGAAATAGTGAAAATGACTTGAACACATAAGCATCAGTTTGGAATTTCAGATGGTCTCTTACTTAGATGTCATCTTATTAAGATGACACGTCCGAAGGAACCAATAAAGGATACAAAAATGTAGTCGTCCATGTATCTCTTCTTTAGATTCTCCACGATGGCATTCTCTGTGATCTTGGAGAGCAAGACCATGTCATCCACGCCACTGTGCTTGACATTGTGGCTCTGCCAGTGGTACCTGTAGGCTCCTTTGCTTCCCTGCAAACAGAAAACACACAATTATGAGGATGGTTCAATTTCTCCTGGAGGGAAAAAAAATTGTTACTAAGTTCCCAAATATTCTTATATCCAATAAGAACAGGCAAAGCAAACAAATATCTTGCTATCTAGATTCAGATTTCAGCTTTGCCACCTAAGTGAAGTGGGGAAAGGTGATCTAAGCTTTTGTGTTACTTAAGCTTCTCTCTTTAACAAAAAATGGGAAAAATAAGACCCAGTTCACAGAGTTGCTGTAAGGATTAAATAAAACAACACATAAAGCACCATGCAATATCCAGAGTATGGCACAGTAAATGACCAATAGGCTTGGATAATTCCTTCAAACTTACTGTTTTGTAGAATTAACTGGCAAAATAAGCAATGAAATAGAAATGTTCCAGACTTGTTTTGCAAATTACATGACAGAACTCAGAAGTGGAAAGAATATGCATCCCACAATAGTCATGTCATGTGGTCATAATTTCTTAAGCCATCTGAATTGCTTTCCATCCATAAACTTATCACTGTTGATGCAATATTAACTTTCCACATTCAAAGATCAGCCTTCCCAGGTAGCTCAGTGGATAAAGAATCTGCCTGCAATGCAGGAGACATAAGAGATGCAGGTTTGATCCCTGGGTCAGGAAGATCTCCTGAAGAAGGGCATGGCAACCCACTCCAATATTCTTGCCTGGAGAATCCCATGGACAGAGGATCCTGGTGGGCTACAGTCCATAGCGTCACAAAGAGTGGGACACAACTGAAGTGACTGAGCATACACACACACATTCAAAAGATAAGCTAAATTTTGATGACTGATCATACATGGAAATAGACAGGATGGCCTAAACATGAACACAGAACATGCTATAGACAGAAGAACCTCATCTGATCCCACGGCCTCCTTGGCTAGGCAGAGCCCTTGTCTGCTTACTGGATTTACAACTTAACACCAGGAGTGGCTCTGAGCACCAGACAGGATTTCCTATCACTTTGGCATTTCTGCCATGGGATCCCCGTGTGTTGGGCTATTTGCCACGCCCTGGGATTAAGGGCAGATGGGAACACCACAGTGGCTGCACTTGGGGAGTTTCTGAAGGACACCAGATATCCATCAAATTATTCATAATTTGTGTGTCAGCAACAGTCAATCTGTAAACATGTGTAAAATGGGTGTTCCAGGAGTGGGTGGAGAGTCCTTTGCCCCGGGAGAGACGGAAACCACTTCCTGGAGAAGGTGCCATGAGAAATGGATCTGTAATATTTTGAATTTGCCAGACAAGACTAGACAAAGAAGGATGCTCATTATAATCTACACTCACAGGCAATAAAAAAAGTCAATGCATATGAAATAATGACAAATAACACATGACAAGATATTGGAGGGCTCTTTCTTCCCTTGGAGTTCTCTGTACATTCTACTGGACTTGTCACACGCTGGACCAGGGTGGTGGGCCCTGAACTGAACAAGACTGGCTACTCTCCCTCCTCAGGAATTCACTTTTGGGGGGAGTTTCCTTTTGGAGGAGGGAGTCTGAATAAAGAAGAAAAAAAATTCTGAACAAGGGTATCTAGAAAGGCCACCTGTCAAATGTCAAAACTAGGATGAGAAAAGGCAATAGGTTCTTTGAGAGAACAGGGAAGTGGAAGGAAACAAGACAGGTAACATTTTATTTTTTTTTTTTTTCCATTTATTTTTATTAGTTGGAGGCTAATTACTTTACATCATTGCAGTGGTTTTTGTCATACATTGAAATGAATCAGCCATGGAGTTACATGTATTCCCCATCCCGGTCCCCCCTCCCACCTCCCTCTCCACCCGATCCCTCTGGGTCTTCCCAGTGCACCAGTCGACAGGTAACATTTTAAATTTCCCTTTAAAAAACTGCATGATGTTTTCTCTGCAGGAGATATGGGTCCTTTGATAACAACAAATTCTAAGAGTTTCTGGGAAAGAAATTATAAAACCAGCCAAGGAAGGGGCCATCGTGGGAAAGGCATGCGCCATGGGTTCAAGCTTCAAAAAGGGGCTCAGGAAGGCTTGCCACCCATGTTGCCTTGCAGACGGAAACCATTACATGATATATTTGACTTTCTCAGAACCACATGCAGCATCAGTTCTACAAAATTACCTCAAACCTCACCATTCTCCTTCCTCTTGTGGCAAAACAGAAAGCACTGGCCACAGGATGACTCACTGGGTCTCAATCGAAGGTCCCCAGTCTATTTCCAACCAGATAAAGATTCCTGGAGACTCCTCTGCCCTCCCTCCTTGGCCAGCTTGAATATTCTTTCTGGACGCCTGCAAAACTTGCTATGCAGAGAAATCTTAGGTCCTGGAGTAATTAACCAGTATGTGTGTTTCTTTTCAACACCAATAAATATCCATCTACTTAAAAGGGGGCCAAAATGTTTCATTTTCTCTTTAAAAATAGAGGCATAGTTGAACAAAACAGGAGGGCTACTAATAAGTTGTTATTTAACGTCTACAAAGGGCAAGAAATGGGGGAGCTCTATGTCACAGTGATGTGTTTGTACTGATCCACAAAAATGCCTTCTCAATGCAACCCAAGTCCGTCTTGGTGTCCAGTCTAACTGTCTTTTCCCTCTCTCTCACTGCAGAGGGATACATTACTGTCTGTCCCAACTCAAAGGCAGTGTCCTCCTTCTCCTGGCAGTTACTCCCCAGTACAACA
Organism: Odocoileus virginianus; assembly: GCF_023699985.2. Taxonomy (NCBI): domain Eukaryota; kingdom Metazoa; phylum Chordata; class Mammalia; order Artiodactyla; family Cervidae; genus Odocoileus; species Odocoileus virginianus. The sequence continues at coordinate 39,945,010 of NC_069679.1, read as the reverse complement.
GAACTCCTTGTGTGGAGTTTCAAATATTCCTGCACACAAAAAAAGTTCCGCTGGCTGGTTCTCCAGACTTCTATCTACAAGAGGATAAGGAACCAATAGAATGACTGACAGTTACTATGAGCAAGGCAGTGAGTCATTTGATTTGAGGCGAATGCTCTTTTGGCCATTCCAAACAACACTAAGAGCGAGAGGGAGCAATCAGGGCCTTCGGGGGGGAAGGCTGACCTGCCCAGAGTGCCAAGGGCAAGGTCAGAACCCACCCATGGGTAAATAAAAGCTGGGAGAGAGGGCTGGGCTGGGCAGTTCTAGCAGAGGGTGAGAACCGGATCAGGGAGCCTGGAAACCAAACAGGGATGCACAGGCTTCCAGTCCAGCCCAGGGAAGCTTAAATGTTCCCCACAGCGAAAAAGAACAAGAGTTTTCTGTTTTCCTGCAGGGGACCACAGAGTTTGATCACACCACCGGTGACTTTCCCAGAGGCCTTCCTTGGAACAGTCACAGATAGTGAGTAAGTGGGGAACAGAGTGGGAAGTGGTTGTCATCTTACAACCCTGGACAATATCCTCAGAAGCAGAAGCTGAAAGCTGCCATCAGATCACAAACTATGGTCCTAGAATTATGTGGATAGGAATGGCGCTCCTGGTGGCACAGAACCTCAACCCATTTGCTTCTTCCTCCTGCCCCTAACTCGGAGGGGAGGGGCAGGACAGGCTGCCACACCTGCTGGGGCGGGACCTGAGGGACGTCCCCATCTGGGTGAGGAGGGACATTTTTCCTCATGGCCAAGGTCCAGGCTACCAGGCCAGCACCTGCAGGAGACTCCGCTTCCTTCTCTTCTATGGGCTTTCTGGGTGGGTAACACCTTTTTGTTTCCCAACCAGAAAAGGAAATATTTGAATAAGTAAGGGCACTCAGCAAGGTATTTCATTTCCTAACAGTTCTTGGTGGGTGAAGCACTGTTGTACAAAGGACAGGAATGTGGTTGCTGATGCCCCAGCAAAGAAATGATAATGATAACAATGATAATGATGGTGATGATGATAAAAGGTTACTCCTAACCCTGACAACAATTACAAGTTCTGAAAGAGAAGGACTTCCCCGGCAGCCCTGTGGTTAAGTCCCCACACTTCCAAAATAAGGGGCATGGGTTCGATCCCTGGTGTGGGAACAAGGAATCCACAGGCTACACAGTGTGGCCAAGAAGGAAAAAAAGAAAAAAATGAACGAGATACTTCCCACTAGGTAAAGATTGAGTGCAGACTTTCTCAGGTCCATAGCTACTTTCTAACTATGAATCAGCTGATTAAAAAGCATGGATTCATATTCAAGTTTTAAAAAATGGGGTGCACCCACATCCACATAACACCTGGCATACTCCTCACATTTAAGAGGTGACACCAAGACACAGAAGTACCTCATGCGGAGGAAGAAGCCAGGGCACTGATTTTAAAAGGCGGAGTGTCACGAACTGGTGTGTGTTCAGCAGGGTGGGGACCAGGATGAGCAAAGATGAGTCAGCGCACAAAGGCAGGTACTGTCCTGAAAGCCAACCTCCACTCCCATAGAGAGGCCCCGGGCAGCCCTGCCCACAGCCAGGGCGCTGCCACACTCTCACTGGTGTCTCTGAGCACTTTCCTTCTTTGGTTCCTCCTGGAGGGAGGAGATGATCATACCCTGGGTAACGTGCCCTTAAGATGCCCAGGAAAGGGAGGCGGCCAAACATGCTGTGTAAACACAAGAGGCTCGGTGATGGGCAGGGCCTCGGGAGGGGTGGCCACACTCACCCTTGCTCTCCTGTAGGGAGAGTATTTGCTGTTGTTCAGTCACTTGTGAACCCATGTCCTTCACTATCTCCCGGAGTTTGCTCAAACTCATGTCCATTGAGTCAATGATGCCATCCAACCATCTCATCCTCTGTCGTCCCCTTCTGCCCTCAATCTTTCCCAGCATCGGGGTCTTTTCCAGTGAGTCAGCTCTTTGCATCAGGTGGCCAAAGTATTAAGAGTTTCAGCTTCAGCAACAGGCCTTTGAACAAATACTTACGGTTGATTTCCTTTAGGATTGACTGGTTTGACCTCCTTGCAGTTCAAGGGACTCTCAAGAGTCCTCTCCAGCACCACAGTTCAAAAGCATCAATTCTTCAGCACTCGGCCTTCTTTACGGTCCAACTCTCACATCTATACACAACTACAGGAAAAAAGCATACCTTTGGCTATATGGATCTTTGTCAGCAAAATTATGTCTCTGCTTGTTAATACACTGTCTAGGCTGGTCATAGCTTTTCTACTAAGGAGCAAGTGTCTTTTAATTTCATGGCTGCAGTCACCATCTACAGTGATTTTGGAGCCCAAGAAAATAATGTCTGTTACTATTTCAACTGTTTCCCCATCTATTTGCCATGAAGTGGTGGGACCAGATGCCATGATCTTAGTCTTTTGAATATTGAGTTTAAGCCAGCTTTTTCACTCTCCTCTTTCACCTTCATCAAGAGGCTCTTTCGTTTCTCTTTGCTTTCTGCCATTAGGGTGGTGTCACCTGCATATCTGAGGTTATTGATATTTCTCCCAGCAATCTTGATTCCAGCTTGTGCTTCATTCAGCCCAACATTCTGCAGGATGTACTTTGCATGTAAGGTAAATAAGCAGGGTGACAATATACAGACTTGACGTACTCCTTTCCCAATGTTGAACCAGTCCATTGTTCCATGTCTGGTTCTAACTGTTGCTTCTTGATCCACATACAGATTTCTCAGGAGGCAAGTAAGGTGGTCTGGTATCCCTATCTCTATAAGAATTTTCCAGCTTGTTTTGAACCACAGTCAGAGGCTTTAGGGACTCTCAGGAGGCCTCTCCAGCACCACAGTGTGAAAACATCGATTCTTTGGCACGGTATCATTAAGAGAGTTGTGTGGGACTAGGGATAGAAACTAAAGTCACACAGACCAATACAAACACTGTTAACTAAACAGAAATAATGGGCATACTCTCTTTGATCCAGCACCTTTATTTTAAAGAATTCACCTTAAAATCTACCAAGGATGCCAAGATGTATATAAAGGGTTCCTCACTGCAGTGAAGTGTGTAATGGGGAAAAGTGGACACAGGGTTTGAAGACCTATCAGATCATGGCACATCCTGAGAGGAGTTCCATGTCACTGGAAAGAATCTACCTGTGCTGACTTGGAAAGTTCTTCAAGACCCACAGATGTATGAAAATAGCAATCAGTATGTGAATTAAGTATTGAATGACACATTAAAAGACATGTGTTGTAATTGTTTTCTTGAAAGATACACAAGGTTCCATCAGGGAGAAGGCCTGGGGAGAAAAGGTAACATTTACCCTCCATTTTAAACTTGGCAGCACAGTGTACTTTTTTATTGCTATTTTAAACCATATGCATGTGTTAGTAAAATTTAAAAATAAACAAGTGTTGGGGACTTCCCTGCTGCTACAGTGGATAAGAATCCACCTGCCAATGTAGGGGACAAAGGTTCGATCCCTGGTCAGGGAAGGTTCCACATGTTGTGGAGCAACTAAGCCCATGTGCCACAACAACTGAGCATGCATGCTGCAACTACTGAAGCCTGTGTGGCCACTGCAGTGAGAAGCCAGTGCACTGCAACTAGAGAGTAGCCCCTGTTCACTGCAACTAGAGAAATGCCCGCACACAGCAACAAAGACCAGCGCAACCAAAAATAAGTAAATTAATTAATTAATACAAAATAGAAGAGTTGAATATGATGCCAGTGAAATCAGGCATTTTCTGGGGACGGTGATTTCCAAAAAACCTGGGACTAGAATGCCCCCAATGTTATAAGCAAATCACCCCCAAAGAGAGAGAAACCATATTCTTATTGTCAACAATGGACAATGGGCAATGCTCTGGCCTGCGGATGAGCTGAACTTGTTTTTTAATGGGATTTTCTGACCCAGTGACTCATAACAGGAAAGGCATGGACATCTAATTCTCTGGTAGATGTTCCAATCTTTTGAACTGACAGTCTGGGTATTCTACCTTTTGCAGTTCTGCTGTTTGACTGGAATAAAACACTTCCATTGCAAATGATGGAAACATCAACCATAAATATTTGTTTGTCTATGTACTGGGCACAGTCAGCCAGCATTGTGTTTCAACTTCATGAAATGTAGATCACTGCCCGCTCTCCCGCCTCCACACACACACACACACACACACACACACACACACACACACTATTTTGGTGGTGTGAAGACGGATGTCTGAAGCAAGTATGTGTCGGTGCTAAGCTGCAATGAACAAAGCACAAGGAAGGGGCGTTTCTGGAAGAGTGAGGGCCAGGGGTGAGCACGGGCAGTCAGGAGCCACAAAACTCCCAATCCCCTCTGTCCTTAAGGAACTGGGACCGACTCTTACTGAACCCATAAATAGATGCCGAAGCTTTATGGTATCTCAATGGATTCTCACAATACCCGTAAGATGTGAATATTACAATCATGCCACCGCTATTTTACAAATGGGTAAAGTGAGGACTGGGATTATAACATACCAAGTTGCTTCTGCTTGGAGAAGCTGAGGATGGGAAAGTTCATGGGAGGTTAGCACATAGAGTAGGAGGCCCAATGGATGTAGAAGATGTGTTCATTAATTTCACTCATGTAGGTACATGTGAGCAGATCAAAAGCTGAATATTTGTGCAGCATTTCCACATACATGGCCTCAGTTAATCCCTATGACAAAGGACCAGGGCTGAAACCTGGCATGGGGATTTCTGGCTTCCTTTTCTTCACTCTTTCTGCTATACCACAGCTCACTTCCAACACCATTTTCAAGGCCAAGCGTGGTCACTGGCTTCAGGATCACTAGATCCCGTGGTTTCTAAGTTAGGGTTGGCCAGAGTCACTACAGCAAACCCAATTTATCATCCAAACCAAGACGCTGAGTGCAGAAGGGGATGCTGTTAATAACAAAGCTGGAACAAGAGGCATCAACTGGGACCGTCTCAGGCTGCGTGGCTGCATCTGTGACCAACCTGATCCCAGAAAAGCTACAGGCAACTCTCAGAGACCAGCCCTCCCAGCAAGATCCTCAAGGTCTCCCACAAATCACTAAGCCTCTCTGAGGCTCTCAGGGCCTCTCAGTGGTCTGCTCAGGAGAATGAGGTTCCTGATATTGCACTGCACCCAGAGGATAATCACACCAACCTCAAATCCTTCTTGGGGTAGAGTTGGTTTTACATGATGACATGATCAGGGGCAAAGTGTGAATGGTACAGACCAGTCTGGCAACAGTGTCTGGGCTAATTGAGTAGGGGAGAGAAAAAAAGGTAGTAGGGGAGAGAAAAAAAGGTTTGGAGGAAAAAAAAGAAGACAGAGAGATGGCAAGGTGCCCAAATTTGGTTTTAATTGCAATCATATTATTAATATAGAATGATATCTCTGTATGGCAAAACAGTTGTTAAAATGATGTGGTTATTTATGTAAGCGTAGTTTCTGTATTGTTTTACTTCTCTGCTGAGTACACAATTTATAAAATGTATATACACATATACAGTTCTTTTCGGTGAAAATATAAGATACAAAAAAGGGATAAATACTTTGTACAATGAAATGAAATCTATGTATAAATGACACTTTTCCCATATTCTCTTGTGTTAGAGAGAACACTAACACTAACACTATTCTGTGTTAGTTTGTTCATCCCGGCTTGCAGATATAGTAAACTCTTCTTTAAATAACATTTGGCTCCCATCAGGAAAAGAAACACCCTTTCTTTCACTTACTCTGCCTGAAATGTGGCTCCCAAAAGGATCATTTTTTATATCAGTGAACAGTTCAAACTTAACATGATATAAATGAACAGTTAACACATTCCATCAATTCTATCAATAAGATGCATTTTTTCATATTCTTACAATGTGACATTAGGATGTGTCCTATAACCAATGCTGTATCACAGCTTAGCTCTTACAATCAGGAGCATCTTAGGTTTGATGGATTATGGCACAAGACACTTCTGAGGAGCCAGGCCCCATTCTATGCCCTTTACAAATGTGAGGTCACTGTTTAAATCATCAAAGAGGTTATGAAGCTTTCAGTTATTCTGGAAGCATTGTACCATGTACTAATGTCACATTAGGAACTGTGCAGTGGTTTTACTGGTGAGGTTGATCAATTGCCCAGTTCTACAGGGTTTGCTGTGACAATTTTTATAGCTGTTTTCTCCACCCCCATCCCAAACAGGATACAGGTGAGTATCCTGCCTGACAAGCAGCTCATATCAAACTGCCCACATCAGGTCGCAAATTTGCAAAGCAAAGTAAACTCCTCTTCAGTTTGTAAATGTACGTTAGTCGCTCAGTGGTGTCCAATTCTTTGTGACCTCATGGACAGCAGCCCGCCAGGCTCCCCTGTCCATGGAATTTTTCAGGCAAGAATACTGGAGTGGGTAGCCACTTCCGTCTCTATCAGTTTATAAAGTCATGTTCAAATTGGACCTCTTCCAATCTAAAAATCCCTTCAGTATTTTTTTTTAAAGTGAAAGCGAAAGCTTCCCTGATAACTCAGTTGGTAAAGAATCCGCCTGTAATGCAGGAAGTCCCGGTTTGATTACTGGGTTGGGAAGATTTCCTGAAGGAGGGAAAGGCTACCCACTGCAGTATTCTGGCCTGGAGAATTCCATGGACTGTATAGTCCATGGGGTTGCCAAGAGTCGGACATGACTGAACATTAAGATCATTAAAGCAGGAACCCCACCTCCCTCACCACTGCCCACAGTGGTAATGTCCACCTCAGGCGGTTACAATGAGCTCCGGCCTTCATTCACATACACTCTACTCCAGTGTTTCTGAAACTTCATTTTCAACCCCTTTAACAACTTTCCTACATCTAAGTGTCACCAGTCCTATGCTTCAAATTTTTGTATAAATTGTCCTTTTTAATCTGGCTAAATCCTAAACTAACATCTTCATAAAATCACCAGTTTTATTCTTAGATGTGTTAAAATAATAATGAAGATTAACAATATTTCCCTGCTGGTTTATTGGTTAGGATTCAGCACTTCCACTGCAGCGGGTACCAGTTCCATCCCTGGTTGAAGAACAAAGATCCTGCATGCTGAGTGGTGTGGCCAAAAATAATGAAAATTAAGAAAAAAAAGTACATACATAGACACAGGGACCTTACAGTATATCTTGCTGCCGTGTCCCTCACATGAGGGTCCCACTGCCATTCTCTACTGAGCTTATTCCCACCAATTTCAAATCTAGCCATAGAGAATTTAAATGACTTCTATTTTCTAAATGTATTTTTCTCTGCTGTGAACAATCTCACATGGCAAGACCGGGTCCCCCTTTCCACAGCAGATGAGAGGCGAGGTTTCACTGTTACAAGCAGGAACTGTTTTGTATTCATGTTCCAAATCCCCTGCATTTTCCATCAGGGGTTCCCAGAGCCCTCCTCCAGTCCTCTCACCTGGGAAAACAGTCATCATGGGACAGTTGTCAGTCCCCTGGAGTAATGGCTTGTCCGGAGGCCAACAAGGAAGTTCTCTCTTGGGCGCCTGCAAGTTACTCTTTCTCTCTTGGGAAGTGCTTCCTGCAAGGATTACCAGCACTGTTCTATCCTTTTCCCCTTCAGTCTCCAGGGTAAGCTAGGATAGTGGGTCTCTCCCCTGGGAAAAATACTCTTCTCAAACAACAGCTAATTCTCATTACATACCAGCACTGTTCTAAACATTTCATACAAGATCATTTTTCCCCCCAAGCATAGGTTTTTAATTGAAGGAAAATTGCTTCACAATATTGTGCTGGCTTCTGCTATAGATCAACATGAGTCAGCCCTACGTATACATAGGTATACGTATAATTTATTTATTATTTATTTAATCCTCACAACCTTATCAGGCAGGAAACTGAAGCACGGAGAAGTTAACTATTAATAAATTACCCAACCACAGTAGCTGGGCTTCAAACCCAGGCCAATCAGCTCTCTTTGCATTTAATCATTATACCTACTGCATCTTGTAATAGGGTAAGTGACTGTTGGAAACAGCAATAATGCTAGTGTCCATAGTAATTGTTTTATTGAATGTTTACTACTTGCCACATATCAACTTTTCTTTCCTCCACAGAACAGCATGAAGTGGATACTTTTATTACTGGTACACAGGGTACCTTGTGCAAAGCTCAGCACCTAGAAGTCCACAGAGGAAGCAGTCTGGTCATTGGCCTTGAGAACACATCTACTCCTGGCCATGTCCTCAGGCTGTAGGTCAGTGCCTGGCATGTAGGCATGCTCAATCAGTACTAGTCGGGCCAGTGAATTCCAGGCAGCTTTGATTCACCTCAGAACTAAATAGAATCTCTGCTATATAGCACAGGGAACTCTGCTCAATGTTATGTGGCAGCCTGGATGGAAGGGGAGGTTGGAGAGAATGGATACATGCATATGTATGGCTGAGTCCCTTTGCTCTCCACCTGAAACTATTACAACATTGCTTTTTTTCTTCTTTCCAAACTACAACAATGGCAGTCTTTGGGGAGGGTTGGGTACAGATTCTCCTTCACTCTTTTTTTGAATTTTATCTTTATTTATTTTTTAACACCAAAAACATTTTGTATCAGGGTATAGCTGATTAACAATGTTGTGATAATTAGGTGAACAAAATCGCTATACTTCAATACAAAATAAAAACTTCAAAAAATAAAAATGAACCATAATGCAAAAAAAAAAGTAATAAAGAAGTCTCAGCCAAGGAGGACAAATCCAAAAACAAATAAACAAATAAGGAACTAAATATCTCACTATGGCAGCAGTTAGAGGGGGACAAGTTGGGGGAGGGGATTTAGGAGGGGTGGGCCACAAGCAAAAAAGTTTCTGAAGCTTTCCTAATGCCCCCGGCCCAGAAGATCAAAGGGAAGAGAAGTGAAGTGAAGTGAAGTGAAGTGAAGTCGCTCAGTCGTGTCCAACTCTTTGCGACCCCATGAACTGTAGCCTACCAGGATCCCCCGTCCATGGGATTTTCCAGGCAAAAGTACTGGAGTGGGTTGCCAGTTCCTTCTCCAGAAGTTGCCCCTAAAGACAATTCTCTCTTAACTGTCCACTGTCATCCAGGTAAGGAAAACAGGATACTTTTGATCACAGGGTGAGGACCAAATGGTTGAAATTCCATTATGTGACAAATGCTCATTTTACTTCTATCTCTATTTATATATTTTTTTTCTATTTATATTTTAATCAAACAAATGAAGAGTCACATTGATGTCAGTCTCTGTCTTTTCAGCTGCAGCTCTGCTAGCTTGACAACACGTCAAGCATTTATCAGTCCCTTCAGGGACCTACCTGTCATTACTCCTGTTTTCAAGGAATTGATTACAATGAAGAGACGTGGGTTCAGGTATAGGCTCTACTTCTGTGACCTTTAGCAAGGTCAGCTTCATGGAATTTAATTCTTCACAATTCAGGTCGTCTATTAAATACACGTGTTAATGTGATTTAGTTTTTGCACCTCTACTGATAGGATTTTGTTTTCTTGGTTAATGAATCTATGACCAAAAGTCCTATCAGACAATGTACCTAATTTTTGGTTTGAAAATGATAGTCCCTGAAGCAATGGTAACTGTTCAGTAAATTTCTTAAACTGAATTAAGAAGTTAAAGTAATGATGCAGGCAGACCAGCTAGAAATACTGGCATTGACAGCTCTTGTTCATACTATTAATTGAAATGGAAATAAAAACAGGAAGATAATTGAGCAATTCCTTGTCACTTAAAATGAACTATTACTCTGTATTATGAAAGAAATTCTAATTCAAACCCTGTTTTGAGGAAAAAGAAAAATATGCAAAGATTTAGAAGACTTCAGTAGAATTGATATCGACCTGATTAAAAACAGTCTTCACTATCATTCACAGCATCTTTCTGCACTGATTACAAAACATGTATTATTTATGTCATGCAAAATGGAAGAGGTGTGACAACACAAGAAAATCAACTCATTTGGTGTTTTTCTTAAAGTATAATTTACTTTTTCTGAAAAATGAACTGTTTGGGCATATATAAATAAGAAAACCCAGGATGAGTGTTTCAGAATGTGGTAGGTGGAGGGAAGGGCCTGGAGTGTGATCAAAGGTATCTTGGGGGCACCAGACAGTCTGTGTCATGGATTAGCCATGGGGGAGACTGAGTCCAGGACAGAAGCCAAGTTCAGGGATGACAGGCGTCCCCCAAGCACCACAGTCACTAGCCAACAACGAAGATGGAAATACAGAATTGAGAAGTGCCTTCAGCATCTTCTGCAGGTTTTGGCAAGGGCATATCTAGACTCTTTGCTTGATCTGGCCTGACCTGCTGCACAGAGACGTCATGTTCCTCCAGGGGCAAAATGCAGCCATAAAGTGTTGGTCTAGGGTGCAAACCAGACGGGCTTCCCTGACGGCTCAGCGGTAAAGAAGCTACCTGCAATGCAGGAGACATGGGTTTGACCCCTGGGTTGAGAAGATCCCCTGGAGAAGAAAATGATAACCCATTCCAGTATTCTTGCCTGGGAAACCCCATGGACAGAGGAGCCTGGTGGACTGTAGTCCATGGGGTCACAAAGAGTTGGATGTGACTGAGCAACTAAGCATGCATGCACGAATGTATAAAATAAATAACGAATGAGAACCTACTCTGCAGCACAGGGAACTCTACTCAATGCTCTGTGGAGACCTAAGTGGGAAGGGAATCCAAAAAAGAGGGGATATGTGTGTACATACACAGACTTCCCTGGTGTCTCAGACAGTAAAGCTTCTGCCTACAAGGTGGGAGACACAGGTTTGTGTCAGGAAGATCCCCTGGAGAAGGAAATGGCAACCCATTCCAATACTCCTGCCTGGTAAATCCCATGGACAGAGGAGCCTGGTAGGCTACAGTCCACGGGGTCACAAAGAGTCGGACATGACTGAGCAACTTCACTTTCACCTTTCATCTATACATATAGCTGATTCACTCCGATGTACAGCAGAAACTAAAAAGCGCTGTAAAGCAACTACATTCCAATAAAAAATTAATTAAAAAACTGGATGGCTTGAGTCATGAACAGATGGCTTACAGGTAAAAAAGTGAAGGGGTTGAAACAAACTACAAATGAAGAGGCATAAGGACAGGGCACAATACCTCTACATTTACATTCTGACCTGAACACTTTATAGCTGGAAGGGGCCTTGCCTATCCATCAACCAGTCCAGAGCTCTTACTGTGCAGATAAGAAGGCTAATAAAGCCAGAGAGGAGGTACATGTCTGTGGTGCTAGGTAATTAGTGAGAGAACCAGGGCTAGAATTCAGGCCTTCCAGCTCCAGTCAGTGGCTGGCCCTCTACCACCAGCCCCTCCCCAGCAAACCTATAGGTAGCAAAGGTTTTTATCACCCACAGAAGTTCCAGGAAAAACAATCAAATGAATCTAGGTATTTAAATATTTTAAAGCTCTCAACTAATAAATACAATCATTTGTGAACCATGACCTTTGAGCAATCAGACTGCATCAGGCCACTGGTATCCATCCAGATAGTAAATATCTGAAGAGCTTAATTTCTTCTTAGTAAATTTCTTCTTAATATTAAGATAAATGTGAATCAAAGTTTTTAAACCTTCCCTCCAGTGAGTTACCTTGTAGGTAAAGGTGCACCGACCTCACACTTTGGGGACCACTTTCCTAGAACCCCTTGCCTTCCACCCAAGATATGGGGGGGGGGGGAGTCAAAGCATTGGCTTAAAAAATTGAAACAAGTAGGTATAGGAGAAAGGCAATCTCCAGAAAATGGGGGGGAAATGACCGCAGAAATTGGAAAGCTGTAATCTAACTAGAGATCCCTGGAGAATTCTATGGCACTCCTTCCAATAGTAACTTTCTTCTGCCAGAATAATTAAAATTGAAGTCAAAACACAAGTTAACAATATCTGACTTGATTATGAGGTCAGGGGGAATCATACCAGCTTAAAATTTACAACTCCATAGAAAATCCAAGAAAGTTTCTGTGATCACTACCCATTGCTCATTGTATTCCGTGAAATACACTACAGCAATCAAAAAGGCAACCCACCTCATTAAGAGGTGTGGTCCACAGTGTTCAGGAACAGGGAATGAGCATGGCTTTTCTTAACAACCTACTACGTGCTAAACACTGTTAGGTGCTTCATTTCATCTGGTTTCAAAAGAACTGTAGAACTGGGGATGGGGAGTACTATGATCTCTGGTAAGAGATGAAAAAATTGGCCAGAGACAGTCATGGAGTCCAGATCTGTACTGGTGGGTTTACAAACCCAGAGCAGCTTCCATGGAGGCCCTGGAAGTCAAACGAAATGTATTCCCCACTGCGTGAAAGTGTGTCAAGGCAGCTGTCCTCTGATAACAAGATTTCAAAAGCAGCACCTGAAACTGCCTTTTAGGTCCCCCTTGCAAGATGGATGAAGGAACAAAGATCACCACTCTCAACAGGGGCATTTTAGGCATAGATAGGATTGACTCCCTGACTTCTCTGGTGGTTCAGATGGTATAAAAAAATCTGCTTACAATTCAGAAGGCCCAGGTTTGATCCCTGGATTGGGAAGATCCCCTAGAGAAGGAAATGGTAACCAACTCCAGTATTCTTGCCTGGAGAATTCCACAGACAGAGGAACCCGGCAGGCTTCCTGGGGCTGTAAAGTCCACGGGGCTGCAAAGAGTCAGACACAGTCCACGGGGCTGCAAAGAGTCAGACACGACTGAGTGACTAACACTTTCACTTCACTTTCACAGGATTTATGGCTACAAAGATAACAGGTGTTGTGAGAGGCCAAAGGGCTGGAGCCATCCTGCAACACTGCCTCTGCCTTCAAAGCACTTCCTATAGCCAATTTCAAGGCCAGAGCCCCACACATTCAGTAAGTCTTCAGGCTTCTCATTCAAAATTCTTTGGGGAGCAGATAAATGAGGCATGGTTTCCTTGTGTGACAAAGGTGCCTCTCAGCATAGTAAGGACACTCAGGTTAAAAATAACCTCACAGAAATCCTCACTTTGACAAAATAGGCAAGATAGACATGAACTGCCAAAACGGCCCCAGCTAGGGATCCGCTGGGGGACCCTGCTCCAGAGCTTCCGAAGCCAGGCCGCAGCCGCTCCCAGCCCTGCAAAGCTCTTCCTTTGTCGCAGGGATGGGAATGAGGGTCAAAGGGCGCTGGAGCTGACACAGAAGTGATCCCAAAGCAGGAGTAACCAAAATCACTCTGCAAAAATTCGGGCAAAGCTAGGCTGGCGGCTCTGTTTTAGGTAGAGACAAGTGTGCCCACTCAGTTATAGAGAAAACAGTGTGCTCACTTTGGGGCAGGACAGTGAATAAAATAGAGGTCAACATCACTGCCTCACAAAGAGGGCTATGCTCAAAAACTGCCAGCAAGCCCACAAGTGGATTTGCAAAAACATTTGCATGGTTTCTGGTTGCAGAAACGCTGAAAGGATTTGTACTATGCTTTGCTCCCAAGTGCACAAAAGTCCCTTTCTACCTGAACCCTGAGACCCAAAAAATGAGGAAATGTAGTGCCAGCAGTTCTAAGGTTCTCGCTGGCTGTGACCCCTTCTCTTCCTGGGAGTTGGGCCAAAAGCACAATATTACTTACTGATCAAATAACCAACACCCAGAGATACCTGGGAGTGAACACACATCAATGAAGGTTCATTGGAATCAAAAGCAAAATGGAATCACCATTTGCTTGATGGAGGTTGGCTGGGTTGAAGATACAGAAGTATCTTAGCTTTGCACTTAGAAAAAAAATCTCATTTCTTTTTTTTTTTTTAATTCAGTGCAGCAAGAAGAGTACAAAGGTTAGAAAAGAGAGAAAGAGCTTGCAACCCGGAGAAAGATAAAAGGCAAATGATTTACATTAAACATACGGGAAACATTAAAGAAGGCATGGACATAAAAAAACCCTAGAGATATAAACATACAACAAAGAAAAGTTGTTTGATCAGAGGGCAAGCCGTGTGAATAAATAAAATACCATAAATGCTCTAAAGGAAAAAAAAAAAAGTTAAGGAAGAGTTTTCTTTCAACTTCCATTCTAAGAAAACCACAATTCTTTTGCTTGGTACAACTATAGCTCACGTGCTTAATATATAAATTCAGCTTTGAAAATACCTCTGTTACATTCTCTAGTTTTTGCTTTTTAAAAAAATGTAAGTGAACCAATAGTTTTCTATTGCTGGGTAAATTCTGTTTGGTGAGTGGGTTTGTTTTGAGTAGCTGTGAATAAAGGCAAGGGTGACTTGATTTTCTGTCATTTAAATTTTTCTCCCTTAAAAAAAACCTACAGGAGTCCAAGGCAAAAGAATCAGTTTTAAAGAGGAGTTTGAGTATTTTTAAACAAACCCACTTTGTGTTTCCTTTGTCTCTAAATCAAAAGCCTGTATCACCTTTTCTCAAAGATACTTCCACAGCACTTCCTGGCCGAGTTTGTACATCCCTATAGCATTGTTACTATTATTTAAACTTCCATGAAATGCACTTCAACTGGCGGGCATGTACATTGTGAAATTAAAAGTATATTGTTACAGAAGAAACAAAACTGAAGTTGGACGCAAGGATGGACAACAATATGCAATGCCACAGATGGCATCAGGAGCCTAAAACACTGTGTGGTTCCTTTCTATTCTGTTTTGCCCCATTGTATTCTGAATAGACAGAATCACTGCCCGGCTTCAGGGCCCAGCCACTGAAAGGCCCCATTGTAAGTGATATGCTTTCCAGAGCAGAGTGAAGGTTGCTGTAGTAACCTTCAACGAGAATTTCCTGACCAGGGTGATGAAAATCTCAACCGAACTGTGACAGGACTACAGTTACAAATAAGACTGCAACATGAATAGGGGCCTCCCCCCGAGAGGGGGGTCTTTTCTTATCTGAACATAACCCACCACCTGCTGCCTAAAGCATATCCACATAGCCAAAGAAGGGACTGAATTTCTAGCAGTCAGAGCTTGAGCAGTCAACCTGTACAGTATCCTCCCAGGGCTGGGGTGGGGGCGGCAGAGGAGGGGAGGGAATGGGAGTCTGCAGATCAAGGTGGGCTGCACAGTCCATGAATGCTTTAGCTGCCATGTTTGCTGGATGGAGAACGCACTTTTCTAGTGCTGAGCCGAGGGGCATGGGTACCCATAGTCCAAATACCACAAGCAAAGAAGGAATCTGCACTTGGTTGGGAGAAAACAGTGCAGGATTCAGTATATAGAGAGAGCCCCGCTTTATATAAAAAAAGACAATCACCCCCAATTTCCCAGATGGAACACTAAACCAGGATGAAAACCCCAGGGAGCTCTACAGATGGCTCACTATATACCAAGCAACGTCCTAAGCTCTTTTACACACACTGCGTGTGTGCGTGCTAAGTTGCTTCGTTCATGTCCGACTCTTTGAGATCCTATGGGCTGTGTAGCCCACCAGGCTCCTCTATCCATGGGATTCTCCAGGCAAGAATACTGGAGCGGGTTGCCATGCTCTCCTCCAGGGGATCTTCCCCACCCAGGGATCAAACCCGCGTCTCTTGTCTCCTGCATTGGCAGGTGGGTTTTTTACCACTAGGACCACCTGGGAAGCCCTGACATGCATTAAATCATTTAATTGTCTCAGCAAACTTAAAAGGTCGGCATTATTATTAACCCTCATTTTAAGGATGAGGAAGCACAAAGAAGTTATAACCTTTGCCCCAGATCAATACCAGTGAACAAATATTCTGCTTCCAGAATCTATACTCATAATCCCTTTTTTACTCAGCTTTTTCACATAGGCATTGGGCATTTGGATCTGGAGTTCTGGAACTCAGGAGTAAGAAATGGGCCAAGAGTCCACCATTGGCACTATAAGTTCTCAGTGTGAGCAGGACTGTGCAGAACAGGGAGCCAACAAGAGGTAAGAAAACAGAGGATGGGAAGCATTTTATCCATTGGTTCATTCATCCATTCCTCCCAATAGTTATGTGCCTACCAGGAGCCAAACACTGTTGTAAGCACTGGGGTAGCACCTGCAGACAAGACTCCAGCTTTTATCAAGCTTCCTGTCTTATTGGTGAGGCAGAAAACCAACAGATAGAACAGAGAGATAGGAAAAACAGAGGTGGCTGCGGGGAAGGCCAGAAGGGCAGGCACTTGGCACTGGAGACAGGAAACAGGCAGTCAAGATGGGACTGCCCATCAGAGGGTGCAGCCCAGGTCACACAGGAAAACTGTCTTCCTTCCAAAGGGAATGAGCCCAGACTACTTTAGTCAGATCCCCATCCAGTAAGAGAAATAACACCGCCTCTTATTTGTAGGTTGCTTTCAGAGTCTCGCTACCTCTCTGCTTATCACCCCGTGTGAGTTCTAAATCAGTTCAGCCAGCCAGGCAGGCAGGGAGCAGGAATAATTATCTCCATTTTACAGCTTGGACAGTCTGCAACATTTCCCTGACACTTTGGAGAACCCCAAAGGAGCGATGGAGACACGGGGAGGACCGAAAAGTAAATTTCAGGTTGGGCTCCCCAGCTTTGGGGACTGTCCCTCTGTTTATCCATCTAGCATGATAATGGCTATGTCATTTATTGCTGGGTTATTATTAAGCTGGGCTGTGAGTCGTTCTGTGTGCTGGATCTCGCCTACTTAAGAAAGAAAGAGGGGGCAGGAGGAGGGAACCAGAAGCAGAGGCAGAGCCAGGCTGCTTTTAACTGAGAGACGGAGAAAAACAAACAGCTCTTTAAAAACACAATCTCTCAGCATACTTAAGGTAGCAATTCCAGCCTAAAAGCCTCTCTGCTTGGTAATGCACCACCCTTAAGAAAGGGCAAAATTATCACGGCGTGGAAGTTCAGGAGATGTCAGGCTGCGGATGAAGGCCTATTCCATGCCAACTTCTAAGACGAGGAATTACAGTCATTCAACCCACAGCCATTTCCCATTTTAACTGATGTTTCCTGTTTTCTACACTGGGCATCATAAGAATATTCAGAACCAGACCGGGAGTTCACAGGCCGTCCCTTCACTGGGGTACATTCTTTTCTGTTCACTCATCGCATTATGTGCAACATTACAACCCAAAACAGATCTGTTTTCCTACTGACCTCAATCTGCGGCCACCATTATTGTGGCTGAGAGAATTCTTGGCTCTTTGGGGCCGTGATGCGGAGAAGAACAACCTCACCTAGCAGTTCCCCAGAGTTGTTGCCCTTCCAGACCTGCAGGGTGGTGTCTCAGCAGGAACTGTCCACATATACCCGTACGATTTAGGAGTATGGATCAGGGGAGACGCAGGGGCTAGAAGTCTCTTTCCAGTCCTTTCAGCTGATTGCTAAGCCATCCCAGGGTAAATGAGACAACTGGGCATTTTGTTCAGTTTGTTTTTGATGATAGGATCACAAAAGTATGGATCACAAAAATCCTTCATTTTGAAGTAATCTCAACATTTCAGAAAAGTTTTTTAAAAAAGAATTCTTCTACTCTATCAGTTTGTAATTTTTTGTTAATTTGTTTCCTCTCTATATATATGTATAGTTTTTTAAAAATCTACACTATTTAAAAATAGATTGCATACATCATGCTCTTTCACTCCTTAATGCTTCAGTATTTTTTTAATTTATAATTGTTTATTAAACATTTGATATTAAAAATAAAGCATTTTTATTTTAGAAGTCTTAGGAAAAATAGAGAAACAAGAAGGGAAAGAAAAGATACTGCTACTTAAAGTGAAAGTGAAGTTGCTCAGTCGTGTCTGACTCTTTGCAACCCCATGGACTGTAGCCTACTAGGCTTCTCTGTCCATGGGATTTTCCAGGCAAGAGTACTGGAGTGGGTTGCCATTTCCTTCTCCATCAGTATTTCTTAATAAGGAAATTTTCTTATATAATCAGAATAAACAACTTCCAGAAATGTCACATTAGTACAATACTTTTTATCCACGTCAATATCCTAATTTCATCAATTATCCCAATAATGTCCTTTGACAAGATTTTCTTTTTCCTGGTGCAGGATCACGTATTGTATTTAGTTTTCTATCTGTTTAGTTTCCTTTAATTTCCAACAGCTTTCCAGCTTTCCTTTGTCTTTTATGATGTTGACATTTTAAAGAATTCTTATTTTATAGAATGGCCCTCAGTTTGGGTTTGTGTGACGTTTCCTCATAGTTAGATTCAGCTTTTGCGTGTTGGAGTAGAATTCGAGTCCTGTGCTGTTGTGTCCTTCTTGGGATATCACATCTGGATGGACATCATGTTTGTGGATGGTATTCATTTATATCCCGTCATTAAGCACTGTCCCATTTCTCCACTAATTTCTATTCCCCACCCCCTCTGGTAACTACTAAGCAATTTGTGGGGAGATGCTTTGAGACTATGTAAATATTCTGTTCCTCATCAAACTGTGACAACCAGCTTTGACAAAATTAAAATTTCAAGCCCAGTTATTTGGCACTCAGAATGTCTTGCTCTCGGAAGCTGTGGGTCTCAGACAGACAAGGGCTACCGAGTATCTCTGTGGGTGTATCTCTACGGGTGTCTCAGAGATGGGGTAGCTGGCTTCCTCCCACCAGCTGGTTTCCAGACAGGCTAAGGTGGCTGTCCTCCTCCACCTGTGAACCCAGTTCCACCCCCACAGGGTGTGAAATAATGCCTTCCTAGAAGCTGAACTGAAACCAGAAGTATGAGTCGAGGTGATTCTTGGCCCAGACAGCCCCGTGGAAAGATGCATACAAAGAGATCAGGCCTGTCCATATGCAAAGCTGCTATATGTGGGCTGTGTGTCCCTGGTTCCCGACATCAAGGTGCCTGTGCGTCTCGTCCTCACCCCAATCCTGCCCCTCCTCTCATTAGCTTCAGTGCCACTGAACAAATTACTATTTAAAAGGTGGAAGTGGGGTCAGTCCTTTTGGACCAGAGAGCTTAAAGCAAGGTGGGGACCAGGGAGTCAAGGGCAAAGAATGTCTGAAAAAGGGTGAAGCCCAACCCGACAGATCAAAGAGGTAGCCAGCAATTGTTCTTGAGCCACAAAGAGGGCGGGCCTTCTTTAGGCCTGACCTCCCATTCCAGCCATTCTTGTTCCCATGAGGGAGTCGGCTACCCGAGACAGCCAACATTTTCTTTTTGCTAAAAATCATTGTGTGGAAATAATTATCCCAGAAGGCTTCCCAGGTGGTGCCCTTGGTAAAGAATCCTCCTGCCAATGCAGGAGACTCAGGAGACTTGGGTTCGATTTTTGAGTCAGGAAGATCCCTTGGAGTAGGAAATGGCAACCCACGCCAGTATTCTTGCTTTGAAAATTTCATGGACAAGGGGAGCCTGGTGGGCTATAGTCCATGGGGTCGTAAAGAATCAGACCCAACTGAGCATACACATGCTCGTGATGACCTCAGAGGACTTTTATTATACAAGAGCCACCAGTAGATGGCCACTTCCACAACTGGAGTGACTGGGACAGAACCTTGGGAAGGAGCCCCAACCATCTCTACAGCAAATTAGCACAGAAAGGAAGACCAGGGAGCTTATTTGGTGACCAAGGATTCTCTTCATCCTGTCAACATTACACAAGCTCATACCTGAAATGCACATGTAGGCTAGTGATTTTGAACAATGACTGCTGAAACACCACTAGAAAAATAAAAGTTTTACACCTTTTAGGTAAAAAGTTTACATTTAAGAATTTGCTTCTCCTAATGAGTAATGAGCTATAAAGTATTGATAGATACTTTAAAATTTCTAAAAGATTCATAAACATAAATGAGATTTGGCATCGATAAAAGTAATTTCAGAGACGGCATTCTTTTGATAACAACTGCTGTATAATCTTTTCCTTGAACCTCATCCTACATTTTTTACTTATTCAGTCATTCACTGATTGAATCATTTTAACTCCATCTATAATTGCTGTGCCAGGTAATGTGTCAAGCCCTGGGGATACATTAATTTTTTTTTTAAGATAGAAAGGTTTACAAATTAATTACCTAAGTAAGCAACAGTAGTTCCAGTGTGAAGAATGAATTTTGTTGACACAACGTTCAATTCTTTCATTACATAAAAATACAAAATGGGTACGTGACTACCAGAAAAAAGAATGTGAATGCACAGCACACCTAACTGTGAAATATTACCCCTGGCTGCCAGGTAAGCTGAGAAAGGCCACAAATCATTGATCTTTGTGGACAACTGAATTCTAATCTGATGACCTCATTTCAAAAATTCTGTAGTTAATTTCATTTCAGAAACACCAACCCAAGCCTTGTCAAACAACAACCAGCTCTGATCTCTGATCTATTCCATTAAGTGAAGTTGACCAGGTTTTTTGTAAAAATTGCTCTTTCACCTCAAATATTGCTTTAAAAAAAACACAATGATCAGCTGTAAGACTCGGCAATCTGGTGTGAGGTATGTGATACTGTCTCTTGCCTGGCATGAGGTTTTAAATATCCTAACTGGAATCCCTAAATCTTTAATGTAAGAGCTTTGACACATATATGTTGTTGCCACTGAGAAGCTGAACAGGCCTTTGAGCAACTGTTTCCTACAGACCAGTTACCTACTTTATAATTTATCCCCAGGTGAAGCAAGAAGTGTTAAATACCGGGGCTCTGGCTCCCCTTGCATCTCTCCTAGACGATGGAGGGCGGCGCTTTCCAACCAGCAAGTCTGGCAAGACCAGTCCTGGGACGTAGGCTGAGAGTGGCTGGGTTTTCCTGTTCTCAGGCCTCTGGCCACTCTGCCCACACTGAAAGCTGTCCCTTTTCCTATGTCTTTACGGGCAGAAGACTATACCAAAAGTTTAAAGCGTTAATGTCTTTACCACCACTCTCACCCACCCATCCTTCCCACCCACTCCTTTCTCTGACTTAATCACAGGAGGAAGTGAATCTACCCTTGACGCGGTCACAGTTTTTGAAATCTGGAAGTGGGTCACATGATGTAAAAGGAAGTTGATGCTGGTTGAAGACAATAAGCTAGTTGGCACATCTAGAAACCTGTGTTGGCTTACTAGCTATAAATCTTCCAGGGTTCTAATTTTAAAAGAAATTCCAAAAAAGCTCATCTTGGGTTGGAGGTATGGTTTTCAAGAACTGGGGCAGACTTTTTTTGAAGTGCTCATAGACCAGCTTTAAGGGAATATTCAAATGACAAAATCATAATCATAATAAGGGTAATAGAAATAAACTCTTTGAGAGGGCTTATTTTATACCCCCCCCCTTTCATTTTAGCAGTGTCAGCATATAAATCCTTGGGATTTCTTTAAAATTTCTCCTTGAGACTTCCTTGGTGGTCCAGTGATTAAGACTCTGCGCTTCCAATGCAGGGGGTGCAGGTCAGAACCCTGGTCAAGGAACTAAGATCCCACATGTCAAGGTAGCACAACCCTCCTACTTACCCCTCAATATATATATCCTTAATTAAGGACCTACATAAGTTGATGTACATAACCATCTAGGAAGCATTCTCTTTGGAGGAAAATGTGGACTCCAAATTACTGTGTATATTGACATTTGAGTACTTAAAAATAGGTAAATACCCCATTTATATTATGACAACCTGGCAGTCACTGGGGTTTACCTTCTCACTTCTCTGAAATGCCCTTGTTCCTAGGAAAATTGTACCACAATTGGCTGCAGTCTTGAAAAGCCACCCTTCATTTGTGATTCATTCATGATCCTCAGAGATTTAACAGGAGCCTGGAAGTGGGGGAAGGCACTTAGGATTCTTAGGCAGTGTTTTCAGGGTTCAAGCTGGAGGCTCTCATTTATAATTGAGAAGATTCTCTTGGATGCTGGAAGGAATAAAGTAAGTAATAACCACTCTCAGCGCTTAGGCCAACTCTATGGTCACAAAGTCCATATTTTGCCATGACCTGGCAGAGAGGGAAAGCCCAGGACTGGGAACCTCAAGAATAGACTGAGATTCTTCTTCTGCCATTTACTGGCTGGGTGGCCTGGGGACTTACTTAAAACTACCTTGTTCCCACCATCTCAGGGTTGTTAGTGAGGGATCAGTGAGATAGAAGACAGGAAGTCCTTTGTAAACTGGTGGTTCGATATAAATGAGTTATTGTGATAACATCAAGAGAGAATGGGAATACCATTTAATTCATTAATTTCTCTTATTTATGCCCTCACACTATAAATACTTTGCAAAATGTACCTTCCCCCATCTTCAAAGCTGTTTCTAAGAAAACACGAAGAACACCTAAAAGAAGGGTAAACTTGTCCACTGCCCGGCAAAGGTAAAACTTCCACTGGAGGGAATGGGGATGGGATCTGGCTCATACTTCAGGCAGATCCTGGGCAGAATGAGCATCTATGTGGGAAAGGTAAAGCCGGCAAAGGTTAAAAACGGAACACCTTGAAGTGAACAGAACATCAGCCAATGAAGAGGTCAGTTTGCTAGTGAAATAAGACTTAGTCCATGTCCAGATAACTAAGGCACTTCACTAAATGTCTGGAGAGAACAGTCAACCCCAAATACAATTTCTGTATAACTATTGCTCAGTCGTGTTTGACTCTTTGCGACCCCATGGGCTATAGTCCACCAGGCCCCTCTGTCCATTAAAAGAGACATTAATCTGTCACCGTGAAATGGTAGCATGCTATGAAAGGACACTGATAAGGAAAGAGTGACAGGGTGGTGTGTGGTGTAGTGATGGGGGGTGGGGGATGGTGGAAAAGGCCAACGTTTACAAGTTAGGTCACCTTAGCGAAAAGACCACAGCAGTCACGTAAGATCACTCAATCTCGTTTTCCTTAACCATGAAAAGAGCCTCAAAACCAACCAACCAAAATGATGATAGGGCCATTAAGTGTACTCAGTCATTCAGTCGTATCTAACTCTCTTGTAACCCTACAGACTGCAGCTCACCAGGCTTCTCTGTCCATGGGATTATCTCAGGCAAGAATACTGGTATGGGTTGTCATTTCCTCCCCCAGGGGATCTTCCCAACCCAAGGATTGAACACACATCTCCTGCACTGGCAGGTGGATTCTTTACCACTGAAATATCTGGGAATCCCAGGGCCATGAAGAGAAATGCGCAAAACCCAGGACCCATCTCAATGGCTGGGTTGGACATGTTGTCTCAACACTTTGTTGTTGTTCAGTTGCTCAGCTGTGTCTGACTCTTTGCAATCCCATGGACTGTAGCACACCAGGCTTTCCTGTCCCTCACCACCTCCTGGAGATTGCTCAAACTCATGTCCATTGAGTCAGTGATGCCATCCAAGCATCTCTTCCTCTGTCGTCCCCTTCTTCTCCTGCCTTCAATCGTTCCCAGCATCAGGGTATTTTCCAGTGAGGCGGCTCTTTGTATCAGGTGGCCAAAGTATTGGAGCTTCAGCATCAGTCCTTCCAATGTATATTCAGGGCTGATTTTTTTTTTTTCTTTAGGATTGACTAGTTTGATCTCCTTGCTGCCCAAGGGACTCTCAAGAGTCTTCTTCAGCACCACAGTTCGAAGGCATCAGTTCTTTGGCACTTAACCTTTTTTATTGTCCAGCTCTCACTGATTCTCTGACTCAACTCTGAGTCCTATGTGGACAGGGAAATCTGTCCCTTTTTCTTTGAACTTTCAGAACCTACCAAGCACAGTGCTTAGCACTCCTTGGTTCTTGATTGATCTTATTAAATTTATAAATGACTGAGAGGTGTACAGTGCATTATAAGCTGAATACACAAGGTCTATGTATGTAAAGGTATGGTATTGAAGGCAAATCAAAGATGTTTGCTAACCCAAAATATAAAATGATGTTGGAAGGTAAGAACACTCTACTTCTGCCCAAGAAAGAATGTTTGTAGTAAGGGCACTTATGACTTCAGTCCGTCACCCTAGGGCATCTCTAAAGCGGAGAAAGGAAACACTCTCACCGTTGTCTGGTGAGACTAGTCTTTAGCATCATTCCAAGCTACCTACCATAGTAACTGATTCTCACGTAAAAGAAAATGTGACATCCTCATTGGTTTTTCTAGAAACCAGTTTAACAGGTAAACTCCTGCTGCAAAGAAAGCCTTCAAGACTTTCAGACTCCAATCAAGTCTAACTCTGACTGGTAGATCAGCTGCCAACTTGATGACATCTATTGTCTGAAGGCTAGGGTGCCTTCTAGGCTTCTATCTGGAGTAAGCACTGTACTCACAGCTAGGTTAAGACTCCAAGTACTGCCGCTGAGGCACAAACATCTCCTTTAATTTGGTTCTCTATGTGGCTTGCAAGAGTGGTGGTACAAAAACACATGTGAATGGCACAAAATCAGCACTCAAATACAGCTTGCTATACTGAAGCAGTCCTTTGGGCTCACTCCCAACAAAATAACACAACCAGGAATATAATCGTTCCTTTCCTGAATATATGGCACTTCACAGCTAAGAGTTTTCACATGCTCCTATTGGAGTGGTGCCTCAGGTCCAGTCAGTCCTCCATAGCCACAGACAGATTCTACCAGCTGCAAGCCAAAAATGTTGGGGAAAAAACAATTCTAGAAAGTTCCGAAAAGCAAACTTGAATTTGCAACATACTGGCAACTATTTACATAGCAAGTACATTGTACAAGGTATTATAAGCAATCTAGAGATGATTTAAAGTACATGGGAGGATGTGCTATGTTATATGCAAATACAATGCCATTTTAAATAAAGAAACTTGAGCATCAGAGGATATTAGTATCTGCAGAGGTCCTAGATCCAGTCCCCCAAGGATACCCAAGACAACTGCAACTATAAGGCAAGCATCTCTTCCATTTTCTAAATGAGGAAAGTGATGGTCTCATACTTGGTCAAGGTCACACATAAAGCAAAAGACAGAGTGGATTCTTATTCCACTGCTTCAGGTAACCTCTTTTCATCTCTTCACAAATCTGGGGTGATAGTGATCCTGAGAAATAACAAGCTGAAATATGTCTTGGTTCTAGAGATTTCCTTTGTGCTTCAGAAGCCCAATGAAAATTTTATAAAGGCTATTAAGAAAAAGGGTTATCTTCTAATTACTTAGGTATGACAAAATATATCATAATTTGGCTTTCGCCTTTTTCATTTTCTCTCTTCAAATGACTGTTGTTCTCTTCTTTTCAGAAAAGCTTTCTTTTCAAGAGGGCTCTGTTGAAACTTCCCTGGTATGGATAGAAATGCCAAGGGATCTGCCTCTTGGTTGCTAATTCCTTCCCACATACAGATACATGAGGACTATGAATGCAAAATTACTTACTGATATAATTAAGTTATAAACTGAGCTATTCATTGACCCCAGCTCAAGTCATATCTCAAAAAAAATAAAATTTGTCATTATTTTCCCTGTCATAATCAAAATTAAATGCCTTAGATTTGTAAAGTGCTTTGTAATTTTAAAAGCACTTGCCCATATATTCTTTCACTTAACCTTCACAGCCTGGTGAAGTGGATATTACCATCCTCAATTTATAGATCAGAAAACTGAAGCTTTCAGAGGTTAAGAAAATGGCCTAAAGTTGCAGTCAGGTCTCCTTTAAATGAACAAAGATTTTCAAAATGTACAGGACAGTATTACTCCTTCCACTATACAATATGCTGACACCTTCAAGTCAGAAGCTGCCAAGATTATCCATGGTTGCACAAGCTGGCTTCATTATTCATTGAGGGGAGGGAAGGGTGGACACCTTGAGGAATGGAAGGAACTTCTCAGAAAGAAGGCACCAGAATCTCTTCCAGGACGGGCTTGTGTTGGGTTTTTAGGGAGCTCTAAGGAGACAAGCGGAGAAGGCGATGGCACCCCACTCCAGTACTCTTGCCTGGAAAATCCCATGGACGGAGGAGCCTGGTAGGCTGCAGTCCATGGGGTCTCAAAGAGTCGGACACGACTGAGCGACTTCACTTTCACGTTTCATTTTCATGCATTGGAGAAGGAAATGGCAACCCAATCCAGTGTTCTTGCCTGGAGAATCCCAGGGACGGGGGAGCCTTGGTGGGCTGGAGTCTATGGGGTCCCACAGAGTCGGACATGACTGAAGTGACTTAGCAGCAGCAAGGAGGCAAGTGTTTGCTCTAGATTGGGTGCTGTCAGAAAATGTGGTGATTCTAGGGTTGAGTATCTCAGTAAATGTTATTTACAGTGAGCAGTGATGAGATGACCAAGAAGACAATAAAATGGTAAAGCAGCAGTGTCCACGTCTATTAGTCGGGGGGTGGGGGGGTGCAGGGAGTTGGTGAGGATGCTTGGTGGATACAGTGGGTTGTACAGGAACTATATTTTGGTCTGTGCTTAGAGGAAATTAGGCAGTGGCTTTGCTTGGCCTCACTTGAACATGGTTTCAGGGGAACCTTGTCTGAGGCTGGTGCTGTGTGAACTTGCTCGTGTCCAACAGCAGAACACAGCCTCTCCGAGTGCCAGGTTGGCTTCAGCAGCACAGAGGATGAGCTGTATCATGGCAGGAAGTCAGCACTTGCTTTTTCCTCTCTTAAACAACTGCCTCTGAGCAGCCTTCATATCAAACGCAAAGTCCAAAAATCGCTCCATGATAATTTAATTCAAATGAAACCTTTCCTTGTGAAACCAAAAATACAATCAGCACTAAACTACCCCAGGAACTCCCCAGCAGACTGGATAAGCACTGAGTCACAGTTTTCTTGCATGGACTCGTCTCCTCCTCCCTGCAGATTTCTTCCCACCTGAGCCATCAGCTCCTGGGCAGACAGGAGGCTGAACTGTGTTGGCTCCTGTGAGCTGTTCCCCAACACTAGGCTTCCTTTTCTTGCTTAATACAGTCTCTGGCTTTTAGTTGGGCACACAGCTGCTCACAATGAAGAATTCATTCCCAGACTCTTGTGTGTCTAGGTGTGGGCAGGTGACGGAAGCGGAAGGGATGTGTGCAAGTCCTAGGACACATCATAAAGAAGGGAGTGGGTGTGGTCCCCCCTCTTGCTCCAAATTGGCAGGTGGTGGCCAGAGTCCATAAAGATCAGTGCCACACCCCAGGGGTGACAGAGTGGAAAATGGGAGGGAGCCTGCACCCTAGACAGCCAGAGGGCTCCACACCAACCCTGCACTGTCTACATCCCAGAATGAGGTGGGAGGGAAGTCGATACTCACACTTGTAACAATCAATAAAACCCCCTGGTAATTGCATCTGCATATTCTCAGGCGGGGCATTCCGCACCCCCAACCCCTGCCCCAGCCAACATTTAAATGTAATAAAATTAAATTTAACCCCAGAAGTTTTTCTAGAACACCAGGATACAGAATCTGTTTATAATAATGGTGTATATTGCTATTTTCTTTTTTTTTTTTTTTTTGCTATACTTACTAATTGTTTTATGAATGTACTTATGGTTCACTTATTACATAGTGTATTTCTAATTTTTACCTTTTTGTCTCATTCTTTCCAAATAATCCAGAGCCCTTTGGTTGGGGCATAAAAGATACTACACAAATATGTCTTAATGAGCCTTGAAAGACTCTGTAATGCAATCATATTTTATAACCTCTACTACTTTATCTGTTCACTTGTCATCTTCTTGTGAGATAGTCACATTTATGGATGGATGAAAATATATACACCTCAGCTAAACTGCAAACTACTATTAGATTGCTCCTCAGATTGGCAAACCCTCAAATGTAAATTTGTGAGTGCCAAGAGTTTAAATATATAAAAATGCCTTTGTCTGTAAAAGGCCTCAAAGTACTCTTTTCACTGTTGAGTCATCATATCCCCTCTCACATTTGTAAAACCATCTGCAATTTAGAAAGTGCTTTCATGCTCATCATCTCAAAGTCCTTATAATCAGGCTGGATATTTGTAATCTACATGGAACAAACAAGGTGCTAGAAGTTCTCAGAGGGTGAGTTACTTGCTCAAGAAGCCATCCATCTAAAAAACTCTGTGGACGGCCCTTCGGGTTATGAGCAATGTGACAGTAAGCTTTCTGGTACCTGCATCTGCACCTTGAGCTAACATCTCCATGGGAGGGACCCTGACGTGGACCTCTAATCAGGGACTTGAGGATGGGCTGTGAGCAGGTAGAAGGGGCCCTGGGAAAGCACCGCTCCTGGGGAAATGCAGGAGAGCACAGAGACAGAAGGCGAAGGGGCGGGCCTCACTAAAGCATCATTCCCAGTTTTATGCAGCTGGAAATGTAGGCCACTGCTTTCTAACTTCAGAGAGAAACCAAGTCCAAGCGGATGTCGCTCATGGGCACTGCCGCAGGGACCTGAGCAGTGGAGACGCGCCAGGGTCTCGGGTAGTCCTGGAGTCCGGTGAGCCAATGAGACCCACAAGCAATTGCATTAATACTTTGGGAAGATGAGGTTCTGCCGAGTCGCTTTCTATTGGAAGGAGAACAAGCCGAGGCCCAGCTGACAGATAACAGCAGCTGGGACAGGCCAGCGTGGGAAAGGGACAGAGGGAGCAGCAGCCACCGCCTCCTCAATTTGATCTACGTTCACCCCAATTATAAAGCTGACATTTCCATTTCACCTTCACTCTCAGAGGTTTGCTTCAAGCACTCCCAAACCCCTGATCTAGCCCTCTGGATGAGTATGCAACTTATCATGGATTCCAGTGAGTTTAAAGCAAACCCTCTGTAGGAATTCAGTTGTAATCTATCTTGGTTTTGGTTGCGCCATGCAGCATATGGGATCTTAGTAGTCCAACCTGCAGTGGGAGCCTGGAGTCCTAACCACTGGATCTCCCATAACTTATCTATTCTTTCTTTATTTATGCTTTATTTCCAGAGGAACAGAATGGCAAAGAGCTCTGGCCCCAAGACCAGAAAACCAGGAAGAAGGGAATTCCCTGGTGGTGCGATGGTTAAGACTCCGCACTGCCAATGAACACTGTCTGATGTTCATCCTCACAATGATCTTACAAGAAGGGGGTTATTGGTCCACTGTTGATGAGAAAACAGAGCTTTGCAAAGTTGAGTGTCTCATGTAAACACTAACCCCACTCCCAGGGGGAAAGAAAAAACCCAGGAGGACTTAAATTCAGTTCTTCTGACCTGTCAAGGGATTTTCCACTGGCCAAGGTTGTGAAAATGAAATGAGGTAATAGATGCAAAAGTGTCTACTGAAGGGTGAAGAGAAAATTATGAGGCTGATGCCAAGACCTGGCAACTTATGTTCACAAAGAACATCTGAGTCTCCCTGGCAGTCAGTCAGTGGCCCAGTTTCAGACCGGGAATGGAATTGAATGAAGGGCCTTCAGGGCTGTGCCCATACGGCAGGTGAGTGGTTGCAACGCCCTGAGACAATCACTCCCTACAGATTTCCAAGGTAGCTCTTCACTTTCTTCCACATCATTTCTAGTTTATTACTCCCCTTTCCAGCACAATAAAGCATCATTTGAGTTCACTGAGAAGAGACAAAGAAAGAGAAACTTTTGTTTCTAAGACTTTATCTTTGCCAAAAGAACACACATATAATATATAGATAGATATTGTATACTTATACACACATGAAGACTCACATTTTCCAACAGGCTAAGAACGACACTTGAGTCCTTCCTGCCCTGACACCCAATCCTATTGGCTCCACAATGGATCCGTTCCTCCACTCTACTCACCCCCTCTCTATTCTCATGGCCACGGCATACTTGACTTCATTATCTCTCACCTGCAGGAGCACCCTAACTGGTCTTTGTAATCTGTCCCTCATCTGCTGCTGCTTCGGTCCTGTGTACCCTCCCTGCATAACTTAAGTGAACTGCTGGTATTACTGGAGGTGGAGGCAACTTTGTAACCCTCCTCAGGATCACATTACACAGGTGAGTTGACTAGCTGGATACAGCAGCAAGCCCACTGCTTCCTTCAGCCCTAAAATAATAAGGGGTAGGAAGTGTCCACCGTGGGTTGAATCATGTCCCTCTCCAAGAAAAGATATGTCAAAGCCCTAACCCCTAGGACCTGTAATGTGACCTGACTTGGGAAAGGGTCTCTGTAGAGGTAATCAAGTTAAGAGGAGTTTGTTGTTGTTTTAGTCAAAGTCGTGACTCACTCTTTGCAACCGCATGGACTGTAGCCCACCAGGCTCCCCTGTCCATGAGATTTTCCAGGCAAGAATACTGGAGTGGGTTGCCATTTCCTCCTTTAGGGGATCTTCCTGACCCAAAGATCGAATCTGCATCTCATTGGCAGGTGGATTCTTTACCACTGAGCCACCAGGGAAACCCTAAAAGGAGGTTATTAGGTGAACCTTAATCTAGTATGACTGATGTCCTTAAAGACAGACACAGTGGGAGAAGGAGAAGGCCATGATCATGCGATGATGCAGGCAGGGGTTGCAGGCTCCCCTAGAGCTTTCAGACAGAACACAATCCTACCGAGTTTGGATTCTAGCTTCTTAAGATGGAAGAGAATAACTTTCTGTTGTCTTAGGCCACCTGGTTTTTGATGATCTGTCACAGCAGCCTTAAGAAACTAGAACAGTACCCAAAGAAAGGTGAGAATTGACCATCAAGAAAGCAGCCTTCAGGACTTCCTGGTGGTTCAGTGGTTAAGAATCCATCTGCAAATGCAGGGGACACAGGGTTGATCCCTGGTCCAGGAAGATTCCACATGCCATGGGGCAACTAAGCCTATATGCCACAACTTCTGAGCCTGCATGTCCGATAGCCCATGCACTGCAACAAGAGAAGCCACTGCAATGAGAAGCCTGTGCACCGCAACTAGAGAGTAGCCTCTGCTCACCACAACTAGAGAAAGTCCAAGTGCACCAATGAAGTCCCCGCATAGTCATAAAGAGAATCTTCAAATCAAAACAACTGTTCTTCACAAGTTTGCCTCTGCTAGTTTCTTGCTGTCTCCATAAGAAGCCAGGGGCCTCCACAATTATGTTTCCAAAGGACAAATCTGATCACGTCCTTCTTTAACAAAAAACAAACCTTTATTTTCTATAGGAGAAACTCCAAGCCCCTAATACATCACACAAGGCCTTCACAGCCTGGTCTCAACCTACTTCTCCAGCACGATCGCCATCGTCCCCACTCCTCCTGACATTTCTCCTTGCAGGCTGACACCTCTAGCCATCACACCACCCTGGAGTCCAGTGACTGATTCTCATGCACAGTTGACAACAGGCGTGGTGAGGACAACCACCCAGCTGGCCTAAACAGTGGTCCTGGGCATCCACCAACCTGAGCCAGGCCAAAATGTCCTTTCTATAAAGATCTAAGTCTGGGCAATGCTGAATCAAGCAGAAGGATCTGGGGCTTTGAGCACAGAAGTTGCAGGGGTCACACCTCAGAAACGTAATTTGGTGGGTGTCTCAGGCAGCATCAGTTGGTGGTATTCTATTTCTTCTCTGAATGCACTTGGAACCTTCACCAATCAATAAGTATTGAGTTACCTACAGTGTGCTTAGCCCTTGCAAGGTGCAGGGACACAGACGAGTACATAAGGCAGGGTCATGTTCATTCATCAAACGTGTTCAGTCTCGATGGGGAAAGGACTAACAAGTAATGTGCTCATGACGCAGGCCAACAGGTTCAATTCTACAGCTAGCAGAGTTCAGAGAAGGGAAGTGACAAGTGTGAACTGGAATAGTCAGGAAAGGGTAGGTGAAGGAATGGGAACTTGGGCTGGGCCTGGCAGATGCAGAGGGTTTGACTGGTCAATGGGAGGAGGGGGGCTTTCCAGGGACAACACAAATGAAGGCACAGAAGCAGAAGCAGCAAGTCAGCACTACCGCTGGGGAAACCGAGTAATCAAAACATCATTCTTTTTTCTTTTTAAGGTACATTGTTTTAAGGAATTATTCATTCATCTGTAGGATGCCACTTTGATGCCTTTTTTTTTTTAAAGCTGCACCGCACGTCTTGCAGGATCTTAGTTCCCTGGCCAGGGGTGGAACTCAGGCCCTTGGCAGTAAAAGTGCACAGCTCTAACCACTGGACAGCAATGGAATTCCCCAAAGCACCGTTTGTGATTAGTCTAGTTCACAAAAGGGAACTCCAGACAGCAACACCAGCAATCCTAGAAACTTTTCAAAAATACAAAGTTTTGGCCCCACCCGAGACCTACCAAATGAGATGGGGTGAGAGTGGGACCAGCAATCAGGGTTTTTATGAATTCTCCAAGTGATTCTGATGCAGGCTAAAGTTTTCTGAGAAGTTTTTTGCTCTCGGGAGAAGACATGTTACAAATAAGCTTATCATTATTTATTCCTGCAGAGGAAACTTTCAAAACATCTGAAACTGGAACTCATTTACTTCCTTCTTGACATAACCTAAATGGTGGTCCAGCAATGTGTAATATGCACCAAGTGTGTACACAAAGACCAATCCATTGTCTGTCAGCAAGTAACTATTAAATGCATCTGAGTAAGGCCTAGAAAAATTATATATAATTTCTCTATAGCTTCCTTATATATATAAGGAAGCAACACAGGACTGATGTCACAGTCTATGAGACAAGAAATTTTATATACTGAAGATGAAGAATGTGACTTGATTATGGTTACCTAGGAGCCAGAAAAATAATAGGAATATGCTAAACACAACTGCTTCCCTTGTCACCCCATCGTTCTCTTGTGATCACGTTGTCATCAGCTCTATTTCCATATACTGGAGATGAGACCTGAACATTCTTTTGTGTTTTAACCTTCTGTACTTGAGGGCCACTGACAATTCCCTATTTTCACCACTCCTGCCAAGTGGAGGTTGGGTTTATTTTGATTTGTGTTGGGTCTGAAGCTCCTCATTAAATAAACTAGAACTCCGCATCTGGCCAATGCATCCAAGAGAAAAATAGAAGGAATCAAAGTGAATTGTAGGGAGGGAAGGAGAAGGAAGTTCCCTGGAAGTCTAAAAGTAGGAAGCAAGGATGGTATTTTTGGCTTGGGACTTTCTGTACCACATGAAATTATGAGAATGACTTAATTGTTCCTGAGCATTTGAAACCCGAGAGAGACCATAATGGCTGGGTTACACCCAGACGGACTGGAGAAGGACTTAGACAGGGTGGCCTCCTGCCAAAGAAACCTGCTCTGCAGACAAGTGACTGAGTCGTTCATGTTTGCAGGGCCGGGTTGTCTGGTGACGGCTGGTTTTGCTCTTCTCCCTCAATCCCCCTCGAGCAGATCAGGGACTGCCAGTTCAGGGGTAACTGGAGGGGCGGTGGGCTTCAGAAAGCCTGGGTTCTGGCCCTTCCTCTATCTAATGGCTTTTTTTAAAAATATTGATTTATTTGGCTGCGCCAGGTCTTAGTTGTGCCAGGCAGGCTTTTCACTGCAGTGTGTGGGCTTCACTTTAACTGTGGCTCTACTTGGGCGTAGTTGCCCGGTAGCACAGGGGATCGAATCTGAGTCCCCTGCATTAGAAGGCAGATTCTCAATCACTGGACCACCAGGGAAGTCCCTCTAATCCCTCTAGGGCCATGAGGTAGCAATCTTAACTTCTGCTTCCTCATCTGCTGAAAGAGAAGGACAAACTATGTGCCTAGCCTATGTCATAGAATGACAGAAAAATAAATGAGGAAACGGGTACAAAGAACATCCTTTGGAAAGTGAAGACTGTTATGCTACTGAGAGTTACACTTGGACTCTCTGGTTTCACATAGCATCTTTGGCATCCTTCTTAAAATAGGCACCTATTGGTTTGCCTGACCTGCTCCCTCTCTGCAGGAGATGGCAGTCATGATGGTCAATGCCATCTTGCCACCTGACCCCAGGAGGAGACCCCTGAGCCAAGTAAGACCAGTCAGATTCTCACATCCAGAAATTGATAACAAAGAGGCTTAGAGATGGAGCTGCCAGTGACACAGGCTCATTATACAACCCCAGTGGCTCTCAAGGGGCCATTTTACTCCACTGGGTACTCTGGGCTTATTTTCAGATGTCACATTGAGGAAGGCATACTACTGGCATCTAGTAGGTGGAGCCCAGAGATGCTGCTAAACCCCCCTCAACATGTAGGATAGCCCCTCACAACAAAGAAGTACCAGAACCAAAATGTCAGCAGTAGCAAGGATGAGAAACCATGCTCCAAAGAGGTGGTTGAGAGGCAAATGCCTACAGGGTCCAGATAGACAATGAAGGAATGACTCTGGCAGTGGGGAAGCTATGCTGACTGCAGAGACAGGATCTGAAGGAGAGGGCAGCCATTATGCGGTTTCTATGTCACCCCAGGAAATGAAGACTCAAGGTTGCCAGATTTTCTAGAGAAGCTGGAAATCTGGATTTTCACATGAAACCTTTGATTTTTAAATTCTAGTCCTATTTTTTTTTTTTTTTTTTTAATGTATGGACCAAATGAATGTATCTCCAGACCCAATGGAGGCTAGGGGTCAACAGTTTTCAACCTCTGACCTGGAAGAAGATCCAAAGTCTCCTTCACAATTCTGTGAAGCTAAACAGCTTCTCCCCTTACTTCCCTGGATGTTGTGAGGCAGCACAGGATGTTATATCTGTCTCCCAAAGATTTTTACTAGTATACACCCCTGCACCTCTCTCTCCCTCTCTTGCTGCTTCTGCTATATCTTTTCTAAAATGTTTGTTTATTTGGCTGTGCCAGGTCTTAGTTGTGGTGTGTAGAATCTAGTTCCCTGACCGGGAAATCAAACCTGGGCCCCCTGCATTGGGAGTATGGCGTCTTAGCCACTGAACCACAGGGAAGTCCCTCCTGCTACATCTTTGACCTGATGCACCATCTCCACCCAAATAAGAATTTGAATCTCTCAGGGTTGAAAGGAACCTTAGGAAAAAAATCTAGTCCTGACCTTCCAAGAAAAACATTTGGCCAATTACTATACTTAATTTCTTCATGCTTCAGTTGCCTTATCGGTCAAATGATAATGGTACTTCACTGAATGACTTCATACTATCACCTCAATCTCTCCTTGAATCCTCTGCCTTTGGAAATAATGCTCCAATGCTACTGTGGCTATTAATAAAAGTAATAAAATTAGTACACCTTAGGTCACTACTAGTGGTGAAGAACATGACTGCCACCGCAGGTAGACATAAGAGATTCGGGTCTGACCCCTGGGTCAGGAAGATCCCCTGGAGGAGGGCATGGCAACCCACTCCAGTATTCTTGCCTGGAGAATCCCCTTAGACAGAGGAGCCTGGGGGGCTACAGTCCACAGGGTCACAAAGAGTTGGACAGGACTGAAGCAACTTAGTACACATGCACAGGTCAAGAATAATGTTAACATTTGTCTGACCCTTAGCATAAAAACTCACATAGGGTGGAACTTGAGCATGAAATCAGACTTTCCCAGAACAAACAAGCTGTGTCTCATCGGCTTATTTGAGACACATTATGTTACTGAGACACAGTGTTGGAACACTGTGTGGATCTCATAGAATATTTTGTATGTTGATGTCTGTAGAGACAAGTCTTAAGGTGATTTGGCTTACGGTGATTCTAAGAAGGGGCACGAATAGCAAGAGGGAAAGTGAGCAAAGAGAGAGCAGCAAACTACCCAACCTGCACTTGCAAAAAAATAAAACAAAAGTATACAAGAAACTCTTGGGCCAGAGTGTAGCAATCTCTCACCGTCTTAAGAATTTAGTGAATGCAGGTTTATTGCAAATCTAACCTGTCACAGGGCTGTGGCATTCTTTGCAGCAGACAAGTCATTCTGGCCTGAATCCTCGCCAAGGCTCCTTGACCCTCATAAAAATCCTTAACAGTGGAGTGGACACCATTTTTTCCCTCTGCCTTTGAAAAGTTTCCTTGACAGCACCCATTACAAAGAGAACAGGGTCTGCTCTCCAGACTGGAGGCCAAAATGTTAATTAACTTTTACCCTAGTCTGCCAAAAAAAATTTGTGGGTAGTACTCTCCTTTTCCAGCAGGATTAGAGAAGAGAAAGAAAGGAATGGAATGGAAGTGAATAAAATCCAGAAAGAATTCTGATATTAAGACCAAATGATTGCATATGCTTTTCTACACTTGTCCTTCCTACTTTATTTCTGATCACTTTTTGCCAAATAAACTGGTCTTTCAATGACAAAGTTCATTTCATCACGTGTATATCAAACACTGGTTCTGTTGCTTTCCACTGCAGATTTCACAAAGGATTTATGTGCATTCTTCTGAGTTCATTAGCAATTCTTTTTCATTATTTCTATGAAAGCACCATGCTAGGTAAGTAAGGTATCATATAAAGCAAATAATGTACATTAAAAATTAAAACTATACTAGGAAAATAAATCTGAAGTCGGTCCAAGTACTTGTTAAAGTTGATATAATTAAGATATCACTCATATATGCTAATAATCAACTTCCCATGGCTTTATCAGTAGCAAAGCTCCCCAAATAACTTCAGGAACCTGAGTATTCTACAGCATTGGACTGCATTCTTGCTAGAAGTGGTTTTGTCCTAGGTAGAAAAGGAGAGCATCTGATATTTGCAATTTGGAAATGCCAAAATGTTCTCCATCCATCTTTTCAATAAATACGTATTAGTACCTATTACGTCCAGACACCTTGCTATGAGTTGGGAGCTGGAGATGAACAAGACAGGTACTTCTCTCATCTCCCTTAGGGCTTATAGTCCAACGAGGCATAAAGACAGGCTAACAAACAATTCTAAGAGTTTGATAAGAGTCATGTACAGTAAGGCATGTTCTTCTCATCCTCTTCCCTAAAGAAACCTGGAAGAAGGGAGCTGAGATAATTTAATCTGATATGAATCATAGAAATAGTCCAGAGTCTTGGGGTGAACTCTAAACTCATCATTACCAAGGTAACCAACAGGCGAGATAATTTGTGAAGAAAGCAGCAAGAGAAACCTTTAAGAGAAGGGGAGGCAGAAGTGAGAGACAGATTTGGGATAACAAATTATCTGGCTTAGGAGACTAAGAGTTCAGAAGAGTCATGAGAAAGTGCCAGGATAGAAAGCTGATGGGATATTGGGAAGGGCCTGTGAGCACTGGCATCAGGGACCTTAACTCTGTGAGGTAGGTGGGGCTTCCCTGGCGGCTCAGTGGTAAAGAATCTGCTTGCCAATGCAGGAGATGTGGGTTCAATCCCTGGGTCAGGAAAAGCCCCCAGAGAAGGGAATGGCTACCCACTCCAGTACTCCTGCCTGAAAAATCCCCATCGACAGGGGAGACTGGTAGGCTACAGTTCATGAGGTCACAAAGAATTGTATATGACTCGGCAACTAAACAACAACATGAGGTAGTAATGTTATTATCACTCCCATTCTACCAAAGAAAAAACTCTGAGGCAGAAGTCACAAAACTTGTCCAAGGCTGTTAGCAAGTCACGAAGCCAGTATTCAGGCACACCCAGCCTGGCTCGAAAACATCTGTTCCACATTCCATGTGTGCTGAAGATGTTAGACATGCCTTAATAGGAAACGGGAAGTCACAGAGGGTTTTTAAGCAAGGTACTATGTAATTTAAACACTGATATCAGGAATTCACATAGTCACTGAATGTAGAATGAACTGGACAGGTTGGGGTGGGGGGAATACCTGGCACTTAATGAATGCCTCAGGTGTGTCCAGACCACCTCAGACTTATCTTATTATTTTATCTCATTACCTAACAATCTTCACTCTGAAAGAAACAGATTCCCATCTCACTGACACTGGATCTAAGTCTCAAAGTGTCCATTCATTGCTGTATGTGGTGGAATCAGATTATGAACCCAAGTGAGACTATCATGAAAGTCCCTGCTGTTTCAACCACACCGTCAGAGGAAAGCTGGAGGCAAGGAAACCAGGTGGTAGATTCTTAGAACTGTCAAGATGAGTGGTCCTGAGAATTAGAGGAAGAGATAGGTAGAAGACTTGATAACTGATCAGACGCTGAAATCAAGGGGAAGACTGAAGGAAAAAAAAAGAAAATGACATCAGGAATTCAAAATTTCAAGACTGGAACACTTGTGACGCCATTTATAGAAATTAAGAAGTTAAAAGTATCAAGATGTTTTTCTAGAATCTGGGAGGCAGAGAATAATAGGAGCTGACCAGAATAGTGACTAAGAATATTAACACTGAGCACTTACTATTTGCCAGGTACTGTACATGTACCAACTAATTTACTTCTCATAAAACTCTTTATTATTCCCATTTTAAAGAAGAGAAAAAGGAGTAAGCTACCCAAGATCACACAGTGAGTAAATGGTAGAGCTCAACTTGAAATTAACTTTATTTCCGATAGGAACTGGACATTTCCTGCACTTCTTCTGTCTCAGAGGAGAAAGAAGACATGATAATGGATTACAAAGACTTTAATGGCTGGGTAATTCTACAGGAGTAGAACCAGGATGAATGGATAAATGTCATAAAAAAGTAAATTTTAGCTCCAACATCAGGTTTCTGTGGTAACCTGTTATTTATTTGAATTTAAAAAAATAGATTATGTAAAATTCTTTTGAAAGAGAAAAAAGAAACAGTCACCCTCACATTTCTAATAAATGTAGCTGTTCAAAAATAAATAGGCTCCCTTCTAAGACAATGAGTTCCTAATCACATATTTAAGAATACTGTCAGAAATTGTCAGAAGGATTTCTGGACAAGGGAAAGCAGCAACATAACGGCACATAACAGATTTCTCCTAACTTCCTGCCTTTTTCCCTTCACTGCTTGGTCACTTCTCAGTATTACCCCTCTCCCTGGATGATGCTACTGGTCTTTACTGAGAAAAGGTGTCCTTTATGTCATGTCACCTTGGAGCTTTCCTGGTGGCTCAGATGGGAAAGAATCTGCCTATAATGCGGAAGACTTGGGGTCGATCTCTGGGTTGGGAAGATCCCCTGGAGGAGGGTATGGCAACCCTCTCCAGTATTCTTGCCTGGAGAATCCCCATGGACAGAGGAGCCTGGCAGGCTACAGTCCATGGGGTTGCAAAGAGTAGGAAACGGCTGAGTGACTAAGCATAGCTCACATTACCTTTACAGCTTAAGAAACTGTCACAGTGAAGCTGTATCTATACCTACAAGTGGTTTTGACAAGGTCAAAGGTCATGTCAAAGGTCAAGCTCACTTGACCTTGATGTGCTATTTTTTAGTTTTAAAAACTAAGTGAGCTACTTAGTTTAATGAGCTATTTTTTAGTTTTAAAAGGTGAAATTAAAAGGAAAAAAAATCCACAGCACTTTGAGACATAAAAATCCAAACCTTTTGTGGTTAAATGGTTAAACAATCGAGACCAGTTGAGAGAACAGTTAAGTGTTCTTCAAGTTCAAAATACTTACAGAGCACAGTTGAGAAGGAAGTCAGAGAGCCTGTGATAGGCTGAAAGGAAATTGTCCTGCTTACCTGGCTATTTTAACAACCTAAGTAGTTCTGTCAGAGGGGAAAGTGAAATCTAAGTGAGTCCTGACCCAGATTTTATTGATTGTAAGAAGCACATTGGTGGGGAAGGGAAGGGAGAAAAGCATGCTATTTTATTTTGTCTTTGCTTTTTAACATAGCTGAGATCAGACTGTACCTTAAAATTGATGACAAGTCAATAGCATTTTTCTTTCCTAAATATACATCTTAAATGGTGCTTCTTAAAAATCAATTGCAAAGAATGAAAACAGTTGACATAAAATAAACATCAGTTTCTTAAAAAAATAAACCAATGGAGACTTAGTTTTGATGAAATGTGGTCATTTCTGAACATGATATATAAAGAGTTTCATCATGAGAATTAAAATTCCCATTCAAGAATTAAGGGTGCTACACAGTAGGACCTTATTGTTTACCCACTCTCTGGAAACTATATTCAATACCCTGTCATAAACCATAATGGAAAAGAGTTTGAAAAAGAATGTGTATAAATATATATGTGTGTAACTGAGTAACTTTGCTATACAGCAGTAATTAACAAAACATTGTAAATAAACTACACTTCAATAAAATTACAAAAAAGAATTAAGGGTGATGCGGCTAAGAGCCGTGTGCACTGCATCAGCTCTGGTGTGTGCTATGGGGGGACGGGGACTCACGGTTAAGGGAAAGTAGCAGGGTTGTGATGTGGCTGGCCCACAAGAGTATCTGGGAGGTTGTCGCCTTCTACTTGTTGCTGTCGTTTTAACTGGAGTATAGTTCCTTACAATGTGGTGTTAGTTTCTCCTGGACAGGAAAGTGAATCGGCCACGTGTATACATGTATCCCTTTTTCCTTGGATTTTCTTCCCATTGAGGTCATCACAGAGCACTGAATAGAGTTCCCTGTGTGATACAGTTGGTTCTCATGAGTTACCTATTTTATACAGTTATGTATGTATGTGAATCCCAATCTCCCAGTTTATCCCACTCCCTTCCCTCTGTGGTGTCCATTCATTTCTTCTCTACATCTGTATTTCTATTTTTGCTTTGCAAATAAGTTTGTCCACACCATTTTGCTAGATTCTACATATATGTGTTAATATATGATATTTGTTTTTCTTTTTCTGACTTACTTAACTGTATATGACAATCTTGAGGTTCACTCTTGTCTCTGCAAAGGGCACAATTTCATTCCTTTTTATGGCTGTGTAATATTCCCATGTATAATATACCACATCTTCTTTATTCCTCTGTTCGTGGGCATTTAGAGGAATAGATAAAGAAGATGTGATTGTCACCTTCTATTATTACTAAGCTTCCAGGACTCTGGTGTTCTGAATTCAGAGCTACAAGCCCATCGTGTGCCCACTGTGACTTCTCTGACCCCAGGAGCCCCTGCTGGCTGCCTGGAGGCAGAGGAAGCTTCCAAAAACAGGATGAAAACAGAATTCTAGAGACATCTGAGGTCAAGATGTAAAGGGGCAGGAGAGGGAATCTCCCCTCGTCCCACCTGTACATTTGAATGAAGTGGGGCATCCTTCCCCGTGGCCTTGGTCCTAGGGGGCAGGACCCACGTTGGCTACAAATGATAAATAGGAAAAGAAGGGTTAGATGGGAGAAGGTAGGGTAACTAGATTTTCTGAGGTCAAAGAACACAGCACAAAGCCAGACAAGTACATATATCTAGGGTTTCCCTGGTGGCTCAGTAAAAAATCTGCCTGCAATTCAGGAGACCCAGATTCAATCCCTAAGTCAGGAAGATTCCCTGGAGAAGGGAAGGCTACCCACTCCAGTATAATGTCAATCACCCTATTTTCTTCATAGAGTTCATAGCTTGGCTTCAACATCACCAAGTCTTGGCACCAACATCACCAACCTCACACTGGCTGAGGTTATAAAAGTGGAAAAGACTTGAACAGATAGTGGGAAAAGACAGGACCCGTGTTGGCTACAAATGATAAATGGGAAAAGAAGGCTTGGTTGGGAGAAGGTAGGGTAACTATATTTTCTGAGGTCAAAGAACACAGCACAAAGTCAGATAAGTACATATATCTATGTGGACAATGAGGCAGAGTATATGACATCCAAATCACTAGAAAACCCACACTAAACTTACTATGCAGTGTCCCTAGACTGTGAACACACAAAAATGCAAGTGCTGGTCAAATAAGTTAAATCCTGAATTGTAGGGGATTCCCTAGAGGCCTAGTAGGACTCAATGCTTTCATTGCTGCAGGCCTGGGTTCGATCCCTGGTTAGGGAGTTAAGATTCTGCAAGTCACACAACATGGCCTAATAATAATAATAAAAGAATTGTGATAGAAGAGCTGAAAATTTTAAAAGGGAAAAAAAAATGTTTAATCCTGAGTTGAGTAAGAGAGAATAGTCTTAGAAACTCAGGATGTCTTATCTTGGGAATCTGGCAGGTTTAGAGGAGCGATCAGGAGAGTGGAGAATCTGGGCTGGTTCGAGGTGAGAAGTGGGGAAGAAGCATCTCAGAGATGCAGATACACAAGAGTTCCCCAAGTTCCCCAAACCATGAGTGTTCTCTCTGAAGCCCAGGTAGATGAGAGCTGTGTCCTGACTGTTTATTCCTATCTGAGCAACTCACACAGAAAGCAACACGGAGCAGAGCCTCAGAATTATTGGTTGAACAAATGCCCAAGTGCTGCACCTGCTTGGGTCTGACTGCTGAGTAAACTTTCAGACTAAGAAGGAGTCTTATATCCTAAAGATGTTAAAAGATTCCTAGGGCTTTACTTCTATCAGGGAGCAAGGTGGTCTTGAGGAGAATCCAGGTTATTTCAACTGCAAGCTACAAGTTTAAAATAATACTTGGATTTGCTTTTATTTTTAGCATTCTAAGACTTTTTACAAAGATATGACTTTAGCCTGGAGAATTATTAATATCTTCCCCTTTCATCAGGGTTTCACAATCTAAACTAATTCAGTTTTCCTTTTCTATTGGGGAGGGGGGGGCGGCGGTGGGAATCTACAAATTACATAACCAGGGATTTTGTGGAAACGATCAAAGCTTGACTGAAGGCCTTAAATTCCTGTAGTGAGTCCCAGTCAGCAGGGTGTGAGATCAGCTGATCAGCACCCAGCTCCCAGAGAAACCATGAGTGGAGACGATTTACCATTTCAACTCGGATTTCCTAGTGTCTGACAGTTCAATCTAGTAATACAGCCTTTAGAAAATAGGTACTAAGACGCACATGTCCAATCATTTTGTAAGCTTCTTAACATGAAAGCATACTAATAGCCATTTTTAAAGCTAACCTATCATACCCTCCTTATTTTTTGGTAAATTAATAAAATTAGTTAAAATTAAACTGATCGAAGCTGGGGGAAAGCTGCCGAGTGAGGAAGCTTGGTGTCTGTTTTCACCAAATCTGTCCTGACCCTGCATCAGCTTAGGCAAGTTTCTGAACTCCTGGTATCCTGGTATCTGGCCTTGATCCTCTCTCCTGACAAAAGGGGGACATGGATGGACGCTCACAACCTTTTCCAGCTCTGACCTCTGTGACCTGTGACCAGGGCCATCCAGGAAATCAGAATGTGGAAGCATCAAGAATCTTCTCAAAGAAAAACAATTGGAACTTCCAAAGTAACAGGAAGAAAAAAGTCACCACACATTCTTCATGGTCTCAGATACTTTAAACACCAAACTCTCATCAAACTCAAAGATCTCATTCCTCTTCTACTGGGTATATTTTTTTATTATCAGGTGCTTATATGGAAAAAAGAAAAACCCAGACGGCTATGTATTTCTCTCAGTACACAAATAATTCTCACTTCCTCTGGAAAATTGCACAGAATTGGTTGGGTGGTCAGACTGAACCCACCTTCCAACTTCAAGTCACAAGATGTTTTTCAACATCACATCAACTGGTGATATCTGTTGGTTTTTAAGTAATTCTCTGAGTCTAAATGATTCCTACACAATCTTACACAACGGATTTATATTTTTATGATTTTATCCTTCTGATTTTGTCTGTGGACCTTGCTTTTGTGTTAAAATATGCATTGCTAGGAATTTCCTGCTGGTCCAGTGGTCAGGACTTGGTGTTTTCACTGCCAAGGGCCGAGGTTCAATCCCTGGTCAGGGGAACTAAAATCCTGTAAGCCACACAGTGTGGCTACAAAAGAAAAAGAATCTAAAATAAAATAAATAATAATAAAATATTCACTGCTACTTGTTTATTTTATACCTATGCT
This sequence comes from Odocoileus virginianus, assembly GCF_023699985.2. NCBI lineage: Eukaryota > Metazoa > Chordata > Mammalia > Artiodactyla > Cervidae > Odocoileus > Odocoileus virginianus. The sequence goes on along the minus strand of NC_069679.1, from coordinate 39,901,643 downwards.
TTAATTAAAGATGTGATCACTGCATAAATTCCTCCCTCATCAATATGCTAGAAAGGACACTGGAAAATGATTCAAAAGCATCCAGTTGAGAGTCCACCTCTTACTGGCTGAGTGGCTCAGATTCTGCCCACTTCTCATTAATGTAAAAAGGGTTTGTAAGACAGCAAGTCAGGGAACTCCTCAGAGAACAAAGAAGAGGACAGCAGGAAGGTTATAAGCACTGGGATTCAGCAATCATCTACACATAGGGCTTCCTTGGTGGCCCAGTGGTAAAGAACCCACCTGCCAATGCAGGAGACCCAGGTTCAATCCCTAGGTCAGGAAGACCCCCTGCAGAAGGAAACAGCAACCCACTCCAGCATTCCTGCCTGGGAAATCCCATGGCAGAGGAGCTTGGTGGGCTACAATTTGGTGACTAAACAACCCTTAGGAACTGGCACTTGGGGTTAGGGAAGCTTGCTGCATGGCGTCTCAGTAGGAAAGGAACTACCACGGTCATGGCGGGATCATCTCCCTTTGCAGGGGAGCTGTTTTTCCACCTCTCTCTTTCATGGCGCATATAGCTCTACGTGGGAGTCCCCAGTCTGGTCCTTCATCCTGTGGGGGACAAGGGTCTACCTCACATCCCCCTGCACCCAATACAAGTGCAGTCCCAGGTCACTGCCCCGCACTGCCAAACTCAATGCCAGTTCACCGATGTCATTTTGTAAAATTTTTAAGGAAATCTAGTCCTAATTATTGGAGAAGGCAATGGCACCCCACTCCAGTACTCTTGCCTGGAAAATCCCATGGACGGAGGAGCCTGGTAGGCTGCAGTCCATGGGGTTGCGAAGAGTCAGACATGACTGAGCGACTTCACTTTCACTTTTCACTTTTATGCATTGGAGAAGGAAATGGCGACCCACTCCAGTGTTCTTGCCTGGAGAATCCCAGGGACAGGGGAGTCTGGTGGGCTGCCATCTATGGGGTCACACAGAGGCGGACACGACCGAAGCGACTTAGCAGCAGAGGCAGCAGCAGCAGTCCTAAGTATTACTCATATACTGGCACACTGTAAGCATTATATAAATACTCGCATTTACTGTAAAAAGAGTATACTCTGGGAGGCTTCCTGGTGGCTCTGAGATAAAGAATCTGTCTACTAAGGCAGAAGACATGGGTTCGATCCCTGATCCAGGAAGATTCTACATGCCATGGAACAAGTAAGTCTGTGTGCCATGACTAGTCTGTGCTCTGGAGCCCGGGAGCCACAACTGTTGAAGCCCCGAGCCCTAGAGCCCACCTTCTACAAAAGAGTAGCCAGCAGTGAGAAAGCTCACACACAACTAAAGAGAACATCCCTTATTGCAACTAGAGAAAAGCCATCACAGTAACGAAGATGCAGCACAGACAAAAATAAATAAAATTATTAAAAAAAAAAAAGAATACACTCTGGAAAATTCAGGAGGACAAATATGGAGGCAGAAAGACCAGTTAGAAATATCCTACACCATTCTAGCTGAGAAATGATGGTCTATGAATTAGGGTGGCAGCTACGGAGTGATAACAGCTGTCAGATTTGCAGTATCTTTATAAGCAGAAGAAGGTGTGCTGATGGCAGGACAGGAGGGGTGAGGGAAAGAGTGAAGTCAGGGAAAGGCTGGGAGGGCTGCCACTTCTAGACACATCCTGGGCCAGTAGACAAAGGAATGTTAGCCACAGGGGCATCCTCTCCCCTGTCCCTCCCCAGCCCATGGGAGCTGTCTTGAGGGGGGAGGGGGTGGGCCCAACAGCATGGGCACTTTGGACGAGAGTGCGGGAGTTCACCTCTTGCTGAAAGGAGGCAGAGGAAGAGAGGGCAAAGCCTCCCGGAAGCTCCTACCTCTGAAGGAGAGGAAGCGGGGTGGCAGGACTGTGGGGTGATGGGCTGGTTCCAATAGGAGCAGCTGTGATGATGTCCGATTCTGTCACACTATACCCAGCAGGCAAAGGTCCAGCTGACAGAGATATCAACAAAGAGGGTGAGAGAAAGTTCACCCCTGGGTATCAGTCAGGCACTAAAAGGCCTTGCGGAATCTGGCCTTTGCTCAAACCAAAGATCAGAGGTAGGAGCAGAGCCGTGCATTTGCTGACACTGGCAAAGTGGCTTCAACTTGGACGTGGGCTACCTCCCAGAGCGTGGCCTGGATGAAAGATTCCGTAGGAGGGAAGAGAACTTGATCCCATTCCCAGGCTCAAACCATCAAGACTTCAGGCTCTGGAAAGGAACCGACCTGCACTGGGTTGATGATTGGTCAGACGTTGACCAGACGTTTTGGGAAGGGTGTGAGAAACTTCATTTTACAACCTCTGGGAACCCCTAGAGGTGGTGGTGTTTTTCGTATCTCTCCAACCCACAGAACATGAAGTAGCATTATTGTCAGTATCTTATGAAAACAAATCATGGAAATTGAAAGGACATACACAATTTCAGCTGCCCAGAGGTGAGTCGGATCCAAACACAGATATTTTGAGCAGGCGGAGAGACAAATCCCTGGCCACTTGAGGCAAATCTCAACATGGCTCTTCCCGGGGAAAGGACTTCATTAGACCTCCCATACATTGGGCTGTCTATAGTGGGCTCCAGTGTGGAGTCTATAGCGCCTACAGGATTAAGCAGTAGGGCATATGAACATCCAAGAAATGGAATAAGTACTAGATTGTTTATGACCATATAGTCAAGAAAACAAAGGCAGAGATACAGCACACACTTAAATTCTGTGAGAGGGCACCATTCTCCCCATTTACAGATGTGAGAGTTGGACATAAAGAAAGCTGAGTGCTGAAGAATTGATGCTATCGAACTGTGGTGTTGGAGAAGACTCTTGAGAGTCCCTTGGACTGCAAGGAGATCAAACCAGTCAGTCCTAAAGGAAATCAGTCCTGAATGTTCATTGGAAGGACTGATACTGAAGCTGAAACTCCAATACTTTGGCCACCTGACGCAAAGAACTGATTCACTGGAAAAGACCCTGATGCTGGGAAAGATGGAAGGCAGGAGGAGAAGGGGACAACAGAGGATGAGATGGTTGGATGGCATCACCGACTCGATGGACATGAGTTTGAGCAAGCTCCAGGAGTTGGTGATGGACACGGAAGCCTGGCGTGCTGCAGTCCACGGGGTCGCAAAGAGTCAGACACGACTGAGCAACTGAACTGAACTGACAGATGAAGAAACTAGCTCAGAGAGATTAAGCAACTTTGCACATAGGGCAGATCAGGATCCGAATCCAGCATTGTGCTAACACCACAGCTGCTTCATCAAGGTTCCTGTCATCAGCAGACGGTAAGGAGGGACTCAAAATGACATTTAAATATGAGGCTAAGATGAGTAATAATAAGTATGAGAATATTATCAATAATGACTATAATAACTAACATTTACTGAATGCTCAGTATTAATTTATTTATCAGATATTTACTGAACTCCTACTGTGTACCAGGCACTGCTATGGGCATTGGGAATACAGCTTTCCCAAGGAGCTTACATTCTAGTGGCCAAATGACACGAGTTATTCCTTTTAGCCCCCGAACAACACTGTGATGTATATACTGTCATAACCTCCCTTCAGGGAGGGAACCAGAGAGAATAAGTGACCCACCCACTGTGCCATAGTTAGAAAGTGGTGTGGAGCCAGAGGCAGAGCTCCCTGGAATCTTATTACCAGTCCAATTCATTAGATGCCCCAATAGCAACCCTACACATGCACAGTTGGAAGAAAACGGACCAAAGAATATAAATATCTGGGTTAGCTCCAAACGAAAAGAGATTTTGACATCTGTTCAAAAGAGCTGCAGAAACATTTTGAAGGACATTCTAGGACATCTGCAAATCAGAGGGAGGAGGAAGCCCACCCAAACTTTCCCACAATCTAGTGTTCCTTCCAAGTTCATGGCATCACATGACTCGAAGTGGAAACTGCCAGCTGTCAAGCACTAGACAGGCCTCCTTCCTGTATAACCAAGGCTTTTTGATTCTATCTTAAGGTCTTTAAAAGAGCAAACCACAGTCATTCCCTCTCTTCCCAGAACACTCTACTGATTAATGAGATCAAATCCAGCACAGACAGGACTGGTATTTCAAACATGTAACACTGGAATGCAGATTAATAATTTACTAATGATGCTAAACAAATATTGTTCATGGGGGGAACATACCCTCCCTTTCAAATGGGAAGTTGGTTAGAATACCTCCATACTTTAAAAAGCACACTCCCCAAAATAACCGTCTTGAATTCAATATTTATTCATGCCAATGGTTCGTTTTTGAAGAATTAATCATTCCCAGCTTCAATATTCTGTTTCAGCAGAAAGTTCACTTTAGTTTGCATGTGGATTCCTGCACTCTTTGCCCAAATAAATTAATACATATTCCAGAGTCTGGGGCTGCGATCAATGAAAAACCACAGTAAATTCCTAAGCAGTAATAGATATTCCACATGGCTTGAAATGGTTGCAGTAGAATTCTTTTTTTAAGGTTAAGAATCAAAGAACTGTAATTGAAGATCTTAAAAATCAAGCAGTGGTGGCTTCTTTCTCAAGGTATCTGATGCTGACTTCAAGGATCATTTAAGGTTAACTTTTCTCTCTCATCCCTTTTTCACTCTTCCTTTTACCAGTTTCTGGCTGAATAGTATATAGCTGGCCTTAGGTCCATGGCCTTAATTTAAAATGACACTGCAGCATGACAAATGCTAGGCTAAGCACATAGAAAAGTAAATGCTTGAGAAAGTATCTGAGAAAAAGTAAATACTTGAGAAAAGTAAATGTTCCTAAAATCCATAGCCAGGCCTTACAGTGAACCCTTGAACAACTCGGGTGTTAGGAGTGCTGACCCCTGCACAGTCAAAAATCCACATATAACTTTTGACTCCCTGGCAACCCCGTCAAATTAACTGGGAGTAGCCTACTGTTGACTGGAAGCCTTACCTGTTACCCATAAACAGTGGATTAACATTGGCTACAAAATTATTACAATAGTACAGCCTATGCTACAGTTAATTTTATGCAATTATGATTGAATATATCATCTTTTTATATTTCTCTCAAGTGCAAATGGCACATGTATGATCTGTAAGTGTGTGCATAAATTTTGATACATTTTAACTTTTTAGAATAGATTTGTGTATATTTTATAGCAGTAAATGATAAAATAGACTATTATCTATATTTTATGCCTTTATGACATATCTAACTTTTTTTTTAAATTTATTCAAAATTTATGGGCTAGGTAGTTCATCTGCAAGCTTTTTCAAATTGTCACAAATCTCAAAATAATGTTTCCAATATATATATTTATGGAAAATATATATACATTTCACATACTGTAAATGAACCCATGCAGTTCAAACCCATTTTGTTCAAGGGTCAAATGTATAGTGTAAAGAAATAATACTGCTACAGTCTTTTGCAGGTTAACTTCCTAAAAAAATTTTGAGTCAATGTTAGGATATTTACAAATTAATACCCCAAATTAATAAATGAATTGTGTTTAATGTTATAAGTGCATCTGTTCTATCTTTATGGAAATGTACAGAACAGGGGTCAGCAAATTTCAAGATGTGAGTCAAATGGCTCACTGCTCATCTTTGTAAATAAAGTTTTATTAGAACATAGTCACAGTCATTCATGTATGTAGTCTCTATGGCTGATTTCATGTACAGTGGGAGACTTGAGAAGCTGTGACAGAGACCATGCTGTTGCTTTCTGCTAAGTCGCTGCAGTCATCGTGTCTGACTCTGTGCGACCCCACAGACGGCAGCCCACCAGACTACCCCATCCCTGGGATTCTCCAGGCAAGAACACTGGAGTGGGTTGCCATTTCCTTCTCCAATGCATGAAAGTGAAAAGTGAAAGTGAAGTCGCTCAGTCAAGTCCGACTCAGCGACCCCATGGACTGCAGCCCACCAGGCTCCTCCATCCATGGGATTTTCCAGGCAAGAGTCCTGGAGTGGGGGGTGCCATTGCCTTCTCCGACAGAGACCATATTATTTACCAAAATATTTATTAGTTGACTCTTTAAAGAAGTTTGTTAACTGACATAGAAGGACAAATTGAAATCCAAATCCCAAAAGGAAAATCCCAAAGGTATGTGTGCGTCCTTGCACAGTCCACCGTGATGCTCAGTATGTGGAAGCACTGTGGGGAGACTGAAATATCTGGAGAAGTGGCAAGCCTGTTACATCACAACCACCTTTCATTTCAAACTCCAGTCCACAATTAATAGCAGCACATCCCTAAGCTAAGGGAAGAACTCTGATATGTGTAATTAGAGGTTAGCAACATGTCAGAAGAGGAGTGCCTTAGAACCCAGTGATCTCCCCATATTTTAAGACGAGATGAAAGAGGAGGTACAGTTTATACAAATGGCAAGAAAAAGATGGGAGAGACTTCCTCTTGGATGAATTGCAATCTATTTGATTGTCAATGTCAGCCCCAAATTGTTCCTTAATGGAAAACTGTATAGACGCATCATTTCCTTATCCCCCAAAACACTGAGCTGGAAAGAAATTTGAGTCCCAAGTTATCAATACATCATATCCTCCACAATTAGAAATTTACTTAGAGTAACAGTAAAAAAAAATTTAAATAATCCTGTTAGAGTTAGACCTGTTGGTCATTTTCAACTTGATTAGAGTTATTTTAATCCAATTGCTTTTCTCTTCACCCACAGCTAGCTAGTTCCAGCTTTACCAGTCTATAATTTTACAGCCTCACTTCACTACTGGCAGCTCTATTTTATTATTGAAGGTTACAGTGATTCTCAAAAAGGCAGAAGGAAACACAAAAACTAATTTTAAAGTAAGGATAACACAGGGATAATTCACATGGAATGAAGCTAAGAGCTCTCTTTTCTTAGCCCAGAATCTAAGCTCTCAATAAAAAACTGACAAATGAGTAAAAATTAACTTAAATCAAAAAGTTCCTGTCAATTTTACAGTACTTTAACTTTTACCTCCTTTGCCATTTTTAGCAGGCAAATAACCCTGTGACTGGAAGCAGAAGGAGACATTATTTCCATGTTGCAGATGAGGAACTGTTCTCAGAGGGGTTAAATCACCTGCCTCAAAGTCACGGGTAAGGAATTCAAAGTCTCCTAATTGCTGCTTCTTCTCGTGTGAGACAGAGTGTGTGATAGGATTATGATGTCCAAGAATTGAGCCAATGTAGTGGAAATGAGTTCTGGGTTTTTCTATAGCTCTAACAAACATATTTACCTTACCAAAATCAAAAGTAAACTCAATATTCCTATTATGACTCACAGGCCCAAATGACTGAACACGTGGATCCAGGACTGCCATTACTGGGTTGTCACTGGGGTGGTGCTGTTCACTCTTGTTAGAATAGGGATGAACCTGAACGGCACCAGAAGTCTAGTTACAGGTACTTCTGGTTATAGTAGCCCGTGTCCTATAAATCCACAGCAGAACTGTCACTACCCTAATGCTAAAGTCATATAAGCTAAACTTCCCCATCACTCATGTTACCACAGAACATAAGAGATTTCAGGAACTGACTCTTTTGGCATCCTACTGAATACAGCCAATTTGATTGTCAAGAGTAGCTCCATGTTGTTTTTTAATCGGGTATTTCCTATTATGTAGACAAACCTAACCTTATCTGTCCACCCAGCCCCCACGGGCATGCATGCTCAGACTCTTCAGCTGTGTTCGACTCTTTGTGACCCTGTGGACTGAAGCCCACCAGGCATTTCTGTCTATGGGATTCTCCAGGCAAGAATTCTGGAGTGAGTTGCCATGCCCTCCTCCAGGGGATCTTCCCAAACCAGGGATTGAACCCACATCTCCTGTGTCTCCTGTATTGCAGGTGGATTCTTTACTGCTGAGCCACCGGGAAAGCTCCCCTCATAACTGTACCCTAGAAAGGAGCTAAGCTGGGCAGACATATGAGTCCCCAGTTCTTCTTTCCTTTCCATGATGACTTAGTGGTCTAATTTATCTGGACTGGCCATACATGGTAACCTCAACAACCGACGTACAACCTTCTAAGAAATGTCACATATCTTTTAAATTTGAAATCCTCTTTTCCTAGCCCACATTTCTCCTTACAAGTTTCTGCTTTACCTATCCAGCTACATCACTATCTCCTTTCTAGTACATCCACTTACCAATTTTCTACACTAAGACTTCCTGCTACCAAACCCACACTAGACCAATTTGCCATTGGTGGTGTGTCCTTCCTTCTTTCTCTGAACAACCTGGTTTCCCACTTCCTTCTAGAGGTACTCTCTTCTTGCCTTAATGTCAGCCTTTAGTTTTCTTACTTTTTTTCTTTATTTCTATAGTGTTAGTAGTTGAAAGCTGAACCACAAGAACAAGTTTAATACCTATTAAGCATTCACCATGTATCTAAGTAAACACAGAAATCAGCATATCCTCATAGAAAAGGGCTACTTTTTCTTCCTCTGAAATCCCCTGGATATATGCCTAGGTAAAGGGGAAGAGGATAAAAGAGGCTTCCTGACTCAAGAGATCAATTATAGGGACTTCCCTGGTGGTCCACTGGCTAAGACTTCACATTCCCAATGCAGGGGGCCCAGGTTCAATCCCTAGTCAGGGAATGAGATCCCATGTGTTGCAACTAAGAGTTTACATGTCGTGACTAAGACCTGGCACAGCCAAATAAATAAATTTCTTTTTTTTTAAAAAAAAAAGAAAGATTACAACTCATCAGTTAACTGTATGGTAGAGCATATACAATAAAAAGAATCTCTCATCCTCAAAATTTTTGTGAGCTTACAAGTAGTTTTTAGTTACTTGAAACTCTGCTCCAATAATTTCAAAGTGTTATCTTATTTTCATAACTATTCACTTATGCCCATGGTGAGCATGTAAATAGGCAAAACTTTTCTGGAAAACTCCAGAAAACATGAAACATCTTTAAAAAGTGCAACAGGCATGAACCAGCAAATCTTGCCTCACAGAATCTACTGAACAGGAATATTAAAAAAAAAAAAAAAAAAAAGGAATATTAGCAGAAGTGCTTAACAAAAATGTACATCATCTAAATGTCCACCAATGCTGGGTATCTCTGAGCAGCATAGAACAGCAGCAACAAGGGGACAAAGTGGTGACTGACGGTGACATTCAAGACACAACATGAGAAGTGCTAGAATAAAAAATAAATTCAAAAAGTCAAGAAAATTTTTAAAATTAATTAAAAAAAAGAAATGCTAGGATAGAGAAAGGATGCCCTCACTCCATCCACATCACAAACAACCACCACTCGAAGGCTAGAGTCTGGGGGCTTCCCTCAAGGCTCAGTGATAAAGAACCTGCCTGCCAAAGCAGAAGACATGGGTTCGATCCCTGGTTGGGTAGGATCCCACGTGCCGTGGAGCAACTAAGTCTGTGTGCCACAACTATTGAGCCTGTGCTCTGGAGCCCAGGAGCCACAACTACTGAGCCCAGATGCTGCAACTACTAAAGCCCAAATGCTCTAGAGACTGTGCTCCACAACAAGAGAAGCCACCGCAATGAGAAGCCTGTACCCCACAACAGAATAGCCCCTCCTTGCTACAACTAGGTAAAAATTCACATAGCAACAAAGACCCAGCCCAGCCAGAAATAAATAAATAAAGGTAAATAAATAAAAACAAAGCCAAAAGACTAGAGTCTGGTGAGCTTTTCCCTATATTTCTCAGCCTTTGAAACCCAAGCAACCAACCAAGCAAACAAACAAACAAAAAAAACATAAAATGCAATTGAGTATGTGACTTGCTTATTCTTGCAGCTGCTTCCAGAATGTCTTTTCTATTTGTTTTTTTTCATTCTCTCCATTCATCCATTCAACAAACTCAGCTCTTAGTCTACGCCAGGTGCTACACTAAGTTCTGGAGAAAAAGTGGTTAACAGGACAGGCCCTCTGTCTCCCTTGGGCCCACAGAGTGGCAGAACTACAAGACCCCAGTGGAAGTCGGGGTCACAGGGACCTCCACATGCCTTCACTGCTCCCTTCTGTTAGTTCCTCTTGCTCACTCTCATGATGGACAGTATCATTTCAACTGAAAATAAGTAATCAATGCCTCGGAGCCAAGCAACATCAATAGAATGCTTTGCTCTTCAAAGTTATGACATTTTAGATGATTTCTGAGATAAGATAGGAAACTGCTACTGAGTGTCAACTTTTTCCATTACAGTAACAGCATTTTTAAGTGATCAAGATTGTCAGGAGAAATATCAATAACCTCAGATATGCAGATGACACCACCCTTCTGGCAGAAAGCGAAGAACTAAAGAGTCTTTTGATGAAAATGAAAGAGGAGAGTGAAAAAGTTGGCTTAAAACTAACATTCAGAAAACTAAGATCATGACATCTGGTCCCATCACTTCAGGGCAAATAGATGAGGAAACAGTGGAAACAGTGACAAACTATTTTTTTGGGCTCCAAAATCACTGCAGATGGTGACTGCAGCCATGAAATTAAAAGACGCTTGCTCCTTGCAAGAAAAGTTATGACCAACCTAGATAGCATATTTAAAAGCAGAGACATTACTTTGCTAACAAAGGTCTGTCTAGTCAAGGCTATGGTTTTTCCAGTGGTCATGTATGAATGTGAGAGTTGGACTATAAAGAAAGCTGAGCACCGAAGATTTGAGGCTTTTGAACTGTGGTGTTGGAGACTCTTGAGAGTCCCTTGGACTGCAAGGAGATCCAACCAGTCCATCCTAAAGGAGATCAGTCCTGGGTGTTCACTGGAAGGACTGATGTTGAAGCTGAAACTCCAATACTTTGGCCACCTGATGTGAAGAACTGACTCATTTGAAAAGACCCTGATGCTGGGAAAGATTGAAGGCGGGAGGAGACGGGGACGACAAAGGATGAGATGGTTGGATGGCATCACCGACTTGATGGACATGAGTTTGAGTAAACTCCGGGAGTTGATGGACAGGGAGGCCTGGCATGCTGCGGTCCATGGGGTTGCAGAGTCGGACACGACTGAGCAACTGAACTGAACTGAATAGCATTTTTTTCCCATTGGTCACAAAGTGGCAGAAACTGCTTCATACCCAAAGCAGGATCAGATGGTAGCAATAAAACTGCCACCAATTTCATCCAAGTATTCTCCAAGGCCTGTTAGGGCTCTGTAAGTTGACTAGAGAAAAAATCACTTGGCAAAGGCAGCAGCCCTTTCTCCTCACACTGCCAGGTCTTTTCGGCCCAGTTGGCAGGGTCAAGAAGAGTAGGGAATCTGAGAGAAACTTGCCAACTCATTAACCTTGCCTATTAGAATTATTGACTTATCAGGCTGGCACAAATAACTCCATCGTTTTGCTCTAGCCACCCATACATGTCATCTATGGGTTATACTTTCAGAAACCTGGAAATTACTAAGCAGACATAAGAAGCTTATTTGCAAAAAAGCACATCTACCAACACCTCCCAGCTGTGAACACATCTGAGGAAGTCTTAACACATCTACTAGTATAAAGATTTAACTACCTTTAATATCTCTTATAAGAAAAATACAATACAAAGAGAATATTCACACCACAATGGCCAAACTATAAAAGAAAAAAAAAAAAAAGGCACTTACGTAGGACACAAGTAGAATAACCTTTATTCATTTCTTGCCTGGCTTATGGCTTTATACTTTTGTTATTAAACAAAGTATTTCTTTTTTAAATTTGATATTAAAATTAAGAAAGAAAGAACAACAAGATGTAGCACAACTTGGTAGACATACGTACTATTCTTTCTACATAGTGAGCAGGTGGACTGTCAAAAGAGTTTGTTGAAATTACTTGAAACCATTTTCAGACACTTCACTGGCCAGCATGAGCTGCTGCAGTTTGAGATGGGATCTGCCAAATACCACCAGAACACAAGATTTTAGGGATTGTGAAAGAAGCAAGTGATGATTCAGTGGCCACATCAGGAAAGCATGTTTTTTGCATCAACAGACCTGTGTTGAATATGAATAATAAAAAATCCACTTAGTTTTGAAAGTGGGCTGCTTTTTACTGCAGTCCCATCCACATGCCTCATGATGATTGGGGCTGCAAAACTAGATGACACCCAGTCAGGCTTGCTTTCAGAGCTTTTTGAAGTCCAGCACCTGTTTTTCCTGGCTGCTTGGAGGCTAGGATGGATTTGCACTTAAAACTATCACACTCCATGCCCCGGAGCACAGCCACAGCTCAACAGCCTGAGTATTTATTTACTAACAAACTTTGGCAAGTATAACTGGGGGGTGGGGGGCAGAGAAACTAATAAATGTGAATGACTTGAGAATGTTGGGGGCGGGAGTTCATAATTTGAAATGATGTATGGCCCTACTTTCTATGGAGAAATGTTTCAAGTTGTCATCTAAAATTTATGCAGTGCTGTCTGCACACAGGCTTGCAGTGCCTTCTCTGGTGAAAATCCCCTGGTTCTGTGGTGTGGGAATCTCACTGATGACACAAAAAGATCAGTCCTGCAGTGACTTCTATTTGCTATTCCTCTTCCCAAATACATCCAGCAAATACCAAAAGAAAAAGCAAATCCTGAAGCTCTTTCCTGGATTTAAAACAAAACCAAAAACTGTTCAACGTTTACTTATATCCTTTTAAATCTAGATCTGGGAATGCCATGACAAATGTCTTTTATTTTTAAAATATGTGCCTTAATAGGACTTGAATTTTGGACACATGTTGGACCATCTGGAAAATTCTCTGGTACCTTCAGTAATTCATATAGCATATTTCCTAAGAACGCTCCTGTTTTAAAGCAAATCCATGCTTGTAAAATCCTTACAATTATTAAATTTTTTTTACAACTTACAATATACTTACAGATACTTTGATTTGACTTTTACAACAACTCTAGAAAATGATTTATTATTATGAATACTATGAACATTTCTACTTTACAGACGTGAAAACTGAGGAAATTGCTCTAAGATGACAAGAGCCAGGCGCCAAACTACAAACTTCCACCTAATAGTTGGTCTAACCAAATCTAGTTTACTAGAGATAAGAAAAATAAGACACACAAAGGTAAGCAGTTATGATGAAACCAGCTTTATTCGGCAAAGGGTTCTGTTATCCATATCTACAGATGGTGATCTTGATGATGGTTTTTCTAAACATGAACATCCATCAGTACCATTTTTATAATGTAAAGCAAATGATTTCATTCTGCTCTTGCACATATTTGGCAGAAAATAGAGCTTTAGCTTGCAGTACCAGATTTAATCGGAGAAGGCAATGGCACCCCACTCAGTACTCTTGCCTGGAAAATCCCATGGACGGAGGAACGTGGTAGGCTGAATCCACAGGGTCGCGAAGAGTCAGACACGACTGAGTGGCTTCACTTTTACTTTTCACTTTCATGCATTGGAGAAGGAAAAGGCAACCCACTCCAGTGTTCTTGCCTGGAGAGTCCCAGGGACGGGGGAGCCTGGTGAGCTGCCGTCTATGGGGTTGCACAGACTGAAACAACTTAGCAGTAGCAACCAGACTTAAAGAACATCAACTACCATAATCCAAAATATCTTGCTCATAAAGTTCTTAGAGAACAAGGTAAAACCTAAGCTTAGAAACATCTTCACTCAAGTAGTAAGGCACATAAATCACTTACTCTCCTTACATTTCTCCATCCATGATGTGGGTAATATGGTTAAATTACACTAGCTTTTCCCCTCCTACTCAACTGAGAAATGTCACCCAAGAGCGTAAATTAATCAAATTAAGTCCTTCTGAAGAAGTACTGCTTTGTAGTATTGCAGATTCAGTTACTAAGTAAAGTGGCCTCTAGCAACCATTGCATTGTGAGGTGAAGCAAATAAAATGAAGTTTGGGAAAAAAAATTAAGAGATGATTTAGGAATTTGTAGCCTCGTTTATTTACATCTGAGTTTCTATTTTCACTAATAGAATTTTATTTTTTTTAACAGTAGCCATGTAAACTAGGTCAGTGTCGAAACTTTCCTTTTGCTTCAAAGAAGAGTTGAAATGTACTCGGCACACAGTCCATTCCTGACTCCCAGATCTGTGCCCAGCAAACTTTCTTTTTCAACCTGTCGGTCAGTGAGAGAACTGTATTAAACCTCAGTTGGCGAAGGCACACCATCTGCTGAATTATGAAGTGGGAATTGGGAAACAGAAAATTGTTCCTCTCTATTTTCAGAACCCTCTCTCTAAGCACGTTCCAAAAAGCACTGAGCCAACTCTGCTCCTCAAGTCATGCTCAACTCCCACCTGGCCTGCTGACCAGAGAAAGGCAACGGGGAGTTTCAATCCCTTCTAACCTGTAATCACTTCCTTCTAGTAGGAGGTCTATGTGTGTATGCTCAGTCACTTCAGTCACACCCAACTCTTTTCAACCCCATGGGCTGTAGCCCACCAGGCTCCTCTGTCCATTGGATTCCCCAGACAAGAATACTGGAGTGGGTTGCCATGCCCTTCTCCAGGGGATCTTCCCAATCCAGGAATTGAACCCACGTCTCCTGCAGCTCTTGCATTGTAGGCAGATTCTTTACAGCTGAGCCACTGGGGAAGCCCAGTAGAAGGGGGAAGTTCCCCCAAAATCCTGTGGCTACAAACTTAGGATGCCAGGGAAAAGCCATTTAAGGGGACCAAAGCCAGGAGTGAAGCTATGAAAATCTCATCAGCATTTTTATTCCAGTTACTCTATTAATTCACCTGTGGTTCTCCTCTATGTTGTGTCTGTTGACACTGTCACTACGTTCATCCATTCTTCTCCTGGGTTGGGTAATCATCTTTATGATCATGACCTTGAACTCTTTATTGGGTAGTTGCTTATCTCCACTTTCATATAGTTCTCTTTCTGAACTTTTGTCTCGACCCACTGTTTGGAACATACACCTCTGTCTCCTCATATCGCCCAGTTCTCAGTGTTTATCTCTCCAGGGCAGGTCAGTCAGTTGTGTCTGGATCTTGGAGGAGTGGCCATATATAGGAGACCTCCACTCTCTCCTCTGGTCACCAAAGCCATATGCTTTCGGGGTGCTCCCTACATGGACTGGATGGGCCCTTCTGTTGTGGTGGGGTAACTACTGTGGGTGCAGTTGGCAGGCTGACCCCTGGCCAGTAGGCTGCTAGGCCTCGGGTATAGAGGAGGGTGGGGGAGTTCTCAGGGCATGAACCACATTTTTAATATTTATTTGGTTGCACCAGGTCTTAGTTGCAGCATGTGGAATCTTCGATCTTAGCTGTGGCATGTGGACTCTTAGCTGTGGCAGGTGGGATCTATTTCCCTGAGGATCAAACCTGGGCTCTCTGCATTGGGAGTGCAGCATCTTAGCCACTGGATCACCCAGTAATAAAGACAACACCCTATTTTTTTTTAACACCCTATTTTTAAAATGCCAGTGGCATTTTATACATCTTGAACTAGCAATAATGAGCACTACACTCAACTTTCATTTTATCACTGCTTGCTAGATCAAAATTTTCTGGGGTCTTCCCCTCCAGTGGGTCTAATGAGTGTTTGTGAATTAATTGTGCTCCAACATAGATTTTATGTGTAATAAGAGACATTTGTTCCCCTGTGACTGATTCTCTAACCAAATGTTCAACTGACTTTCTGGTTCCCAAGTGCAGTCAGAGATAGAAAGTAACTTAGTTACTTGAGGTGGAAGATCTTTGACATGATCTATTCTGTGCTGCGGGCTTAGTATTTCTCAAGTTGTAAAGCTTTTCTTTGACCTCTAGGCCAACGCCTCTTCCAACAGACACTGTAGGGCGGGCCTAGGGACTTTAGGCTCCCTTCCCAGGCTTTCCTTATTTTGATTCATCTATTTTTCTCTTTGCCTCTCCAGGCAACTTCCTGGTCAACATCCAGGATTTTTTCCTCCCTTAAAATATGTTCACCTGGAGAAAGATGAAATTTGAATATAGAGCAACCAAAATAAAGATGTGAAAAAATAAAGATGTGGAATTCAGTGTATGGTATTTACATTAGTTGAGTGGGAATAAATGTACTTGGACTTGCAGAGTATCTTTTGCAAAAGGAAAAAGAGGTCATTGCTATATACTTGAGAACAAGGAAAGCACCAGACTCAGTGCCAAGGACACACAGAGGTGAACACGAAAGCCCAAGGAGCGAGGCGAAGTACAGGCAGAGGTGGACAGGGCTAAGCTGAAATATGGAAAGAGGGCTTTCCTTGGCTTCACGTATCACTCAGAGGCCGTCTGTTAAGAATCTTAAAAATCTAGCCTAATATTGAAATTAAGGAATGCAAATCTTTCACATAAAACCTGTTTCATCGAGGTTTAGTTCTCTAAAATGTTGTATTGTTGCATTTTCTCTCGATAGCCTTCTTTCTGTGCACCATTGGAGGGAGGAGGAAAATTCCCCAGACAGGAAAAGGTCAGACTTCGGGTGGATCTCTATGACCTCAACTCACTGCTTTTTTACTGTGTAGCATCAAATGAAAGGAGAAGATAATATATTTACAGTCATCTTTGCAAATAACTGTCCTTTTCCTACTTCTTTCTTCTTATTTACTTGGACACTTTAAGTTAAAGTTACAGCTAATTTTATACTGTTTAATTTTTACTTGGGGATAAGAATCAACGGAGTGTTTCAGAAAAGTCTTAAAGGAACATAATGTTTAGATTCAATAAATACTAGCAGGCCTGAGAGCAGCCAGTTAATAGGCAAGAAGAATCAACAGGCAAGAACACAAACTAGCATGTCATTTTTATTCATCAGTTCATCTATTTTCATACTGAAGAGCTATGACCACAGCCTGCAAAATAATTTGAAGCAATTTATTTGGGGGAAAAAGGAAATTTCTAAAATGTCTAGGTTTTCATGACGGACAATCAAGAAAAAAAAAAAGAGGCCCAGTCTATACTACCCAAGGCAATCTACAGAGTCAATGCAATCATTATCAAAATACTAATGACATTTTTCACAGAACTAGAATAATTTTGAAATCCGTGTAGAAACACAAAATATTCTGAGTAGCCAGAACAATCTTGAGAAAGAACAGAGTTGGGGGTATCAAGCTCACTGACTTCAGGCCATACTATGAAGCTACAGTCATCAAAACATATGGTACTGGCACAAAAACAGACACATAGATCAATGGAATAGAACAGAAAGCCTAGAAATAAACCTATGTATTTATGGTTCTTAGGTTACTAAGAAAAAGGAGGCATGAATACACAATAGGGAAAAAGAGTCTTTTCAATAAGTGGTGATGGGAAAACTGGACAGCTATGTGTAAAAGTATGTAATTAGAACATTTTCTCACATCATATACAAAAATAAACTCAAAATGGTTTAAAGACCTAAATAGAAGAACAGAAACCATTCAACTCCTAGAAGAAATTATAGGCAGAACACCCCCTGACATACATCATAGAAATATTTTTTGGGATCTGTATCCTAAGGCAAAGGAAACAAAAGCAAGAATAAACAAACAGGACCTAATTAAACTTAAAAGCTTTTGCATAGCAAAGGAAGCCATAAGCAAAATGAAAAGACAAAACTGCAGACTGAAGAGGGAACCTAGTACACTGTTGGTGGGAATGTAAATTGGTGCAGCCACTATGGAAATCAGAACAGAGGTTCCTCAAAAAACAAAAAATAGAACTACCACATGATCCAGTAATTCTACTCCTGGGTATTTATCCCAAGAAAATGAAAACATTAAATCAAAAAGCTACATGCACTCCAATGTTCACATAGCACTATTTACAATAGCCAAGATATGGAAGCCGCCTGAGCATCCATCAACAGACGAACAGATAAACATGTGGTGTATATATATGGAATATTGCTCAGCTGTAAAGAAAGAATAAAATTTGTTCTTTTGGTAACAATATATATCAGCCTGGAGAAGATAATGCTTAGTGAAATAAATCAGATAGAGAAAGACAAATATTGCATGTCATCACTTACATGCAGAATCTAAAAAATAAAACAAACATGAATACAACAAACAGATGCACAGACACAGACAGCAAACTAATGGCTACCAATGGAGAGGGGGAAGGAGGAGGGACAAATTGGCGTAGGGGACTAAGAGGTACAAATTACTATGTAAAAGATAAGCAAGTTATCAGTATACATTATACAACACAAGGAATATAGCCAATATTTTATAGTAACTTCAAATTTTGAATCACTACTTTGTACTCCTGAAACTAATATTACACTGTAAATCAACTCTACCTCCATTACATTTTTTAAATACAAAAATTAAAAAAAAAAAAAATTTAAAGAGGCTTAATTAAGTGGACAGAAGAGACACTTCTCCCCCATAGAGAGGGGAGTTTAGAAGACACAGTGCATTATTTAACGTGTTTAGTCCATTGGAAGCGCTCTCTCTAAAGCAATCAGGGAATGGTACTCAAAAATGCAGTATTTGGATTTGAAAAAAACCTAAGCAGGACATGTGTGTGTATGCTCAGTTGCCTCAGTTGTGTCTGACTCTTTGCACCCCTGTGGGCTGTAGCCCGCCAGGCTCCTCTGTCCATGGAATTCTCCAGGCAAGGATACTGGAGTGGGTTGCCACGCCCTCCTCCAGGGGATCTTCCCCAACCCAAAGATAGGACCCAAGGATCAGACCCAAGTCTCTTGGGTCTCCTGCATTGGCAGGCAGTTCTTCACCACTAGCCCACCAGGAAAGCCCAAGCAGAGCACAGAACTTTGCAAAAGAAAAGTAGCACAAAAAAAGCAAAAATAAAGAGAACTAGAACTGGCTCTTAGCACAAACCATGTAGTCTCCCTGGGCTTCAGCTTTCTCTTCTGAACAACAGAGACAACAGAATATCCTTCAGTTGGCAAACGCAGGGTGTTTTTATTTTTTTATTTGATTGGATTACAGTTGATTTACAATGTTGTGTTACTTTCAGTTGTACAGCAAAGTGATTCAGTTATATACATATTCATTCTTTTTTCAGATTCTTTTCTCATATAAAATGAGAAGATAATCCACACAGAGCCCATGGCGGGCAGAGGCACACCCTCACTTACTACTAATTCCCACCCTCCCTGACGGGGCGCTATTCTGACTTTGCATAGTGAAGAAACAACCTTTCTTAGAGGTGCAACCAAACTGTGACCTCAAAGAAAAGCATTCGGCCACCCTAACCTGTTTTCTCACCTAAAAAATGATAGGTGTGATGTAGGTGTCTCCAAAGTATCTTCTACCTCAAAAATTCTAAATATAAATGGATGGCATTTATATTCATGAGTGAAACGCCTCTAGTTTTCCTTAGTGCCATCCTTGTGCAGTATGTTTGAGATTCATTAACCCCATAGGAAAAAAATCGAAATCATTTTCTCTGCTCTGAAACTGTTTTTTAGAAAAACTGTGTATCCCTTAAAAGTGTTATAGAACTCACCAGTAAAACCATCTTGACATCTAAATTCACTTCAGTAGAGATGCACAGTAGAAGTCTACTCAAGGATAGAATCAAAGATCCTAAATAAAATATAAGTTCCAGGAACTCTTAGTTGTTTCTGTTTTAGGAAGTCTTTAATGGTTACCCTCTCCTCCCCATAAGTTTCCCAGTAATAATAAATAGGTTGTCAGTTTCCTGGACCAAGTTTATTTTTTAATGCATACATGTTTCCATAATGATTTCCTAAACTTTCCTTTTTTAAATTCCTAAAATATATCCTAGCATTTAATCAATGATTTTTAAAATTTTCTGTTTCTTACAAATCTTTTTTTTAAAGTGAAGTATAGTTGACTTAAAATATGATTAGTTTCAGATGTGCAACATGGCGAGTCAATTCTTTTATAGATTATTTTCTCCTAACTTTTTTTTTAAAAGGAAAATCAACATTCAAAAACAAAATCTGACATTACTTCTTTCACAGGTGAAATATAATGAGGTGAATATATATCATGAATATCACCTCATGAATATATATCAGGTGAATATAATATGAAATATGAAGATGAGAAAAAGTACTTTCTTGGGTACACAGAATACTTACTACTTACACATGAAACTCTTGATTCTACTAGTTGTTAGAGCCCAATTGGTTAAACATTAATTTTCAGCTTTTATCTTAATATCAGAAAATAGAATGGCCAAACTACTTTTTATTCCCTACAATACAAGATGATTGAGGAAAAACAAGGGAAGGCAAAGAGAGGCACCAGGAATCGGACTAATTACTGATAACAGGACACTATCCTCCCATGCCCTCACTTGGCAATTGGAGGGGTATTTAATTTAGCCTGTGTGGATGCTAAGAACAGATAGCACATTCACCAATTACCAGAATCCCAAGGCTTCCTAAGTGTTATTCATGGTTCAGACAAATAGCTGGATTAAAGAGTTATATTGCAGTTTCCTCTGCTTTCACACAAAACTCCCTCTAAAACTAAGACAATAATTCTGGGGTAGATGGACCAGGCTTTTTCCAGTACTGGCTTGTTTATTTTCTGAAAGCCCCCGCCCCCTCCTTTTTTTGGCCACACCCTGCATCCTGCAGGATCTCAGTTCCCTTATCAGAGATCGAAGCTGTGAAGCATGAAGCAAACTGTTTACAATAGCCAGGACACAGAAGCAACCTAGATGTCCATCAGCAGACGGCTATGCTACATATACACAATGGAATATTACTCAGCTATTAAAAAGAATGCATTTGAATCAGTTCTAATGAGGTGGATGAAACTGGAACCTATTACACAGAGCAAAGTAAGTCAGAAAGAAAAACACCAATACAGTATATTAATGCATATATATGGAATTTAGGAAGATGGTAATGATGACCCTACATGCGGGACAGCAAAAGAGACACAGATGTAAAGAACAGACTTTTGGACTCTGTGGGAGAAGGCGAGGGTGGGATGATTTGAGAGAATAGCATTGAAACATGTATATTACCATATGTGAAATAGATCACCAGTCCAGGTTCGATACATGAGACAGGGTGCTCAGGGCTGGTGCACTGGGATGACCCAGAGGGATGGGTTGGGGAGGGAGGTGGGAGGGGGATTCAGGATGGGGAGCACATGTACACCATGGCTGATTCATGTCAATGTATGGCAAAAACCACCACAATATTGTAAAGTAATTAGCCTCTGATTAAATAAATAAATTTTAAAAAGAGAGAGAAAAGTCCTAACCACTGGATCACCAGGAAAGTCTTTCAAATGTAGCTAAAAACACGTGGTCTTAGTACTTCCTAACATATTTGAATATCACTTTATAGTATGCAAGACTCTTTTACATAATTAGAATTATTTGATTCCTGGAGTCTTTTTTCCTACTGAGATTCTTAGCAAAAGTTTGGCTCCCAATTCTAAATCCCTCATTCTGCTAAGCAGAATTGCAATATTTCTCCTCTTTTCACTTTTAACTGTGCTTTCTAGATCTTTAGGAAGAGGAGGTGCATCGTTGAGCATCTGGCCACTATCAGGGATCTATTAAGAAGTACAACTGCCGGGTATGTCCTGCTACCAAAACATTTGGTCCAGCTTCTTCTGCCCCTTCTGCACCCATAGACTATGAGTCTTCAGAATGATGATGACCTAATGGTCCAAGCCACTCTATTAATGAAAAAAAAGAACTAAGAAAAGAGTATACCTAAGACGTTGGTGGCTGGTATTTTCATTTTTTAACAATAACAACAACAACAACAACATACATTCATTAAAAACAGAATGAACCAAATGCTACAATTTCTACTTACTCAAGTAAATGAGATTCTTATTTTAATTTTGTGGGTTGTGACATGATATCCATTCAATTATTTAAGAAATGAAAAAAATTATTAGTATTTTCAAAAGACAATGTTATAGAAAAGATCCCATTCAAACTTGGAGCAAAAGTTGTAAAAATATCAATAATATGCTTAATAAAAATGTAAGGGACTTTTCTGGCAGTCCAGTTGGTAAGACTTGATGCTTCCAATGCAGGGGATGCAGGTTCAATCCCTGCTCAGGGAACTAAGATCCCACGTGCCATGCAGTACGGCCAGAAAAATTATATATAAAAAAATGTGATAGAACCATGCATGAAAAAACATAGGATTTACTGAAGGTCTTAAAAGAAAAAAACTGATGGAGATGTTCACTGTGTTTATAGATTTAAAAAGATGTGGCTATAAAAATGTTCACCTTTCCAAATTCCCTCCATAGTCTATAAAACTACAGTCTAAGTTCTAAAGAGATTTTCTTTTGGAACTTTGACGTGTTGATCATAAATTCTATCTGGAAGAGTAAATGAAGATGAACTGCCAAGAATTCATTTAAGAAGGAATATAATTAAGGAGGTCTTGCCCAAACAAACATGAAAACATATTCTAAAACTAGAGTAATTGAATAGTCTGGTATTGGTAACTGGTTCAAGAATACAGAAAAGGGTCAAAGGAACAGAAGATGCCAGAAACAAATTGCACATGTGAATTTAATATAGGATAGAGGTGGCACTTCAGAACACAGCATGAAGATGGCATTATTTAATAACTTATTTTTAGAACCATTAAATATCCATTGAAAAAAGTTATATGACCCCTCATGCCAGATAAGTAAATTTCAGATGACACAAGGAGTTCAACTTCGAAAACATAGAAACATTCTAGAGAAAATATGTACATGATTATATAATTTGGGGGTAAGAAAGACAACAGGGTAAATAACCACCACCACCACCTCCACAAAGAAAAAGACCCGTTGCTTGTGAATCCAGACCTCCAGTATTTTCCAGAGAGTTGTAGATCAGCCACGGAGAAAGTGGAATCATTTGGAACCCTTGTGAAAACTACATTCCTGAGCCTCATCCCAAACCTGCTGGATCACCTCCCCAGGTGAATGTGATACCCCACGATACGTCAGAGGCCTCTGGTCCAGGGTACACCACCAAAGTGGAGAGGGGGGAAGAAAGATTCAGGTCACAAGGCATTCACCAGGCTACAACAGCCTTGCCATCACTGAAGGCTCCCAGGTGTTTTACACACAATGGTTCCCCTCTTGTAAAGTCCCCTGGGAACTATTTTCCTTTTTAAGGAAGTCAGCTGTATTAAACAAATTTCTCCCCCATCCCTCTCCTTTCTTCACACCAAAAAAGGCCCCAAGCCTTTTAATTTCAGTCATTTGCTGTATCATGGCAAAAATACAGCCTAGTCAGTTAGCTTTAGACACTGCATCAAATTATAGCACAGTCATCAATTCTTAAATATCTATTCACAGTGACTCTCAGCACTGGCTTCTTTTAGAGTCACCCAGGAAGCTTTGAAAAGTCATACAGTGCCCCTGAGTTCCACCCCCAGGGAACCTCGATTTCAACTGGTCTAGGATTGACAGTTTTTAAAAAGATCCACAGGTGCTTCTTAACTGGACTGAGATCACTGGCCATGCCCAGAAACAATCCCTGCTCTCTGGAGTTTCACACCTTAATAAGACACAGAATCTTGACTGTTCTAATACAAGGTAAACTCACTGTATGAGATAAGAGCATTCTAGGCAACGTGCCGTGGATATATGGGAGAGAGAGGAGTCTGCCGGGGAAGACTTCTTTAAGGGAATGGGATTTTGTGGAGCCTTGACCTAGAAAGTTGTCTAAGACTTGGGCATGGAGAGGGGGCACCCAGGCAGAGGAGTAAAAAATGATCATCAGAAAACTTATTTGGTTAGTAACTACTGCATTGTCCCCCATAACTTCTCATATGAACATTTAAATATATATATGTACTTACTATACATACTGTATTTTCTATATTATGCATGTGTGCATGCTAAGTCGCTTCAGTTGTGTCCAAGTCTTTGCGACCCTATGGACTGTAGCCAACCAGACTCTTCTGTCCATGAGACTCTCCAGGCAAGAATACTGGAATGGGTTGCCATTTCTTTCTCCAGGGGATCATCCTGACCCAGGGATTGAACCCTCGTCTCCTGCCTTGGCAGGTAAGTTCTTTACCACTAGCACCACTTGGGAAACTCCCTTAGTATACTATAATACTACAGTAAATACTATATGTCATATATATATATGTACATATACACATACACTATATACACATATATGCCTCCCTTATTATTTCTTGCAATTATTTTTGTCTTTTTTTAATCTATTTTTAATGAGGATAATTACTTTACAGTATTGTGTTGGGTTTCTACCATACATCAACATGAGTCAGCCATAGCTATACATATATTTCCTCCCTCTTGAACTTCCCTCCCACCTTCCACCCCATCCCACCCCTTTACATTGTCACAGAACACTGGATTTGAGCTTCTTATGTCAGACAGCAAATTCCCACTATTTCTTGCAATTATAATCTTCCAACTTATAAGACTTTTGTCATGTGTATCAAATGGAAATAATCATGTGTTCATCATGCTTCGAGACAAGGCTGTGCTTCCTCCTCCCAGCCTGGGGATAAAGCAGAGAAGGATGTCTTTCTCCCAGGCTGGTAATGCACTTCCAACAATCCATCATGTACAAAAGGGTGAACTGAACTCATTCTACTCAGAAAATTCAAATACAATAAGCCTACTTTATATTATCCAGCCAATTAGAGAGGAGGGTGATGAGACATTTTGCCAAGAACTTTTCAAACAGCCAAGCTGACCTGTCCAAATTCAACAAATAAATTACTAATAAACTTCACTCTGTGATCTCTCTTCCCTGCCATTCATTCCTCCCCAAATCAGTAGATGTCAAAATCTTAAGTTGGGCAGAGGAAGCTGAGATGTGCCTGTTTCCCTGAAACATTTCTAACCTTACTCAATTGATCCCAATTTGGATGTATTTCCTTAACAAACTGTCTCTGAGTTACATGTTGCCTGTTAAGAGACTGGAGATAAGTGGTATGGTTTCCCTAAAGTCTAGTCAGCCAAGACTTGAAAAATGCTAATGTACTAACTATACTGAGGATAGTTGTCTCTAGCTTTGGGGGGAGGCAGGAGAGCCAGGAGAAGGGATATCTAGTATCAAGCTTCAGCCTTGATAGGGTTGTGAAACTTCACATACTCTCAGTGACCAGATTTGAAGCATGCTATAATATTCAATTATTTGGTAACAGAATTCATCTGGGGCTTCCCAGGTGGTACAATGGTAAAGAATCCACCTGCCAACACAGGAGACCAAAGAGACGTGGGTTTGATCTCTGGGTTGGGAAGATCCCCCGGTGGGAGGAAATGGCAACCCACTCCAGTATTTTTGCCTGGGAAATCCCATGGACAGTGGAGCCTGGAGGGCTACAGTCCATAGAGTCGCAAAGGGTCAGACACAATTGAGCAACTGAGCACAAACACACGCATAGTTCATTTACAATATCGTGTTAATTTCAGATGTTATATACATATATATACATCTGCACTTTTTTCTATTATAGTTTATTACAAGATATTGAACAGAGTTCCCTGCACTATACAGAAAATCCTTGTATGGGTAAAATTGCTGTATTGGTAGCATGCATCTGTTAATCTCATACTCCCTGTTCATCCCCCAGCAATGTTCTTATTAATACTCAGTGTAGGCTTCCCTGGTGGCTCAGTGGTAAAGAATTTGCCAGGAGACATGGGTTCAATCCCTGGGTCTGGAAGAGCTCACATGACTCAGAGTAGCTAAGCTCATGCACCACAACTGGTGAGCCTGTGCTCTAGAGTCCAAGAGCTGCAATTACTGAAGGTCACACCCTAGGGCCATGCAACAAGAGAAGCCACTGCAATGAGAAACCACCACAGCTAGAGAGGAGCCTGTAACGAAGACTCTGCACAACCAAAACTGAATAAAAAAAAATTATTTTTTAAATAATACTCAATGTATTACCACCAGAAAAGAGAATGAAAACTATTCTCCTTTCTTTTTTTAAAATAAATTAAACTGAAGTAGTTGCTGTTCAGTTGCTAAGGTGTGTCCGACTCTTTGTGACGCCCCGAGGGCTGTAGCCCACCAGGCTCCTCTGTCCTCGGTGCCAGGAAACAATGAGGGGGAAAACATCTCTTTCCCGATCACCAGGCAGGCTCCTGCCTCTGGCTCAGGGTGGAACAAATCTACTACAGTTGCCTGAGGTGGCTCCTGAGTCACCCCCACACCCCTGCTAGAGGACACAGTGAGTCACGGTGGCATTAACTGCTAGGAGCATACTTGAAGTATGAAAACTGGAGTTTTGGGAATTCCCTGGTGGTCCAGTGGTTAAAACTCCACGCTTCCACTGCACGGAGCATGAGTTCAATCCCTGGCCAGGGAACCAAGATCCCACATGCCTTGGCACAGCCAAAAAAAAAATAAAAAGAGAAAACTGGAGTTCTAAGACCTGAGCAGAAGAAAAAGAAGGGACATAAAAATCAAAAAGGACAAAGTTCATAGCATCCATCAGTCAAAAAACCATAGATGACAGAAAGAGAAACTAACTAGGTGATACCATCTCTGCCCCCAGGGATCATAGGCATTCCTTCACGGGAGAGGATGCCTGATCCACAAGCAACCATATTACTCCACACAAGTGCTGTGGAAAAGCTGTGAATGACCAGGGAACGAGGAGGGCAGACAGGAACACAAAAGACCAAAGGGAAAGATGGATTCTGAGTGGTACTGTTGTTGTTTAGTTACTAAGTCATGTCCAATTCTTTTGCAACCCCATGGACTGTAGCCCACCAAACTCCTCTGTCCATGGGATGGTTCAAGCAAGAATACGAGAGTTGCGATTTCCTTCTCCAGGAGATCTTCCTGATCCGGGGATCGAACCTGCATCTCCTGCATCAGCAGGGGGATTCTTTATTACTTAGCCACCAGGGAAGCCCCTCTGAGGTTTAATAAGAAACATAAATCATTTCTGATCTCAAGGGACTTACAGTCTCTCTCATACACACAGATAGCAATGCAAGATTATATATTATTAAGTACCAAATAAATAACTCCAAGACTTGGGCAAGCATGAGAAGAAGGAGTGATACTGGTGAGCCAAATCAAAGGTTTTCCAGGAAATGAGACTTTATTTGGACCTCAAAGTTTTTGATAAGTGACAAGAAAGGGAAATGAAGTCCAGTCATGGAAACTGGCCTGACCAAGGAGTATATTCCAGCCAGGCTATACAATATGGACATGAAAATCAGCTCATCATTCATTCATTCAATCAATTTTTACTGAGCACCTATAGCATGCAGGCAGGCTTCCCAGGTGGCACTAGCGGTCAAGAATCCACCTGCAATGCAGAAGATGCAAGAGGCTAGAGTTGGATCCCTGGACCAGGAAGATCCCCTGGAGGAGGAAATGGCAACCCATTCCAGTATTTTTGCCTGGAAAATTTCATGGACAGAGGAGCCTGGCAGGCTATAGTTCATGGGGCTGCAGAGAGTCAGACACAACTGAGCGACTGAATGTGGGCACTATGCTAGGAGCTAATACTGCAGTCTAGGCATTTGGGTGGCCCTTATAAAGTTTACATATTCCAGAAGGACTACTGGAAAATAAGACTTGGACAGAGGCAGCCTGGAATAGATTTGAGACAGAACTGAATGTTGGGCTAAAGCCTATTCTCAGTAAGAGCTGAGAATTTTTGAGTAAGAGTGACAGGTGCAAAGCTCTATTTACCAGGAAGATGATTCTGGCAATGCTGTTTCTGTGAATCACAGGGAGAAGAGTGAAGACCACTTAAGAACTCTTGAATGGTCCCAGTGTAAGACAATGCAGATTCAAACTAGCACAGCAGCTGTGAAGAGGAAGACAGAGCCCTGTGAAGACATACTTACGGGGCTTGGGAACCAACAGGAATCTGGAAAGGAGAGGGACAACAGACATCAGGGACTGGGACCTGATGTCTCCAGTCTAGGGGTCTGAGGGAATTCTAAAAGCGAAACCACTTAGGAGGGGAAGGTTAGGTACACTTCCTCTAGCCTCAGGGCTGGAATGTTCTGGAGGCTGAGCACTCTAACCTGGAGCCCATCTATCTCCTGCCTCAGGCTCTCCTCAGTGCTATTGATATTCCCCAGTCAGGGTCTCTTTCTTCCTTCCCCAGCCTGATAAAATCTGCTCTCAGGCAGCTTTAGAAGATTAGACAGACTAATTCCTAGTGACATGTCATTAACTGACAAACGCAGTGGTCCTCAAAGGAATCAGTAAGAGCAGAAAGCTCAACACCAACAGCAGCCCTAGAGGAGACATCCCGAGTAGAAGGTTTTCCAGGCATTTTGCAGAGAACCACCATTACCATGTGTCTACTTCAGGACAGCCATCTCTGGAAGAGCCTGGGAAAAGCCTTTTCCCTCAGTCCCATCCCTGAGCATAACCCTGACATTTTTGCTTCAGCAGGATAATTAGAGACTATTGATTACACTCCTGAAAGCTCAAGGTGTTCAACTGCATCCTTAACCTTGGGAGATGATGTCCTGGAGGACAGCCATCAGAATTTCCTGGGGGGGCGGGGGGTGTTTACAATCATGTTACCTTGCTTGGGTTGCAATGCTCCAAGGCAGTGCTTTGCAATCACCTAGAAATCTTACTAAAATACAGATTCAGAATCAGTAGGTCTGGGGAGTGGGAGGACAGGGTGGGCTGAAGTTCTGCAGTTCTAACATCCCAAGTGATGCCCATGCTGCCTTGATGTACTTGAGTATGTGTCTAGGATAGACAGCTCCTCTCCAAAGCAGATCTTAGATTCAGATGACCCTGAATTTAAATCCCTCCTCTGATACTTTTCAGATGAGTGACTTTGAGTAGGTTACTTCACTCACATATTGTTTCCTCTTCTGTAAACCAAGAAAAATAATCTGTGTGTATATGTGTGCTCAGTTGTCTCTGACTCTTTTGCAACCCTGTGGACTACAGCCTGCCAGGCTCCTCTGGCCAAAGGATTTTCCAGGCAAGAATACTGGAGTGGGTTGCCATTTCCTTCTCCAGGGGATCTTCCCAACCCAGGCATCGAACTTGTATCTCTTGTGTCTCATGCATTGGCAGGTGGATTCTTTACCACTAGTGCTATAAAATGTTCCTTAAGCATTTTATTAAACCCTCATCTGTTGCACTCCCTGCATTGGCAAAAGGATTCTTAACAGCAGCCACCTGGGAAGCCCAAGGAAAATAATACTTAACTCAAAAGAGGTACAAACACTGGCTGATCCAGAGGGGCTCCACAATAACTGTTAATTTCAATAGCAGATTCCCTACTCTTCAGTGGTGTAGATAACTGTTAAATTCACAGCCTACCTACCTGCCCCATCCCCCCAGTGCTAAGGTCTCTAGAAGGAATTACTAAGAATGCAGAAGACAGAAAACGCTCAGAAACTAGAAAAGCCTTAGAAAAAAGTCTTTATCATCATGTAATCTTGCATAATCTTCATTCTGGACTGTGAAGTCAAGTGGGCCTTAGGAAGCATTACTACAAACAAAGCTAATGGAGGTGACAGAATTGAAGCTGAGCTATTTCAAATTCTAAAAGACGATGCTGTGAAAGTGCTGCACTCAATATGCCAGCAAATTTGGAAAATTCAGCAGATGCCACAAGACTGGAAAAGGTAAATTTTCATTTCAATTCCAAAGAGAGGCAATGCCAAAGAATGCTCACATTACCATACAATTGCACTCATTTCACATGCCAGCAAGGTTATGCTCAAAACCCATCAAGCCAGGCTTAGCACTACATGATCTGAGAACTTCCAGCTGTACAAGCTGGTTTTAGAAAAGGCAGAGGAGCCAGAGATCAAATTGCCAACATCTGCTGGATCATCGAAAAAGCAAGAGAGTTCCAGAAAAACATCTATTTCTGCTTTACTGACTACGCCAATGCATTTGACTGTGTGGATCACAACAAACTGTGGAAAATTCTTAATGAGATGGGAATACCAGACCACCTTACCTGTCTCCTGAGAAACCTGTATACAGGACAAGCAGCAACAGTTAGAACCAGACATGGAACAATGGACAGGTTCCAAATTGGGAAAGGATTACGTCAAGGCTGTATGTTGTCACCCTGCTTATTTAACTTCTATGCAGAGTACATCATGAGAAATCCCAGGCTGGATGAATCACAAGCCGGAATCAAGATTGCCAGGAGAAATATCAATGACATCAGAAATGCAGATACCACCACTCTAAGGGCAGAAAGTAAAGAGGAAGTAAAGAGCCTCTGAAAGGTGAAAGAGGAGAGTGAAGAAGTTGGATTAAAACTCAACATTCAAAAAACAAAAATCATGGCATCTGGTCCTATCACTTCATAGCAAATAGATGGGGGAAATGTGGAAACAGTGTCAGATTTCTTGGGCTCCAAAATCAATGTGGACAGTGACTGCAGCCATGATATTAAAAGATGCTTGCTCCTTGGAAAAATAGCTATGACAAACCTAGACAGTGTATTAGACAGTGTATTAAACAGTGGAGACATCAGCTTTGCCAACAAAGGTCCGTATAGTCAAAGCTATAGTTTTTCCAGTAGTCATGTATGGATGTGAGAATTGGACCATAAAGAAGGCTGACTACTGAAGAACTGACGCTTTTGAACTGTGGTGCTGGAGAAGACTCTTGAGAGTCCCATTGGACAGCAAGGCAATCAAACCAGTCAATCCAAAAGGAAATCAACCCTGGTACTCATTGGAAAGATTAATGTTGAAGCTCCAGTACTTTGGCCACCTGATGCAAAGAGCTGACTCGTTGGAAAAGACCCTGAGGCTGGGAAAGAGTGACAGCAAGAGGAGAAGGGGGTGACAGAGGTTGAGATGGTTGGATGGCATCACTGACTCAATGGCCATGAGTTTGAACAAGCTCAGAGATAGTTAAGGACAGAGAAGCCTGGTGTGCTGAAGATCACGGGGTCACAAAGAGTTGGACACGACTTAGAGACTGAACAACAATCCTGCATAACTACGAACGCATCCCAAAATGGCATTATCCTTTATTTGTCCAAGTGATTTATAACATTAAGATCTACTACATGATTTCCCAGCTCTGAAATTCCCAAACTTCAGTCTGCAGGGAAAGAAACCATTTCTTTTCTAAAGAGGCCAGTATACCTAGATTTAACCAACACCAGTGTATTTAAGCTTCTTCAACAATCAAATTTCCTTTTCCCAAAAGTCAGATTCCACCTTGCATTGACAATAACTCCTGAAATACATCATACAGCTGTGTGATAAACTTAGAAAAATGTATTTACTACATGAACCAGAACAGTTTTTACACTTGGAATTCTTTGTCTCAGGTGAAGAGGCAAAGCTTCTCTACATTTCTACATTTTGAAAAGCAAACCACAGCTCTATAAATGCTTGGTTTTGCCAGGATAAATATCAACATTCTCTGGCAAGCATTCATCTTTTAACCCCAAAAACCAAAGTAAGTGAGCCAAGTGAACATAATTACATAAATATCTGGCTCCAAAATAATCTACAGTTTGTTGTACATATATAGTGTATAATTTTTTTTAAAATTCTCTCCCTTTTTCTCACTTTCCCCACCCTATACCCAGAAAAACTCATATTTAGAGAAAGCCTCAACTATCACTAAGGGTGACCAACCTTTCAAAAAAACTTTAAGAGCAAACATCTAGAGCCATTTAAACCCCAAGGAAATGCCAGGGCACTGGAAAGTTCTAACTCTGAATGCAAATGAAGGTACTGGAATTTGTAAGGAGCAAAATAAACAAAACAATTAAGCTATTAGCATGTCTCCTAGGAGACAATCTGGCCTTTGGAGAAGAGCAAAGCCTGATCCCTCTTGGGCAAGGTGAGTGGTTATAGTTCGACTATCGAAAAACAAAGGCATTAAATACTCCTCTTTCAACTAGGATAGACAAAAACTTTCTCAAGAAATTTTACATAGCTGAACAAGAAAATCCTTCTTACCCTATGTTAATTTGGCAATGATCCTTTATATCACCAAAACCTGCCTAACCACTTTCGTGCAGCAAAGAAGAAAAGCCCTAAACAGAGGTCACCAGTCACACCTGATATTAAAAGTTTCCATCTGGAGATGGGAACTTTTCCTTAGAAAGGGGCCTGGTGAATTTTGTCCCCATTTCTGGCTGCAGAGTTGCACCAGCCCCTAAGGGGACGAGTTGGGACTGGCTGTGTGGCCTTAGGCAACCACCCCGCCTCTTCTGATGCCAGCTGAAGGAAGGCTGGAATAAAAGGAGTGAGGGTCAGGTGAAGACGCCCACCCAGTTCCCACTCAGTCGCTGGTTTCTACTTGTTAATATCCTGTTCTACTAAAAGAAAATACAAAAGGAAGCCCTACTGATTTTATTCGAGGGGGCTATTTTTATCTTGGAAACATTTCCAGTTTGCAATGAGTTAATCACCTACTTTAAATCACTCATCAATTCACTGGCACCTGCATCGCTACAACCATTCAACCCTCTGTACCATTTTGGCCTAGTGGGAAGTTTGGTTCTATGCAACAAAGTCTCTGATGCTACTACGTGCCAGATGTCAAGAGTGGTAGTGAAAATATAAAAAAATAAGCGTGATGCAGTGGCCCCTCAGGGAGTTTACAGCCCAGTAAGACAGAACAATAAGTATATTTATTGAAATAATATCACTAAAAAACCTCCCATTGGTACAAGGGCCCCAACTTATCTTGCCTGTCTCATCCATGGAGTTTCTGGTCTGCAAGCCACCCAAATCTCACTCCAAGTGTTCTAACTGGTGATCACAATACATATGTTCCCAGACTCTCTAAGTTACCGGACTTCTCCCCTTCTCTCCTGCCTCATCTTGGAGGTCCCTTCTACACTCTGGAAGGCTTAGAATACCTCATCCATCCACCTGGAGCTGACTGAACATGGAAAACTTATACTCCACAAAGCTCAAAAGATGCCTATCTGTCCATTTTGTTGGTTGATGAGTTCCAGTACAAAGATTTCATGAGGACAGTCTGAATTTACAGTCTGAATTTGGAGGCCCCATGAATTTCAAATATCCTCATTCAGACCATCCTCCAAAACCACCTGCAATTAAAAAAAAAAACCCTATTGTCTGCTTCAAAATCCCATTTCAACTTCTTCAATTCCTTCTCCCATCTACTATCTCTGCCTGTTTCTCAAACATCTACACTTAGGAAAATCACTGGTAACCTATACAATAGATGTAGCTTTCCGGGAGAACTATTTTCACAGACTCTGAAAGAGCTGCAGGAGGAAGGCTGTCTGCCCTGGTTTCAACATTATAGCTGGTTGGCAAGTGAAGAAAGCCATGATGATGGGCAGAATGACTCCCCAGCTTTTGGTGAATGAGTGGCTCTCCTTTCAGGTGCCCTTTGAAGCATCTCTCTGCTTCTTCCCCTTTCTGTCCTCACTATTCCATCTTCCAAAGGACATGTTGAATGAAGTGAGGAGTGACACATCAGACAACTTCAGCATTCACACTAAAATCAAAGCTCCAGTGACATTTGAATGGCACGGCTCTTTCATGGATCCCTTCCTCCCCTGTTTCATTCCATTAGCTGAATGGCTAAGAGCTGCAGTTCACTGGCGTGCATTTTAAGAGTGCTTCACTGTGTTGGAAGTTCTGCACTCTACTTTTGTCCCTCAAGATAAAAGCCTAGGGAGCAGTTTGAACAAACGTATAACTCACAGCAGAAGGAAATGCAAGCATTTCTCCTCCAATACTACATTTAAAAATAGTACTATATACACCAAGTATGTGTGCGTGTGTGCTTTAGTCGTTCAGTCGTGTCAGATTCTTGCAACCCCATAGACTGTAGCCCACCAGGCTCCTCTGTCCATGGGATTCTCCAGGCAAGAATACTGGAGTGCGTTGCCATTCCTTTTCCAGGGGATCTTCCCAACCCAGGAATCAAACCTGGGTATCCTGCATTGCAGGTAGATTATTTACTGACTGAGTTACGAGGGAAGCACTGAGTATTCCAAGTCCCAAAATGGAGGTGGAACACAAAGATGAAGAAACAACTCTACCTGAAAAGTGGCTGATCAGAAAGGAAGATTAAATGTCCATAAACAGTCAGGAGATCTTTGCAGATCAACACTTCTGGGGTTTTGAAGATATCTTCCAACTAGGAGACTCAAGAAGGTGGAAGTGGGGCTGACTTCCAAGGAGATTTAAACCATTAGGGAAGGAACTGATGGTTGCCACACATTAGCCAGAGAAAGGTGAGATTATCCAAGTCTTCAAGGGGCACAGCAAATAGTACAATTTGGCCAGGAGACCTCAGTGAGAGACAAGGCAAAAAGGGCAGGTTAAAGCCACATTGCACAGGTAGAATGCATAGGACTCGGCAGGTGGTAGAATTTTGCAATTCATTACATCTTAGCCTATATAAAACACACCTTTGCCAATGGTCATAAATAGAACTACTGCATAAACTAAAGAAGACTCATATTCATAGCCCCAAGAGGACAGAGCCTTATTGTCTCCGTAGAGCAGATGATGCTTATTTCCCACTGGCTGCTGAGTGCTAAACCTTCTTTCTCCTAGAAAGAGGGTTCCAAGATGGGAGGAGAGTGCTCCCCTTCTTTTTGCAGCCTCAATAATGTGTGCTCATTTATATAGTTTTCACCTGCTTACATTTTCTGCTCTTTGCAACCCTCCTCCTCTCAGGATGCAAGATAGATGGAGAATGTGGTTAGGGCTTGGGGCAGGGAAGAGAAAGCTAGAAGGAAGAGGCTACCACAATTCCAATTTTTTTCTTACACCCAAGTGCTAGTCCTACAGAAGAGAAACAGAGCACAGAACTCTGCTCCAGAGTCAAGTTATTAGAGTCCAGCAATTTCCTTATGTGTCCTCAATTAGTTAATATTAATTTTATAATAATAATGAATCCTCATCAAGGAAACAATAAGCATTTGAGTGTTTACATAAATGTCAAACCATTATGCCCTTGATTTATATTTGAGGTCTGTACTGGACATATTTCTCTTCATGATCACAAGAGAATATAAAAATCTAATAAAAGACTAATGCTGTAACTATTTTTATGCTTTACAGCTATTCTGAAAAATCAAATTAGTTGCCAACAAATAATACCGACCATTGTTTCATGGTAACTTATGTTGGTTTAATCTCAGTAAATTGGGAAAGTATCTCTAGGAATCTTACAAAGTTATTTTAACTCAGTACTTTCAACTTTCCTTCTCTCTAAAGCATTATTACATTAGCTTTTCAAACATTTCCAGTAAAAGCAGGGTTAGGAGCAAGATCCTAGGCAAGAGACTTGTACTCTAAGGCCACCTCTTCTATTAATTTGCCAGGTGAACTTGGTCAGGCTACTTAAATTCCTGGACCTTAGAGAGTCATTTGGGTGGGCCATGGACCACTTTAGGGACTTAAGAACTCTTCTTCCCAGGAAAAGAAATATACAAATGGATAAAGACACAAACTTCAGTGTACAATTTCCTAGACTCCCTCCTCCCTTCTCCTTCAACTCCTGGGACAATTCTCATCTTGATATTCTAAGTTTAAAGGTATCTAATTATTGAAAGAAACAATTATTATTTGCATAGCCAGCACAATGATACAGGTACATATCAGAAGAAATGAAGTGACAAATAAGCATGAATTGACCCTGCAAATCCTATCTAAATTTAGGTAGTGCCTGAGTAGAGCTAGGATTGTAGAGTGGGGGGGCCACCCCTGCCCTGCACACCAAAACTATGAATGCTGAGATATCAGCGCAAGATATTCTTGTGGACACAATGAGGCCAAGTTTTAAGGAGTCCACCCAGCGACTGGAGATGTCTACATTATTCTGTAAAAGAAAGGCCCCCCCCCCCGCCCCCGCAAAAAAAAAAAAAAAAAAAAAAAAGAAAGAAGCCCAAAAGAGTCCAAAGAAAGCTACTTACTTTGGTTACGAAATACACCCCTTCTTCCAATCTGAAGAGAAGATAGTACCAAGAGCTGAAAGCTGAGTTTTCCTTTATTTAAATGCCAGTGTGATAGAGATAGTTAAGAAGATTGGAATAATTATGTCAAAAAATGAGGACACCTAGAAGAAACCTATAAACATACAACCTACCAAGACTGGATCATGAAGAAACAAAAAATCTGAACAGATCAATTACTAATAAGGAGATTAAATCAGTAATCTCAAACCTAACAAAAGAATTTCCAAAACCAGATGACTTTACTGGTGAATTTTACCAAATATTTAAGGAAGAATGAATACCAATCCTTCTCAAATTCTTCTCAAAAATAGAAGAGGAAGGAACAGTTTCAAACTCATTTGATAAGGCCAGCATTATGCTAATAAATCCTCAACAAAATGCTAACAAACTGAATTCAGTAATATAGGAAAAGAGAATTTCCCTGGCAGTCCAGTGGTTAGGACTTGGTGCTTTCACTGTCAGGACCTGGGTTCAATCCCTGGGAAACTAAAATCTTGCAAGCTGTGAGAAAAAAAAAAGATGAAGAATAAAAAAAAAAGAATAATAATACATGAAAAGTTCATACACCATGATCAAGTGGGATTTATTCTAGGGATACAAGGATGGTTCAACATCTGCAAAGCAATGTGATACATCGCATTAACAAAGTAGAGAAAATAAGTTAGGCAGTTAATTTTCTCCCCATTAGTGTAGTTAAAATTTTTCCATTTAAAAAGAGAAGAGAAAAATCAAAGTGAAAGTGTCACAGGTTAATGGATTTTTTTGTCATTGAAATCTGTGCACAAAGTTGTTAATCCTACTCGATTCACAGCTTGTTGAGGCACCCAGATAGCACAGTCTGTGGCACATAGAATAAGGAGGTGACACCAATATGGGTTATTCTGGGAACCATCATATAATCCAGAAGACACGACTTTCATCCAAGACAAAAAAAGTATTTTTATGTGTGAAGAATGTCTTTCACCACATGGACAACGAAGGGCTGGCCAAAAAGGCAGAATTAGGCAGTGAACAGCATTGTCCCCACCTGTTCCAAACAGTATCATCCACTGTTATTTCCAACAGGCCATCCAATCCAGTCTGGTTTGGCATGATTCACTGCTCTCCAAGTTTGGCCTTAATTGTGAAATGTTTACTTTTCACAAAGCTCCCTTTAACAGAAAAAAAAAAAATTTTTTTTAATTTTTCTTCTTGTTAGTTTCTGCTTTTGCTTTTTTTTGAAAAAGAAATACCAATTAAAAAATCATACTGAGGGACTTCCCCAGTGGTACAGTGGCTAAGAATCCACCTGCCAAGGCAGGGGACACAGGTTCTATTCCTGGTCTGGGAAGATCTCACATGCCTCGTGGGCAACTAAAGCATGTAAGACACAACTACTGAGCTCACACTCCAGAGCCTGGGAGCTGCAACTACTGAGCCCACGTGTCTAGTAGAGCCTGTGCGCCACAATAAGAGAAGCCACTGCAATGAGAAACCCAGGCACTGAAACTAGAGAGTGGCCGCTGCTTGCCACAACTAGAGAAAGCCCACACAGCAACGAAGACTCAGCACTGCCAAAAGTAAACTTTAAAAGAATCATACTGAGACTCCATACAAGCTTGAATTTCTTGCACTTTGGGAGAACAGGGTTTCCCTGGTGGCTCAGCAGTAAAGACTCTGCAGGAGATGAGGGTTTGATCCCTGGGTCAGGAAGATTCCCTGGAGAAGGAAATGGCAACCCACTCCAGTATTCCTGCCTAGAAAATCTCATGACCAGAGGAGCCTGGTAGGCTACAGACCACAGGGTCGCAAAGAGTCAGACACAACTTAATGACTAAACAACAACCAGAACTCTGGGAAAATAGCAGTGGCTGTTATCAGGAGCAATGGGGCCTTCCGTCATACACAAGAGTTCAGCAGATCAGCAGGGAAAGCTGGATTTGCACTGAATCTATTCCTGCCTCAACGTATTCACCTAACTGAGACAAGATAAAAGAAAAAGTGGAGGGTAGGAACAGTGTCTGAGCCCCGGGGCAGTCCTCAGCCACACTAACCCCGAGGGTAGCCATGTGACTTGCTTTGGCCAATGAGACAGTATCAACCATGACGCAGGCAGAGGTTAAAAAATGCTGGTGCACTGTGACTCACTTTCTCTCTGGCAGTGAGAAAACCTTATGACCACTGCTTTGTCAACAAGCCAGGACTAGCCCATTGTGAAAGAGACAGGTGGCCAAGACATCTCCACTGCCCCAGCTGAACCCGGGCCAAGTACCTGACATGTGAGTGAGGCCATCCCAGCTACTCCATCCCCAGTCAGGCCACCAGCTGACCGCAGGGAGCTGATGAGCCAATCTGGCCCAGAACTCCCCAGTCGATGCACAAAATCATGAAAAATAATAAACTTTTACTACTTCAACCACCAAGTTCAGGGTGGTTAATTATATTAAAACTTAGCAGACACTAAGTTGAAGAGGTGAAAAAGAGATGCTTAAGAAAAGCTGAATATCCTGGGACAAAATTCCTAACGAACTTTACATAACTCAGTGGGACTTAACTATTGATTTGACTGTATGTCAGCTATCATTAAAACAACCTGACGTAGACTCTAAAATGCCTCTTCCCAAATACTCACCTCAAGACAACGTTTGCTAAGACTCTGGGAATGATACTTTATGGACTTTGGAGGTGTACGAACTTCCTAAAATTAAATGAAGAATTCTGTTTATGTAAGTTTTCTTCTTCTTAACCGTAAAAAGATGTTGACACTATGAGGAATAAAAAAGGTATTTATGCACATACAGTCCAGAATTAATACTATTTTCTACATTTGCTTTATATTTTAATAAAGCAAATAAAACATTTCTAATAATGTTAGTCTACTCACCTCAGTTCTCTTCTTTCCTCCTTCCCCACTTCAGCAGCTTGAATTTGATATCTTTCTAGTCCAATTTACATTTTTAAAAGAACATACACATAAATATATACATATGTGAATATATATCCCCAAACAATATAGATAGCCTTATTTTGTGTTCTGAAATTTTTCTTAAAACGACTTTACATGTATCTTTCTACAATTTGCTTCTTCACTACATACTACCTTTGTGATATCGATTCATATTGACTCCCTGTTATCAATAAGTCACAGCATGTGTGCATTTCTCTACTAATGGACATTTAGATTGCTCCTGTCTTTTTGTTTGGTTGGGTTTTGTTCTTGTTGCTCTTGTTATTACAAACACTGTCAGGAAACACATCAATAGTTTCCAACATAGTTTCAGAGGGCCTCAGGACACCCCCAAATGTTAAGAATCGCTGACAATCTGATGGGAGAAAGGAGAACTGCTATAATTTGGCAGACATATTTCTGCATCAGAGCACTCCCAAGTCTTGGAGGTGCTATCTTTATCATACTCAAAGTAGCTTAATAGATGCTTCTTCATTCAAATCCAAAATTTTGTGTAGCAAAGGTCCGTATCTAATTGAGACACTAAAAACAACCCTAATTTTTTTGTTGTTGAAAATTTTAGATTTAGACAATACTGTCCAAATCATTGTATTACCAAGTAATATTGTGCTAAATCACTGTCAACATCGAATATTGGTCACACCAATTAAATTACTAAAACTAATAATATGCTATCCTTTTTTTTTGTTTGTCATGTACGTAAGGATTCCAGGGCTAAATTTCTTGCGGTTATCTTGTTTCCATTATTTTCTTAAAAAAAAAATTTTTTTTTTTCAGTTAGGAGTATAGTTGCTTATTTCCCTTATTTTCTACTTTTTAATTGAGATCAGACAACTTTCCAGTATGACTTTCTTTTACTTCTATGCTTGATCCCAGTGTGGTATCATCTAGTCCTCAAACACAGTGACATGCAAACATCCACAAACAAGGATATTAAGCAGCTCAGACATTTAAAATGGATTTTAAATCAACCTTGGTTTTCCTCAGGACTATGTAAAATAATGAAGTGTTATACAGATATCTGGACCCAGAAATTTCAAATTCAGAGACAATATATTCAGTTGCTTTTGAAACAGCATAAAGTTAGCAGACCTGGCTCATTACATGTAAGTGGAATGGTCCTAAACAATTCCCTTTCCCTCACCACAGTTTGGTTTTCTTACTGTCAAATGGCAACACAAACCATCACTGGTGTAAGAATGAGACGAAATCACCTATAGGAAAGTCTTTTGTGTGATTTCTCTCTAGTCCAGTGGCTAAGACCCTGAGGTCCCAATGCAGCAGGCCAGGATTCAATCCTTGGTCAGGGAACTAGATCCCGCATGCCCCAAATAAGACCCAGCACAGGAAATAAATAATATTTTTTAAAAAAGAAAATAAAAAGAGCACCCTTTGTTATCCACTGGTCTATGAGTATCTCAGAAGCAGAGGCAGAGCTTAACTCACCTTTGATTTCCAAGGGTTATCAATGTATTTGATAAGGATTCCTACCTATCAAGCATGTATGCTAACCTCCTATGCAAATACTGGTCTTCTCTACTTTGGGTTTCAAAGCTCCTTGTCTCCAACCACTTGGGTCCTCTGACAGAGGAACTCAGAGCTGCCAAGCAGGAGTCAGAGGCCTGAGCACTCACTGCTGTCGCACATTTAAGTGCCAGCATCACAATCTCAGGGGAACACAAATGGTACCCACCTCGGGTCAAGAGCACCAAGTATGGAGTATGCACCGAGCCAGCCCATCCTGGCTTCAGACTTTAAAACCAAAGAGAACTATACAGCAGGTTAGGTTTAAAGCAGGTCAGGAGGCTGAGCCACCCAGCGTTGACCAGGGCAGTTCTAATGAGGGCAGGGAGAAACAGTCAGTAGTGCATCTGGAAGACATCTCTGGAGTCAGGACTCAAGTTGGGTAATCGGGCTATGTGGTATTCTCAAGCCACCACCAAAATACTACCAATATGCTTACCAAGGAAAAGAATTTATAGTATATAATAAATAGGGAAATACAGAACACAAGTTGTGTATCTGCCCCACAATTACAACTACATAAAAATGATGTGCCTTTGGATAGTTTGGAAAGAAATCCAAAAACATGAAAATCATTACCTTTAGGGTACTGGTATTATGGAGAATTCCTCTAAATTAATTTTTTTATAATCTCTTAAAGTTGATACAGTAATGAATCAAAAATAAAGAACAATCTTCCATCTCCAAGCAGGCTTTTTTGAAGAGTCCCAGGAAGAAAATTACCTAGTCATGCCTAGACTCTAATCCACCACAGTGGTTTGGTGGAGAAAGTCTTATTAGGCTGGGATCTGAAAACCTGGATTTTGGCACCAGATCAGCCAGAACCTAGCTCTGAGATTTTTGAAGCTGTCTAACCCCTCTAGATCTTTCTGTGAAGCCAAGCAAAAGGGTTTAGGATAGACTCTTCCAACTCTCTTCTGGGCTTTCTACAATGTAAAATGTGTTTCACTTTCTACAATGCAGTGTATGATTATAAAGTCACATGGGTGAATTTTTAACAAACACATCAGAACTCAAAACACCCAAGACAGTGTGGCCTCCTTTGGAGCAGTTCTTACAGCACTGAGGAGGAGGAACCACCTCCTTTCAGGGCCCCAGAGCCTATGTTACATGATACTGCACATCTCCAGGATCAGTTTATTCACCCTTTGAGGCAGAATGTAATTTCTGGCAACAGCTAAGAGGGACCAAGATGGGTGATCAGGCTGGATACTAATATTTTCGGTCTTAAAGAAAGTAAAAAATTTTTCTTAAATGACCATTTGGAAATGCCTTAAAGAATGTTCCCACAGTGGCAACTCAGAAAGGAAGACTGACTTTACCCAGATGCATAGTGTCTAAGTCCATGTCCCTATTTTTAGGGACAATCTGTCTAAGTAGAACCTGCTCATAGTTCTACTTCTCTGAAGTAAGGTTGTCATAAAGATATGTACAAATACTTCACTAAGATGCCCCAAAACCTTTCATCTCTGCCAAAACAAATTCTGAAGTTGAAATTCAAAACACAAAATTTGCTTACCATTATTACAGAATGTGCTTACAAGGCCAAGCTGTTTATTTTTAATACCTTTGGCATTTAACCTTTAACCCTCTATTTGTTCTGTAAATATTAAGTCCCAGCATGTTTTAAAAAAGTAAAATATTAAAACCTGACCATAGAGAAACTCATTTTAATCACATACTGATTAAGACACAAGTTGCTGTATCTTTGTTAAAAAAAATAGTAGATGAGTCAAATTGGAAAATTACAACTGTACATAATTTCTATATGATCCCTAATGAAGTTCACAATGAAGCTCTGCATTTGTATAGAGGTTTCAAAATATTTCTGCTTTTTGAAGCTGATGAAAAGACCTTTCTCAGGTTCTTACCAAGTAATAAGACTCAGTCCTCTCCTCATCAGGAAATTCGAGGTACTCTTTAATTTCATCTCACATGAGCTTGTGAAATTAAGTCAAGGGCAAAAGGTTGTATTCCAAGTTATATTTACGAAAATGTTCATTATCTAGCCTCAAAGAGAAACCTGGGCTTCCCATGTGGTTCAGTGGTGAAGAGTCCACATGCTAAAGCAGGAGATGCAGGTTCCATCCCTGGGTCAAGAAGATCCCCTGGAGGAGGAAGTGGCAAACCATTCTAGTATTCTCGCCTGGAGAATCCCATAGACAGAGGAGCCTGGCAGGCTACAGTACATAAGGTCGCAGAGTCAAATAGGTCTGAGCATGCACACACACTCAAGAAGAATCCCTGAAACAGACCCTGAATTCATGAGATGCAACAGGGAGAGAAGTGATAAAAAGAGGTCCATCACATAGTATGGAGATAGTAGTGCCTTTCGGGATTTGAAGTGTTAAGACAGCTTACAGCCTCACCACTCATAGCTCTACACAGGTGTTTTAAGCTAGCTCCAAATGGTTGCAGCTGAATGCAGATTTCCCTTGCCTGATAGCTTAGAGAGTCCATGGGCTGAAAATACCAGGAAATTCCCTCTCTTAAGGGAAATGGAGTGGGTAGTTGCGGATGTGTCAGTAAAAATCTAATGCCTTTATTGGGAATGTGGCTACAGTTTAGACATTCCCACTGGTAAGTGAATGAAAGGAAGCATGGTGGTTTGTAAGAACACTGCTTTGAGATTTACGACAGAGTGGCTGCAAACAGCTAACCTGTTTGGCCTCTCAGCAACCATCAGCACACTTTTAAAAACTGACAGGTTTGGCATAAAAATCTGGATTTTCAGCTTATCTTGAAAAAGCAGACAATTTGGTGATGTGGTCAATGTAACCACAGCCTAGGATCAAGTAATGATGCCTCTTCCAATGGGCATACGTTCTATATTTACTCTCCAGAGGCCAGTTTCACCCCATCAAAAACCATATCCTGGCCTCTGCAGACGTTTGAGTTTGCATCCACTGACAAAGCTGAAATCCCCAGCAAAACCAAGGAGGAAGTGGCTTTCAGCTTCTGCAACAGCCTGCTTCCTCCACTTCTCCATCCCCTCCATCCATAGCCCCACTGGGCAGCCAAACATTTCCTACTAGGCAGGCCCATCCACAGAAGCCTGTAGACAATCTCTGCATCCACTCTTGCCCTAACCCTCTACCTCCATCAAAACTTTTCTGGGGACTTTCCTGGTGATCCAGTGGTTAAGACTCCACACTTCCACTGCATGGGATGCTGGTTCAATCCCTGGTCAGGGAACTAAGATCCTACATGATGCATGGTGCAGCCAAAAAAAAAAAAAAAACCAACACAACTTTTCTGGGCTTCATTCCATTCCTTTCTATTTTTGTTTTTTTGTGTGTTGTATTGCTTTGGCTGGGAGGCTACAAGAAATCTGATAAACTAATCAGTGGGAATGGACTAGGTTACCTTCCCAGAAAACATGTTTGGAATGGATTCCAGACTTTTTAAATGTCAAACATGGCATGCCTGAACCCAAGGGAACTTACCTAACTTGTAGTCAGCTCCATCAGATTTCAAGGTTCGTAAGTCTATTCCTATGTATTTTTATGTATAATGTCTGCAATTTATTCACAATATGCAAGCAAAGAGAAGGGAACGTTTCCTGAACATATTCAGAGGTGATGGCCAATTCAGGTGTACTTAAATATGTCAGTATATCTAAGTCACAAAAGCCTTATGAATTATAGCTTCTAGCTCTGAAGTACACAGCAGAGGCACACACATGGATCTAGTTCATTAGACAGTCCAAAAGCAGAACTTCCTTTGTGGCTGATGATAAAGCCAGATTCTACAAAGGAAATCTTAGATGGGCATTTTGATTAAAGTCAAAGGAGACTGTTGTGCCCTCTTAACCAATGTGTAGACATGCAGAGATTTTTTGGTGTTTTCCTTCTTTTTCCCCATTCAAGTCACCTAAGAAAAAAAAGAAACAAATTTGCTATTGCCCGGTACTGTTCTTGGTTCTCCAGAGATGGAGAAAAGTGTCCCAAAGTGAGGTTTCAGGAGGAAGATATGAGATAAACTGTAAGCTGTATACCTTGTTTATGAGTCAGAAAATGGCACTCTCCCTATGAGTCACAACTGAGTGAGCCTTGGGAGGGTCTTGGGTACAGGTGGAGAGCCTTCCTAATGTGCTACCAGATTTCCTAAGATATCTGAGAGAGAGGGGGAGAGGGAGAAAATCCACAGTACAGGTGGCTCCCCAATACTGAGCCACGCCCACTGGAGGCAACGTCCCTTCTCTTCCTGTTCTAAGCAGCTGAGGGGGATGCAGCTGGGCAGACAGATGTGAAACACAAATCAATGCCTCATTTAGCTGGAAGGGGGTCTTACATAAATCATAAACATAATAACTAAAGTTTCTCACTATCGAAGCTG
Organism: Odocoileus virginianus; assembly: GCF_023699985.2. Lineage (NCBI taxonomy): Eukaryota > Metazoa > Chordata > Mammalia > Artiodactyla > Cervidae > Odocoileus > Odocoileus virginianus. Next base: position 39,857,103 of record NC_069679.1, on the reverse strand, counting down.
CCTATGCTCTGTTCTAAGGCAACTTCACAAATCTAGTGCACAGACTTCATTTTGCAAGCCAGTGAAGAAATGATTCATTTCATTTTTGCCAAGTTATTCTAGATCCAGTAGATGGAGCGACTGATGGCACAGCTCCTATTTCAGGACAGCCAGCTGTTTCAACTTTTCCGTCAGGGCATCGTGGCCTCAGCAACCGTATCTGATGCACTGATAGTCTCCTGGCAGCCTACAGTACTGCCATCTGTGCTGTTGGCAGGGAACCCATCAACAGGTAAGTCACACCCCATCCTTCGACCGACACCCTACACACTCTGGAAACAACTCTTCCTTAGAACGTGTTTCTTCTGCATCCACTTTACCATCCACCTACTTCAACAGCAATGGACTGAATTGAGCGACCAGTTTCCAAGGTCCCTAGAAAAGGCATCCTACAGTAGGTGACTTGGACAGTAAAGAATCCACCTGCAATGCAGAAGACCTGGGTTCAATCCCTGGGTCCGGAAGATTCCCTCAAGAAGGGAATGGTTGGCTGCCCACTCCAGTATCCCTGCCTGGAGAATTCCACGGACATAGGAGCCTGGGGTGCGAGCTGTGGTCCATGGGGTCACAAAGAGTGGGATATGGTTGAGTGACTAAGCACACACATACAGTACTTTTTAGTCTCTACAGCAGAAAAACGAGTCAACTAAGGTAAGGTTAATTTTCTCAAGGTACCACTCAACTATTTAAATTCAGTAAGATTCTTTAAGCTCTTGACATAAAATACATTGATTTCTCACTCTCTTTTTTTTTTTTTTGGAAATATTTAACCATGGAAAATAATTATAGCAATTCTAAAGTACTAAGACTCATACTCTTTAAATTTAAGTAGCCAATTAGGCTGTGGCCCAATTTAGGTATCTCCACCCTAACACACAGTTTAAGTAAATGGTTCTCTATAAAGGTTCCAAAAATAATGTGGGGTGGGCTGACTTCTTAAACCCTAAAACTGAAAGGGAACTTTTATTTACAGATAAAGTATCCTCTTAGGTAGAAACAAGGGTGATACAACTTTGGACTAAGTGAAGAAAAAAAAAAAAAAAGCTTTAGTCAAGGGTGCCCCTTTAAAGATTGTTGTGAGTTTGTTTTTAATCATTCTTCCGAATAAACACAGCACTGGATCAAGTGCTCCTTTTACTTGTGTGTAAGTTTCTATGCGCCTTCGCTAATTTCCCCCAGCTCCTGCAGGATAGAGATTTTTAAATTAGTCCTGCACGGGTTATCATTTTTACTTAGCGCCACTTTCACAGTCACTTAGAAAAAAAAAAAAAAAACCACCAGAAGAGGACCAGCTAAGTCCTAAGTCGGACTAGTTGAAAAGAAGCAAGTGTGGAAACTATGAAGCCTTGGGGTAGAACTTCCCCCCTCCCCTCCGCTGATGGACTGCCAATCTCTTCAAAATAGAGCCCTTGCTTTTGTGCTTTGGAAAGAAAGTACACACCACGCCAAAGCCCAAGGGATGTGGCTAAGGTTATGGGGGGCGGGGTAGTCGAAGCGGGAGGTTGGGGGGTAGAGGAAAAGTCAGAAACGCGTCAGAAAAAGAGCCAGCCACTTCCATCAATTTCCCAAGTATCGAAGGAAGAAGAACAAAAAACTCTACTTCCTCCCCTGCGAAACCGTCTGCTCTACACCCGAAAAGTGCCAGCCACCTCGCACTTAGAGAAAGGGGAGAGCGCTGTTTACTCGGCCTTTTTGAGGCAAAGACCCTCCGGGCCGGCGCGCAGGAGAGCTCAGGCCGGCGCGGCTCTCGGCTGCCCCGAGGCACCCTCGCCCGCAGCCGCCTACCCACCGCCAGGTGCTCGCCCTACCTGGCGCCCCGCTGCCTTTGTGCGGCCGCGTCGCCCCCGCCGGCGCGCGGATGCCAGCGGGACAACTGCGGCGCTGCCGGGCGGCCGGGGAGGAGCGGGGTCCGTGGCGCCGGTGCCGCGGGCGGCCGCTCCTACCTTCCCAGCCTGGAGAAAGCGATGCCCACCCCCTCCCGGGGGGCCGTGCCCCTGAATGCGGATCTCCCCGGCTTCCGACAGCTGGCAGCCATAGCCAACCGGCCTCGAAAAGTTTGGCGACGCCGAAAGCGACTTGAAAGAAAGTTTTCCTTGGCCCCCCACTCCCTCTCCCCCAGTCCGGGTGGAGGAAAAGCGGCAGGAAATCGGGACTCGCGACGTGCCGACTCCGGCGTCCACCTTCTTCAGTCCCGGCCGCGGCAGCGCGCCCAAGGTGGGTGCCCCGCGCCCGGTCTTCCCGCCCCATCCCCGGGTCCGGCGTCCCGGGACGCCGCGCGGCCAACTCACCATGGTGACTCGCGCCGCGATCGCGCCTCTGCCGGGTCCGGCTGCCGGGGAGCTGGGGCTGGAACGCAGTCTCCTGGGCGAACTTCAAAAGTTGGTTCCCTTCGCCAAAAACAGGCTCTCGACAACCCAAGCACTCACAGGGACCAATGGGAACCCTGGGGGCACTCCATCCAGGCGGGATCGGCGGCGGTAGGTGAAGGCGAGCAGGAGGCTGCTTAGCAGGCGGGGCGCATCCTGTGAGGACCAGGGTCCACCCAGACCCGGCGCTCGCCGCCCCGCCTAGGTGAGTGCAATGCTCTCCGCGCGTCCCACGAGCTGCCCTGCCTTGCTCCTCTTTCTTCGGCCACTTACTCCGTACTCCTCTGGCTGAGCCTCGGCTCGGGCAGGGCAATCTGTCCATAAATGGAGAATTCAGCCCTGGCCTGACCAATCAGGGTTTGTTTTCACAGCGTCACTCCTCAGGGAAACCGCAGTAGCCAACAAGCTTGGAGCTGTTGGAGTTTCCAAAGCCCTCTGGATCCTGTAGTCCTCCTCCACGCCAGCCTCCAAAAAGCGCTGCTGACTTGGCTCGCTGCCTCTTGCAATCCCTGAACTGGTAAGAAGAAAACCGCTCTGTGAAAGAAGACTAAACTGGAAAACTTTTTTTTTTAACGCTAAAGTTACAGTAAGTATAGTTGAAGTGTATTTTTTCCCATAGCTTTTTTTTTTTTTAGAAGAAGGAAATATTTTATCAGCATAAAAGATCAGAGTCGTGGCAACAGCCCAAAGGAAATCCTTTTTCTTTCCAACGTCTGGATTGTGAGGAAAGTCAAAAATATCGTTTCCCCCACCCTTTCTTTCACCTGAATTTCCTTGGAAAACAAAGGAAGGCTTTTTAAGGGGGAGGAGAGGAGGGGACGTTTTTGATGGCGAAGAAACTGCACATGCTCTAAGCCCAAGGACAGCGGATAGAGGCGTGGGAAGAACGCCCACCCAATCTCAGTCAGCACAGATCTGCTGAGGATAATTTGCATTACAATCAAGAAATCAGGTGGGCAGTGAGGAGACGGTTGGGGTGGGGGTGGGAAGCAGAATCCTGAAATAAATTAGAGAACCTGATGTTGTTTTCAGGGTTCAGGAAGTAAACATGCTGGGTCATAACAAGACATTCCTCTCTGGATCTGTGTTAGGTAAGATTTGAAAACTTCAGGGCACAGAAAAACTACCAAGCATAATGATTCACTGTGATTTGCTTCATGAACTTTGGTGGTAACCCTCACTTGAATAAAGGATCCTCGAGTTGGAATGGATGTTAAAAATCCTCTTGTCTGGAATGGGTAAATGAAATGTAGTATATCCACAGAATAGAATATTATTCAGCTATTAAAAAGGAAGTACTAACACGTGCTACAACATGAACCTTGAAAATATTAAGTGAAAGAATCCAGGAAAAAAGACGCCATATTATATGATTCCATTTATATGAAATTAGAAAATCCATAGAGGCAGAAATTGATAACAATGATTTCCAGGGACTGGGGAGAGAGGTGAAGTGGAGTGAAAGTCACTCAGTCGTGTGTGGGAATAATTGCTAATAGTTGTGTGTTTCCTTATTGAAAATATTCTGGAGATGGTGGTGATGGTTGCACAACTTTGTGAATACTCTACAATACAAACCACTGAATTGTGCATTTTAAAAGGGTGAACCTTATAGTATGTGAATTATATCTCTGTCTTAAAAATTGAAAGATCATGTTGACCAAATTCTTGTCCTCATCTACACAGGAAGGCAAATAGATGTAACTGAATGACCTAATCATGGCTACTATGAATATAGTGGTCTCTGACTTCATCAAGCTTACAGTTTTAGAAGGAGGGAGACAAAAGATAAATTTTAAAACAATAAATAATTACAGGAAAGATACAAATATAATAAGAAGTAAAAGTAGTTTTGTACAAGGAAATACCATATTTGAAGCTATAGGTTAGATAATTGATCTGGAAGCATTCTGTAGCACAGACTGGACAGGAAACCCATGAGGCATCTGCCGAGCACTCATTATGTACTAGGTCGGTACAGGTGTGATCATTGGCTAAGTATATTCAGATATGATTCATTATTCTCAGGTAAATCCATGTCTCAGGGGCATGCCAGCTTCAAAATATGAGCAAGTATCTTAAAAACTAATGAACAGGGTATAGTAATTCAAAGAGAAAAGAACACTAAAACTTTTATTCCAAACATGAACTATTTCACTTCAACTTGAATATTTTGTTAAATTTAATTTTCATTTTCTATGAATAGTCCTTCTTTTCATACAACCAATCCATATATTACTCTTTATGTGTTATTTACATATAATATTTAAATAAAGCCATTCTAAAAGCCTTAAAAAAAAAAAAAGAACTAATGAATAGGGAATTCCCTGGCAGTCCAGTGGTTAGGGCTCGGTGCTTTCATTGCAGGGCCAGGTTCAATCCCTAGTCCGGGAACTAAGATCCCCAAGTGGAGCAGGAAAAAAAAAAAACAAAACAACACTAATGAACAGAGGTTACCAGAAGGGAAATTTGAGCTTATTAGGAATCCATCACCAACTTATCAGCCTTAGATTTATCTAAAACTACCCTGAAACTGTTTTTCAGTTGTGTTAGCATTTAAGTGTTTTTTTTAATGTAAACCATTTTTAAAGTCCTTATTGAATTTGTTACAATATTGCTTCTGTATTATGTTTTGGCTAGAAGTCATGTAGTGTCTTAGCTCTCTGACCAGGGATCTAACCCGTACCCCCTGCATTGAAAAGCAAAGTCTTAACCACTGGACTGCCAGAAAAGTCCCTGAGATTTTTTTTTAAGTGCTTACTTTTATTTGCCCTAATAGTCTCTTTCCAGTTTCAAGAAGAATTCCCAGCTCTAGTAGGTGCAACTTCGATGAAGATATCTGCTTGTGTTCATTTTTCATGATTATGTAATATAATTCTTTCCAGATTGAAATATAAATATATAGATTAATGCTTATGTCTTATGTCTAGGCAGTATTTAGAATATGAGATTTCATGCACATAAACTTGAATCTGTAGTCTGGCTTTTCCACTCAACTGTCTGTAAGATCTTAATTTCTCTGAGCTTCAGTTCCCTTAATTATAAAATAAATTGATGTTAAGTCTGAAATGAAATGTCAGACTTTTCATGGTCACCATAGATTTTTGGCCAAATTTCACCTCCCAAAAAATCCTCACTTTTTAAAATGAAAGGTTTCCCAATTTCCTTCATTTATGCCTTTTTTTTTTTAGAGGACTCAGTAATATCTTACCAGATATTTATTCTTATTTGAGATCATAATAGCAATGAAGTGAAAACTTTCAAAATTGTAAAACTCATTCTAGACACATGATGGAGCTAGTCAGATAAGACTTTATACAGAAGTTGGCATGATAATCTGCATTTTATCTGGGGTGAAATGAAAAGGAACAAAAGGAAAAAATTGAGATGAATACAAAGTGCAGATCCCCAGACAAATCCATTAGTGAAAGAAAAATCACTGCTCATGTATTTTAGAGAATAATTAGTAAGAAGATAATATAGGGCAATGAAATGAGTTTCATAAAAGAACATCAGAATGTGTTCACAGCACAGGAAAAAATGTGTTAATGGGAAAATGAAGGCAGAATTCTTTAATAAGATGCTAATGAGAGGCTTGTGTCACATCAGTGTGAGATCTCCTGGGTTATCAGTGTTTCTACCATAACAGGCATCATTTATTAGGTTCAGGTGGTATCAGATACTGAGCCAAGTACTTACTGTGCAGTATTTTATTTTATCTTCCATACAACCTTGTCAACTTCATTTGCAGTTAAGAAGCTAAGGTTAAAATTTGAAGTAACTTGCCCTAGATATCATCACTCAGCTGCCGTGCATCAAGTCTATATATATTTGTTTAATTCTGAAACTTTTATCTTCTAAGCAGCAACTCTGTAACAGGAATGGACATCAGAAAAAATTTCCCCTTATGCAGGTCCAGTATGAATGGAAGCACACATTAAAATGTTAGTACTAAGTCAATTCAGTGAGTCCACCTCTTTGCAACCTTATGGACTGTAGCCCACCAGGCTCCTCTATCCATGGGATTCTCCAGGCAAGACTACTGGAGTGAGTTGCCATGCACTTCTGCAGGAGATCTTCCTGACCCAGGGAACAAACGTGTGTCTGTTATATCTCCATCATTGGCGGGTGGGTTCTTTACCACTAGCACCACCTTAGGAGCCTGTCCAAACCAGGATCCTGGAAAAATTCTTGCTGGTTACTTATTTATTTGTTATTATTTTTTTTAATTGGCATATGGTTGATTTACAATGTTGTGTTAGTTTCAGGTGTAGAGCAAAGTCAATCAGTTATACATATATATCTATCTATTCTTTTTCAGATTCTTTACTATTATAGGCATTATAAGATGTTTAATATAGTTCCCTATGCTATACAGTAGGTCCTTGTTGTTTATTTTATGTATAGTAGTGTGTGTATATGTTCATCCCAAACTCCTAATTCATCCTCCCCCCTCCTCCCCTTTGGTAACCATAAGTTTGTTTTCTAAAAATATTCTTGCTTTTTTATAGGAATATGAATTACCTTTATATAGAGAGTTTAACTCAAACATTCTTTGTTCTTCTGATATGTTAATATTGATTTGTGAAAAGGATATAGCAGAGAATTTCAACAGTGGGATAATATGATGCTACTTCTGATTAATATAATTTTTACTATAATATAACAATTATTTTACCAAAATAAAGGAACAGTAATTACTTAAACATACATTTAAATTGACAGCTTACTAAATGCACATTTATATAAATTTGTGATTATATTTTTCTCTCATACAAGCCAATATTTTCCTTTTTCTTTCTCCCAGTTTCAATTTGATTTTTACATTTGGAAGGTAAGTCCTGACCTTGCTCCAGATTTTTAAATGATTGAATGATGAGTAATACTAGTTATGATGTCCCATGACCTATCAAGGAGTGAGGTGATCCGCAGAAGGGAACTTTGCTGATAACTGAATCTCCTGGATCAACAATGTGACCACAGCCTGGTTTTCTTTCGTCTTCCCCCTTACTGTCAGCTTATGCTATCTTGTTGAAATTTGTGTTTTCTTTTACGTCATCTTTAATCTTTGCTGGAAAAGGCAAGGCGTATGTAAATAAGTATATGCCTTTAACAAACTAAAAAATGACACATAACTGCACGAGCGTTGCCTTGTTTAAGCCCCAAAACTTTTTTTTAACTTGAAGGAAAATTTTTCTACATGCTTTATTGCCTTTTGAAAATATGCTGAATGTGAAGCAGCCTGTGCTTGCAGACTCAAGGTCATCACTATAAATATTGATTATCTCACAGGGTTGTACTGAGCTGAGGTCCCTGGGGACTATTGAATGGAACCACTGTTTGCCACTATACTTTATATCCCTGGACTGCTGTACTTGTATAGTTATCCTGTCTTTTAGTTTTTATTTTATACCCTCCATGTCAGAGACTTTTTTCTCCTGCTATCTGCTATTTCAATCTAGTCTCCTCTAGTAACAAGGAGCAAAACAAACAAAAAAAAGGGACACGGGTTGTTTTGTGAGAAAAATATTTTAAAGGTGTATATGCTCCAGATGTCCTTGGCAGTCCAATGGCTAAGATTCCAGGCTTCCAAGGCAGGAGGTGTGGGTTCAATCCCTTGTCAGGGAACTGGGGTCCTACATACACTGTAGTGCAGCCAAATAGAAAAAGGTATATATGCCCCAGAGTCCGGGAAAAAACACAAAGGAAGGTAGGGCTGTATATGCTCTCTGTCCTTTCCTGGCTTCTCAGCAAGGATGGATGTTCTTCTGTGTCTCTTCTAGCTTCTCCCACTTACTCATGGTTGCTCCTCCTTCCATAATTTCAGCTTGCAAAGAGTCTCTCGTTTGTCATGATCCTGGCTCAGCCCCCCAAACCACCTTTCAGCTGTATTGCCCACAACTGACTGGAAACTTCCCTCTTGGTCTCTGGATTCAAGTTCCAGGGAAAGAAAGCGAGGGAGAGAAAGAATCCAACTCAACCAGCTCAACCTTTCAAACCATGCCACCCTGTCCATAGGTCACTGGAAAGCCTATGGAAGCTCCGCTTGGACCAGGTATCTGTACAATCACATTCCAAGCAAGTGGTGTCACAAGGGAGGTGCCCTGGAGCTATGCCCTATTAAAAAGAGATGGTGAGGGTTTCCATGGTGGTTCAGTGGTTAAGACTCTGCGTTCCCAAAGCAGGGGGCCTGGATTCGATCCCTGGTTAGGGAACTAGATCCCGCATGCTGCAACTAAAAAGATTTCGTGTGCCGTAAGACCCAGCAGAGGTAAATAAATATATAAAAAAAGAGGAGATGGTGAATGGGGACAGTCTCTAAGGAGAGAATACCCCTGCTCTGGGGCATGCAGCTGTTTGCCACCCACAACTGACTGCTCCTTTAATTCATACACAGTTGTCTCAGTGAAGCCAGGAGGGAAGTTTCACTCACCTCTTCGACAGAAAAAAATGCATAGAGGGAATTTCCTGATAGTCCAGTGTTTAGGACTCAGTTCTTTTACTGCCATGGGCTTGAGTTCAATCCCTGGTCAGGGAACTAAGGTTCCACAAGCTTCAGGAAACCAACAAAAAAAAAAAAAAAAAAAAAGCATAGGTTTTACAACAACCATTATTTCCACTTTATTGTCATAGACCTATAAATAAATGTAGTTACATATTTAAGATGAGACATATGTTTTGCTTTTATTATCATGCACTTATAATTTGTGTTTATGTATGTTTATAACTATTTGCATATACACATAGATGTGTGTGTGTTTAAGATAACATATTTTTCAAGATACTGTTACAAACACTTGGGGGGATTTAATTTTTTAAAAACAGACTGTCTTAAAAAGATAAAAAAATAGACTATCTTTTAGAGCAGCTTTAGGGTCACAGCAAAATTGAGGGGAAAGTACAGAAATTTTCCATACACCTGCCCCACATGTGCATAGCTTCCCCCATTATCAACAGGGGGATTTACTTCAGTAGAGTGGTTCTTTTAAAAAAAAAAAAAAGTTTGTCCTTCTTTAAAATTTAAATATTTACTTATTTATTTGACTGAGCCAGGTCTTAGTTGGGACACTCAGGATCTTTGAGTTCTGATGTGCAAGATTTAGTTCCCTGACCAGGGATTGAACCCTGGCCCCTTGCTGTGGAAGCATGGAGTCCTAGCTGCTGGATCACCAGGGAAGTCCCACTAGAGTGCTTCTTGATGTTGGTGTTCTGCATGTTGGTGGCATGGTTTCCAAACCACTACCCTGTTCACCCACCACCACAACAAACATTTGCTGAGCATTGTAGGCACTGGAGAACTGTTAGACAAATACTCTGTCCCCATGGGATTCACATCTTTCTACTTGCATCAAAAATATACACAACACAAGGGCTTCCTACTTCAGTACACAACATGCTCCAGAAAGTACACACCCATGTTAGATGTATCAAATTCAAAAACAGGTTTGTGTTTTTCAAGGAGAGAATTCCATTTCCAGAGAGCTAAAATATAATCTGAAATTCCTAATTGTGTCTTGTCTCTTAGAGCTGTGATTCCAAAATTTAGTGGATGTTCTTTAAATTTAAGTTTCTCCATCCCAGCTTCCCTGGTAGCTCAGCTGGTAAAGAATCCACCTGCAATGCAGGAAACCCTGGTTCAATTCCTGGACGATCCCATGGAGAAGGAATAGGCTACCCACACCAGTATTCCTGGACTTTCCTGGTGGCTCAGCTGGTAAAGAATCCGCTGCAATGCAGGAGACCTGGATTTGATCCCTGTTGGGAAGATCCCCTGGAGGAAGGCATGGCAACCCACTCCAGTATATCTTGCCTGGAGAATCCCCATGGTGGGCTATGATCCATGGGGTCGCAAATAGTTGGACACAACTGAGCGACTAAGCACAGCACATCCCAGCTGAGTGGAGCTGACTATCAAAGTCTGGAAAGCAGCTTTCCAATTTGGGTCAGGCTGTTTACTTCCCTATGGATAGTGGATAGATTTCCCTATCTGTAAAAACAGAGGGAATGCGGGACTTCCCTGGTGGTCCAGTGGTTAAGACTGTGCTTCCACTGCAGGGACCCCAGGTTCCATTCCTGGTCAGGAAAATAAGATCCTACATGCCATATGGCCAAAAAAACAAAAAGAAAACACAGAGGGAATGATAATGCCTTCATTTGTATCTCACATATTGTGAGAATCAATGAATTAAGTCATGTGAAGTGATTAGAATAGTGACTCAGGCATAAGGAGTTCTCAGTATGAGTCCTCATTATTGAGGCTAAAGATTCACCACCTGATTTCCTTCTGTATCTCAATTGTTTTAAGTTTATGAGAACTGCGCTTCCGCTGACTGCTGCTTGCATTTGTATTTTCCTCACATTTCACACATTTTGATAAAGCAACACAGCTAAATGCAACTTAGTAGGAACACAGTTGAATAAAGGCTACAAGGTTGAGAAAGATGCTGGTACAGAGGGAACCCAAATGTGAGCTGAGCTAGCAGAAAGCAACCACGTGAGATCCATCAGCATGTTCCTTTTTTACCTGGCTTATCGCCTGGTGCCATATAGGAAACATGGGTCAGCTACATTAATGTACCGTGTCCTTATCTGTACAAAAGTGAATGTACAAAGATCAAGGGCACTAGGAAGTGGACTTTCCCTTTTACTATATTAAATCTTTGGAAATCCCAAAATAAAGCCAGACATGATAAAAGCTGATGATAGCTTTCCATCTAAGGATGTTTTAATAACACATTGATAACAAATGAATTATATATTTGACCAAGAATGTGACAGTTGTAAGTTTCTATAATTTAAGATAGTAAGTACAATTTTGCTTCAAATGGTATAGAATGGATATAAATGTGCACCTTTGTTACCTAAAGGACCTCAGTGGATTGAAAAGTATTAATATATATTATGAGCTTCCCAGGTGGCGCTACTGGTAAAGACCCCCCTTGCCAATGCAGGAGACATAAGAGCCGTGAGTTTAATCCCTGGGTGGGGAAGATCCTCTGGAGGAGGCCATGGCAACCTACTCCTGGAGAATCCTCATGGACAGAGGAGCCTGGCAGGCTACAGTCCACAGTGTGTGATAGCACATTAAAATACCATGTAGCTATTATAAATTCTAACTTTATAAATTTGCCCTAAGATAGTATCCCAGTTCTAATAACTATTATTTAAACACATCATTAAGAGATTTTTTTTCTTAATTTCTCTTCAGTTTAAAAACTGAGAGTGGGTATGAAAGTGGTGCCAGGGAAGAGAATGCTTAGAAATACTTATAAAGTAGGAATAATCATTTTTTTCTTGATTAATTTCCTTATGCATGCTTGCTAAATCACTTCAGTCGTATCTGACCCTTCCAACACCAAGGACTGTAGCCCACCAAGGCTCCTCTGTCCATGGGATTCTCCAGGCAAGAATACTGGAGTGGGTTGCCATGTGCTCCTCCAGGGGATCTTCCTGACCTAGGGATCAAATCTGGGTCTCTTATGTCTCCTGCATTGGCAGGCAGTTTCTTTACCACTGGTGCTACCTGGGAATCCAGTTGCCTTATAAAGCTAGTTAAAACCATAAGCACCCGGCAGGAAAAGAAAAAGGGGAAAAAAAACAGCTGACAGAATAAAAAGTGGTTGAATAGATAAATAAAGACTAAAAGATAACTAGACATAATTTTGTTCACAGTATGTTATCACTGGTTTTAAATTACAAAAGAAATACATGCCTCACATTATAAAATAAAGCATATGAATTCAGAATTTCTAAAGGAAAAAGTGAAAGTCTAGTCACACATACCCTCTCCTCCTACAAAGTTTTAAATATGAGAAAATGGTGAGTCCATTGGTAGACAAGAGGAAGCTTCAGTTTTAGTGAATTCCAAGTTAGACATGCTCAGCTGGACTTAACAGAGATCTCTGGGAGAGATCGCCAGGTATCTCTGAGAGAGACTGGCTGAACCTCAGAGAGGTAGGCCTGACATTGTCTGTGCCTTTGCAGTCTTCATCTAATTGTCTTCTTGTTTTCGATACCAAACCATTCTTTCCTAAACCTTCTCTCCTTCCTTGTCTCTCTGTTAGCAAGGCTGTGGAAAAACAGGTTTCTTCTATTTTTTTGATGAGAGTATAAATAGGTAGAAACCCTATGGAGAGCAATTTGGCACTATCTAGCAACATTACAAAACTGTACAATCTTTGACCTAGCCATTCTGCTTTGGGGAATTTATCCAAAGATATACATACACAATGCAAATTAACATATGTCTTCAAAGCATCACTGGTGTAGCAAAAGATTGGAAACAACCCAAATTGTCCATCATTCGTGGTACTGGTGAAATATATTAGGAGACATATATAATAGAATTTTAAAAATTTTAAAAGCCTCTAAAGGACTTCCCTGATGACCAGTTTGTTAAGAATCCACCTTGTAATGCAGGGGACACGGGTTTGATCCCTGGTTCAGGAAGATCCCACATGCCTCTAGGTGACTGAGCCTATTCGCCACAACTACTGAACCCAAGTGTTCTAGAGACCATGTTCTGCAACAAGAGAAGCCACCACAATGAAAAGCCTGGTCATCGCAACTAGAAAAAACCATTGCAACAACAAAGACCCAGCGCAAACAAAAATAGGGTTTCCCTGGTAGCTCAGCTGGTAAAGAATCCACCTGCAATGCAGGAGACCCCGATTCGATTCCTGGGTTGGGAAGATCCCCTGGAGAAGGGATAGGCTACCCACTCCAGTTTTCTTGGCTTCCCTTGTGGCTCAGACAGTAAAGAATCTGCCCACCACACGGGAAACTTGGGTTTGATCCCTGGGTTAGGAAGATCCTCTGGAGGAGGGCATGGCAAAATCCCCTGCAGGAGGGTGTGGCAACCCACTCCAGTATTCTTGCCTGGAGAATCCTGCCATAAAGAAGCCTGGCAGGGCTACAGTCCATGGGGTCACAAAGGGTCAAACATGACTGAATGACTAAGCACAGGACAGCACAGACATAAATAAATAAATAAAAAAGAAATAAAAGGCTTTTTAAACCGAAAGAGGAATTTCTTTCTGAATTGATATGGAATAATTTCCGAGATGCACTGATAAGTTAAAATGAAAAGAGCAAAGTACAGAATAGTATGTATATCTAAAGAATCTATGTATATCTAAGAATAGAATGTATTAATATAACAAGAATAGGATGTCTATCAAGCTACCTCTTGTGTAAGAAAACAGGGATGGGGAAATAATAGGTTTGTGTTCATGTTTGCATGAAGAAAATGTGATTCACGTGAAGAAAATGTGGAGTAGACACGAGAAACTTACAGACGTGTTTGTGAGATGTGGGACCAGGGGCAGGGATAAGACTGTATGCTGGATATGTTTCATATTACTTGATTTTTTATTTGTTTGGGGGAGGGGTACATTTTATTTTATTGAAATATAGTAGATTTACCATGCTGTGTTAAGTTCTACTGTACAACAAAATGAATGAGTTATACGTATATAATCTCTTTCATATTTTTTCACTGTGGTTTATCACAGGATACTGAATATTGTTCCATGTGCTATACAGTAGGACCTTGTTTATCCATCCTATATATACTAGTTTGCATCTACTAACGCCAAACTCTCAAAATTTCCATGTTTTGGCTATTGTAAATAGTGCTGCTATAAACATTGGGGTGCATATATCTTGTCAAATTATAGTTTTGTCTGGGTATATGGCCAGAAGAGGGACTGCTGGATCATATGGCAACTCTATTTTTAGTTTTTTTTAGGAACTTCCATACTGGTTTTCATAATGGCTGCACCAATTTACATTTCCCACCAACAGTGTAAGAGGATTCCCTTTTCTCCTCACCCTCTCCAAAGTTATTATTTGTAGACTTTTTAATGATGGCCTATGTGGTTTGTTTTTTGAACCACTGTAAACATATTACTCAGAAATGTTTTAAAATATTATCAAGCAAAATACATTGTTCCATATGGCAGAATAATACAAAGTCTAAATAGGGGTCATAGAAACAAAGATTTTGAAAATATAGAAGGGCTTCCTGGAGTGTTGGCATTTGAGCTGGCTGGCCTTAAGTGTTGATTTAGAAAGATGGTGCATTAGCACAGATCTTCTAGGTTTTAGGATGTGGCACAGTGGTAAAGAATCTGCCTGCCAATGCAGGAGATACAAGAGACTCGGATTTGATCCCTGGACCAGGAAGATCTCCTGGAGAAGGAAATGACAACCCAATCCAGTATTCTTGCCTGGAAAATCCCATGAACAGAGGACCCTGGTAGGCTATAGTCCATGGGGTCACAAAGAGTTGGACACGACTGAGAACACACACACACACACACACACATACAAGCAAAAGCCTAGGAGTATGAAAGCTAATAGAGTTGACTGGCAGTGTTTCTCCACAGGACATTTTCTCACACTCTCTGAGAAAATGAGCTGAGAGTCCATTTTTGTCTCTTAGAAACTATGGCAAAATGAATTTGATTTCCCAGTTTGTGCTCAATATAAACTGCAACTTCATATATACTACTGATATTCCATTCTCAGGTTTGTCAGATCTCATCTACTGCTCATCTTGGAGAAAAGTCACCAAGAAACATGAAGCAACTTATGCCACAAAAATCTAATCCTGATCCATTTTGTGGCAAGACTTAGCAGAAAATTCAAATGATTAAACCTGATTTTTAACCCCTTTAACCTAATCATAAATAGATCTCTTGTGAGTAAGGGGCTCGGATTTGTGTAATAATTTGCTAAGTGTTAAAGTCATAACAGCTCATCATGCCTCAGTTGTATTTCTCACCGTTACATCTCTTAATTTGTATCCATGTTCATGTTTTACTGAACTTGGACCATTACAACGCAGCTGAAGATTAGAATAGGTGATTCCTGATGACAAGATAAAGGAAAAACAACTTTGTTTTCGCCAAACCTCATGAAGTTGCTCAGTAATCCTAAAATGACTCATTTTAGAACTTACATTAATCACATTAATCCAGTTGCCTTGAAAACAGTGCTTTAGGGAACTGAATCCAATTATGTTAAAATCAGTCTCTCTTCCTCTCTCTCTCTCTCTCTCTCTCTCTCTCTCACACACACACACACACACACACACACACACACCATCTTTACAAAGAAGAAAAAAAGCCTTGAAGGAAGTATAATAAATGTTTACATTGATGGGATTCAGATGGCAGGACCATGGATGATTTTTATTTTCCTTTAACTTTTTCTATATTTCCCAATTTTTTTCATGACCCTGAACTACTTTTATAGGGAAAACAGAAAACAACCAGAGCACATATTTAAAAGCAGAGAGCGTGGTGGACAAGGGCCAAGCACACTGCTCATCCTGCTCTTAGTTCATCTTCCAGGAAGCCCGGGGTAAGCCTGTGGCCACTGCCCCTGGGTTCAATCTCAGCTATGTGGTCATCACATAGGTCCTTTAAAGCCTTCACACAATCAGCTCTGGGGAAAGAGAAATGAATGGTCAATATTCCTTTTACTTAGTTAACCCGAATGGGCCCTTTGCAGTTTCTGTTGTCACTCCAAGATCATCTTCACACTATACTCAGCACCAGGTCCCATCCTTCAGTCACCTTCTCCAAAACAACAAATCCAAATCCATAAACTGTCTTGAATAGTGGAGAGAGTTCACTGACTTTTCTTAGAAAAGTTCAGCAAGTTCCTCAGAACATATAGAAAATTTCCCTAAAAATACCTGTGTGTACTTCTAATTTTTCTTCAGCATCTCTTTCTTAAGGAGAGTGGTTATGATTCTGGGCTTCCCCTTCAGGGGGCTCAGGTTTGATCCCTTATCTGGGAGCCAAGATCCCTCATGCTGTCTGGCTTGGCCAAAAAACAAAATTCTCTCTCCTAGCAGTGGCTTCATCCTCTTTCCCCCTCAAATTGCCTCCTGGGGTCTGTTGTGCCAGACATCGTTCAATTCTTCAGCCAGCACACACTGCCGAGTAAAAAGAAAATCAGGTTGTCAGCCAAATATGAACTGCCTCATCTTTTTCAGGCCTGTCTTTAAGGCTCCTGGGTGCATGTATGCTCAGTCGTGTCCAGCTCTTTGCAGTCCCATGGACTGTAGCCCACCAGGCTCCTCTGGTCTGGAGTGGGTTGCCATTTCCTATTCCAAGGGATCCTTCTGACTTATTTCATTTCCTGCGTTGGCAGGCGGATTCTTTACCACTGCACCACCTAGTAAGCCCCTTCCAAGGCTCTTAGTTCAATTGAATTAATATAATGGTCCCTGGAAGCCAGATAAACCTTATACTCTTAATGTCCTAAGTGACACAGACATGGAAATTAATACAGGGTTTGTACAAAACATGTGGCCAGGAGAAGGAAATGGCAACCCACTCCAGTATTCTTGCCTGGAAAAGTCCATGGACAGAGGAGCCTGGCAGGCTGCAGTCTGTGGGGTTACATGACCGAGAACATGTGAACAAGGGTGGAGGGAGATGGGTTGGTAGCAATAAACTGATAGAACTGGAAAAAAAAAAAAAAAGGTGGCCATAAGGATGAATCCTTAACTCAAAGGCCTGTATGAGCTAACCACTCTTAGGAGCTAAAATAGGGCAGTCTGAAAAGTAAGACAGATGCAAGGCTATTCAGCATGTGGGTTCAGCTGGACCACTGAGCTGTGTGGGCTGTGAAGGCTTTTCTAGAAGAGTATAGGGGTGTGGTAGGCCCAAAGACAAGAGCACAAATGGAGGCTCACAAAACATATGTCTAAATATTATAAAGCAAGCTAACAAATAAAATATGTTCTGTCCTCCTACCTTGACAAAAATACCTCAGGACAACCTGGAAGTCCAAATTTGAATTTAGAATTTTTGGACTCCTCAGAGTTTGTTGCCAGAACATGGTGGCATAGGGAGAGCCAGACCTTGCTTCAGTCCTCATCCTGCTTCCCTTTCTCTTCCCACTCTCTGCTCAGGCCTTCCTCACATCAGCAGGGATCTCTTGCATACTCATATGGACTCCTCAACCCATGTACCAAATTTCCTTCACTGCCCTCAACACCTACTCTTTGTTAAAACTCCTTAAGCCTGTTGTGTACATACTGGGCTTGGGGTCACCATTGGAAGGGCTGACTGACCTGGAAAAGGCCTGCTCTGAGCCTAAAAGCTAGCTTGGGGATGTTTGGGCAGAGAATTCTGGGGTTCCCATATGCTATTCTGAAAATAAGGATTGCCAAACTGTCATTTTAGCTACTAGGCTCTGAAAGACTCTGTTGTGAAGGCCAGTCATGTGATCTCAGCCAGGAATGGTATAAGGACTGGGCACAAAAATTCTAGAGAGGTATTCATAAATACTAACGCATTACATCAAGACCTACTCTGAAGAAGACAATGTTTTAGGGTACAGCAGTTGGTGAGATGGAAAGTTCATAATATTTACCCTTCTCTTAAGTCTATTCCTGTCATCTCCACCAAAAACAACACTTGGAAGTCAGTATACTATCCTGATTTTGAGCTGAATAGCATTAATTTGGTAGTTATTCAAAGGACAGAAATGGTAGGGACCTAACAGAAGCAGAAGATATTAAGAAGAGGTGGCAAGAATACACAGAAGAACTGTACAAAAAAGATCTTCACGACCCAGATAATCACAATGGTGTGATCATTCACCTAGAACCAGACATCCTGGAATGTGAAGTCAAGGGGGCCTTAGGAAGCATCACTACGAACAAAGCTAGTGGAGGTGACAGAATTCCAGTTGAGCTATTTCAAATCCTGAAAGATGATGCTGTGAAAGTGATGCACTCAATATGCCAGCAAATATGGAAAACTCAGCAGTGGCCACAGGACTGGAAAAGGTCAGTTTTCATTCCAATCCTAAAGAAAGGCAATGCCAAAGCATGCTGAAGCTACCGCACAGTTACACTCATCTCACAAACTAATAAAGTAATGCTCTAAATTCTCCAAGCCAGACTTCAGCAACACATGAACCGTGAACTTCCAGATGTTCGGGCTGGTTTTAGAAAAGGCAGAGGAACCAGAGATCAAATTGCTAACATCCGATAGATCATCGAAAAAGCAAGAGAATTCCAGAAAAATATCTATTTCTGCTTTATTGACTATGCCAAAGCCTTTGTGTGGATCACAATAGACTGTGGAAAATTCTGAAAGAGATGGGAATAGCAGACCACCTGACCTGCCTCTTGAGAAACCTATATGCAGGTCAGGAAGCAACAGTTAGAACTGGACATGAACAACAGACTGGTCCAAATATGAAAAGGAGTACGTCAAGGCTGTATATTGTCACCCTGCTTATTTAACTTATATGCAGAGTACATCATGAGAAACGCTGGGCTGGAAGAAGCACAAGCCGGAATCAAGATTGCTGGGAGAAATATCAATAACCTCAGATATGCAGATGACACCACCTTTATGGCAGAAATTGAAGAGGAACTAAAAAGCCTCTTGATGAAAGTGAAAGAGGAGGGTGAAAAGGTTGGCTTAAAGCTCAACATTCAGAAAACTAAAATCATGGCATCTGGTCCCATCACTTCATGGCAAATAGATGGGGAGACAGGGGAAACAGTGGAAACAGTGTCAGACTTTAGTTTTTTGGGCTCCAACATCACTGCAGATGGTGATTGCAGCCATGAAAGTAAAAGACACTTACTCCTTGGAAGGAAAGTTGTGACCAACCTAGATAGCATATTAAAAAGCAGAGATATTACTTTGGCAACAAAGGTTCATCTAGTCAAGGCTATGGGTTTTCCAGTGGTCATGTATGGATGTGAGAGTTGGACTATAAAGAAAGCTGAGCACCAAAGAATTGATGCTTTTGAACTGTGGTGTTGGAGAAGACTCTTGAGAGTCCCTTGGACTGCAAGGAGATCCAACCAGTCCATCCTAAAGGAGATCAGTCCTGGGTGTTCATTGGAAGGACTGATGTTGAAGCTGAAACTCCAATACTTTGGCCACCTCATACAAAGAGTTGACTCATTGGAAAAGACCCTGATGCTGGGGAGGATTGGGGGCAGGAGGAGAAGGGGACGACAGAGGATGAGATGGCTGGATGGCATCACCGACTCAATGGGCCTGAGTTTGAGTAAACTCCAGGAGTTGGTGATGGACAGGGAGGCCTGGTGTGCTGCGATTCATGGGGTCGCAAAGGGTCAGACACGACTGAGTGACTGAACTGAACTGAACTGACTGATTGATAATAACAAGAAATAATAATGAAGAGAAATCTTGAGGAAATTATCTCAGGACCTTTGTACTGGAGTACAACCTCCAGGGTCCATTTTGCCTCTACGTATGCCCAACATTTTGTTGTTCAATCACTAAGTCATGTCCATCTCTTTACAACCCAATGGACTGCATCATGCCAGGCTTCCCTGTCCTTCACTATCTCCCGGAATTTGCTCAAACTCATGTCCATTGAGTTGGTGATGCTACCTAACCATCTCATCCTCTGTCACCCTCTTCTTTTGCCTTCAACCTTTCCTAGCATCAGGGTCTTTTCCAACCATGTCTAACATGATTCATGGTAAATGAGCCCCCTGATAGTCATGAACCCTGAGAAATCAAATGCAAGTTCTATAGAATCTTTGTCTCTCTGAAAAGATTTGGAATATGAATTTTGTGACATCACAGAAAGTCACAAAATGTATGTCAACCCCTAGGTTGGATTTTACAAGAAGATAAATTGACATGTAGGACTGCCAGATAAAATAGAAAACACTTTTTAAAAAACATTTTTAAAGTCTTTATTGAATTTGCTACAATATTACTTCTGTTTTATGTTTTGACTTTTTGACTGCAAGGCATGTGAGATTTTAGCTCCCTGACAAGGGATTGAACCCATACTCCCTACATTGGAAGGTGAAATCTTAACCACTGGACTGCCAGGGAAGTCCCTAGGACACTTAAAAAAAAATCTGCTAA
This sequence comes from Odocoileus virginianus, assembly GCF_023699985.2. Taxonomy (NCBI): domain Eukaryota; kingdom Metazoa; phylum Chordata; class Mammalia; order Artiodactyla; family Cervidae; genus Odocoileus; species Odocoileus virginianus. Next base: position 39,836,801 of record NC_069679.1, on the reverse strand, counting down.
ACCTGGCAACCCTATATCCATGAGTCCTCAGATCTTCAATCTTCTTTGATTTCTTCAAAAACAAAATCTCCATAGTGTGTGAGACAGAACACTCAAGGATGTCTGAAGCCTTAGAGAGATGTCACATTGTGCCATGGAGATAATATAAAGAAAGACTCTCATTGAAAACTAGACTCTCATTGAAAACTAGAATGTTTCTTACAGTAGAACTTTCCCACTGGGCAGACTTTGGTGTCTTCCTGACACATCTGTGTCAGAATCCCTGTTCTTCACTACCAATCAAAAAAGAAAATACCTTGGGAGTTCCTGGTTGTCCAGTGGTTAGGACTCAGCACTTTCATTGCCTGGGTTCCAGGTTCGACCTGTGGTCAGGAAACTAAGTTCCCACAAGCTGCAAGAGGCATGGCAAGAAAAAAGGAAGTGTTTTGAGACTTCCCTGTTGGTCCAGTGGCTAAGACTCTGAGCTCCCAATGCAGGGGACCCTGATTCAATCCCTGGTCAGAGAACTAGATCCCACTTGCTACAACTAAGCGTTCCAATGCTGCAACTAAAGATCCTGCATGCTACAACGGAGATTGAAAATCAAGAGTACAGAAATTAAGACCCAGTGCAACCACATAAATAAATAAATAAAAATAATATTTAAAATAATAATAATATTAAAAAATCTTACAGCCAGTTAGGTAATAATACCCACTCTATGAACAGCTACTATGTGCCAAGCATTGTGTTAGATGCTTTATGGGCATCATCATCTAGTTTTACCCTCACTGTATCTTTGAAGATAAATATTTTTTAGCTTCAATGTAAAGATGAAAAATCTGAAACTTAGAGATATTAAGAAATTTGTTCCAGGTCACATACATAGTAAGCAGAAAAGCCAAGATGATGGTAATAACCATAAGCATAAAGATGGTGATGATGAAGACAGTTAACATTTGTCAAGAATATACTGTATGCCAGCCAATATGCACATTGAGCTGTATTCATTAACTCATTCAGCTATCACAATCACTTTTTCTGATTGGTACTCTCATTAACTCCATTTTAAAGATGAAGAAACTCATTCACCTTCAGTCTGCTGACTCAAGAACACTGACTCTAGTTAGCCAATGCTGCCTTCGATCTTACCTCTCCACCCCATGGGTCCTGACATCCCATTCCCAGTCCTCCTAGAATAGGTTGCTGAATGCCTTTGTAGACCCAGCTTCTTCTGAAATGTTAACCTTGGAGTTGGCCTATTGGTTCTTAGAAGGTGATGTGTGGTAAAGCCTTAGCAGGCAGATGTCTGGTTGACCAAAGTCCTTACCTTAAATCTGGCAAATATTGTGTTTTCAGGGCTTGAAAATGCACTTCTTACAAGTTTCATGCAAATTACTCCCAGGAGCTGACATGTAACCAGAGAAACAGCTTTAGCCAAAACTATCTCAATCTTACCTCCAGGAAACACTTGATTCTTGCTGAGCATAGTCTTAAGAGAGACTTCTAGCCAGTCAAATAGGCAAGTCTGGCCTTTGTACCACTATGGTGAATCTAGTTTCTGTTCAGTGGTGCTGAAGCCATAGATCCTCTCTGTGAGGTGCGCCTGCCCCACTGCCTCACTGCAGATTCAAGGTTGGAGAGATAAATGGAGGAATGAGCACAAAACTTCTACCCTCCCACTTTCTCTTTATCAGTTATGGGAAAAGGAGAGCCCTGTCGCAATGGTTACAGGGTGATCTCTGGAGCCAGGTAGGCAGAGGGTTGTTAACCAGAGTAATACGAGCACAATCCATTGCTGGGGAAAGGAAGATTTCATGTAATGTAAGGGAAATAAGTCATTTTATTTGGGTTCCTGCAGCATTATTATTTTGCCTTTCTTTTTTTTTTTTTTTTAACTTGAATTTTCTGATGACTGTATATCAGTAGATATTGCCAAGTTGGACTCTCTGACCCTTGGGCTCGAGGATAAACTTGCAAAAGTCTCGTGGCCATACTCTGGGGAGTGAGGCTACTAGTGAGTCCTTTGGCCAGAGCTGTAAACAAGAGATGCTTGTTCCAAGCCATGGCATGTGACTGTGGTTTTGGAGCTGGAAAAGGAGAATCAGATGGACTATTACATGTTGAATTAACTCGTCATTTAAGCTAATAAACATTTGTCCTCTGATAAGAGTTATTATTGAAGCTTCTGCTGGCTCAGGGAAGCCCCAAAATGCAGCATAATTGGGACCTCAACCTTTAAGATTATCAGATTTGTCTAGACATTTGGGCATTATTCTGTTGATAATGTGTAATTATTTTTCAGATTTCTAAGATAGTCTCCAGGTTTAGTGCTTCTATCTAGGTCTTGGCCATTACTACTTTTTCTTATGCTTTGAAGCCTTCATCAATAGCAAGTGAGCCAATTAAAGCATAAACCGTTGGTGTAAGGGTGTGAAACACCATTACATTGTATTTGACCACTGAAAGGGTCTGCAGGAAAAAGCTGAATTTTCAGCATAGACTTATTGCTAGAGTCTGAGAAAGAGTGTATCACCAAACTCTCATTAACGCTGCTACCGCTGAGCTGATCTAGCTGGAGACACTCCTCTGATCTTACTGAAAACCATCCTGACAATCTGTTTCTGAAGCTAGTGATAGAGACACAAACGCTACCAGGATTTTCCAGATTGCTTTCAATGTCCCAAATGCCAAACCGTCAGAGTTTTAAAAATTATTTTTGATCTGCCAAATACTACATCTACATCAGGACATGTAGAATAGGAGATGTCAGTTATAACGACATTTGTATGTGTACTTTTTACCTTGGGGTCTGTGGGTTTATTGGTGATGTGCTGTGTTTATTGCTTCAAGAATAAATGGGTTATTTGTTTGTAAAGATTTACCTTTAGAAACAATCTAATCCCCATTAATTCTCTGGCATTGAGTCTTGAAGAAATTGAAGAAAACTTATTATTGTTTATTGCTTCAATTGTGTCTGACTCTTTGTGACCCCACGGACCATTGCCCACCAGGTTTCTCTGTCCGTGGGAATTCTTAGGCAAGAATACTGGAGTGGGTTTCCATGCCCTCCTCCAGGGGATCTTCCCAACCCAGGGATCAAGCCCATTCCTCCTATGTCTCCTGCATTGCAGGCAGATATTGTGAGAGAGAAAATGCACTAGAGGAGAAATGGACCTAGTCTTAATCAGTACCTCACTTAGACGCTGTGAACCCAAGACTGGAAATCCGCCTTTGAAGTGGTTCTCAGCATTGTGTTTGGATAAGTAAGCCTGGCTTACTTGTCTTCACGGTACAGTTTGGTGGCACAGAATCAGCCATCATACCCTCCATCAAATGGAGGGAGGAGAAGAAAGGCATATTCCCTTTCTATAAGATCACATTTGGGAAGTTGTAAACATTTCCACCTTCATGTCCATGGCCAAAACTTAGCCAGGTGGCCACATCTAACTGCAAAACGATGCTGGTAAATACAGTCTTTAGCCCAAGCACCCTATACTTAAAAATTAGGGGTTTTGGGACCAAGAAAGAAAGAAGAGACTGGATACTGGGTGATACGATTAGCAGTCTTGGCCACAGACATTGAACCATGGACATCAGAAAAGGCCTGAAAAAGAGGATGTCTGAGCACAGAGTGAGTGAAATATGATTAGGGACTCTTCCAGACAAAAGGGATGTAGGAGAGGAGGAAGGGAAGAGTGTTTCAGAGGAGGGGACTGCATGTAAGAGGCTGTAAGGGAGAGGAAGCTGGTCATGTTGGAGGGACTGAAAGACACTCCATCCCCAGGCCTGTCCTCATTCTCCAGTGATGTCCCAGAGGCCTGGCTTTCTCCCGTGTCTCCTGCTTTGTCTGATTCTCCAATTTGCCTTGAGTGGCCATCCCCTCCAGGGCAGGAAAGGGACGAGTAGACAAAACACAATATCCCCGTGAAGGACTTTTGTTTTCCCCTCAGAACAGAAAAATTAAGAATGAGAAATGAGTTCTCAGTGGACTCCTTGACAAGACTCCGGAGTGTGTGAGGGGTTGAGGGAGAGAGCTCCCCAAGAGGCTCTGGTCTGCCCCCCCACACCTAGGAGATAACCTCCTTCCATTACTGTCACAACCATGACCAGCGGGATCTGTGAATTGGGTGACCAGGGGTCACGGGGGGATGCAAAGCCACTTACCAGTCAACTTGTCCGAGACTGACTCATGCTTTTACCACCCAAGTTCACTCCTCTTCAATGTCTGCTGTATCCAGGAATGTACCTTCAAAGTGTCTCCTCACTTGAGATACTCCATTTCTCTGTGAGAAGACGGAGAGTTACTTGAGCTCCCCGCTCTTGCCTGCCCCTCACATCCAACAGCTCACCCACCCCATAGCTCTCACATCTGCCTCCTCCTCTCCAGCTTCACTGCCCCAGGCTAGTCCAAGTTACTGCCAAGTGCTCCTGACTTACTACAGTGCTTATCAATCTGGTTGCCCTGAACCTACTTGGACCCTCTACTCTCTGAACATGTCACAGGCACTGTCATCATTCACAGCATGAGGTGATCATAGTCTCCCCTCCTCGCCACTTTTGTCCCTGCTGGGGTTTTCTTCCTGTGTCCAGTGCAGCGCTGGGTTCTCAAGTCCACACCACTCCCACCACCCAAGAGCCATTCCCTCCCATCTCCCTTCAGTCCAGCCACTTAGGTCAACAATTGGGTTGGACAACCCTCTGCCCTGCCTCCTGTCTCAGCACTTTCCTGCAAGCTGCATGCTCCTGCTTTCTCCCGGTGGATGCCCATCATCTTTCCCTTCTCTGCTCTGGTGGCTGACTTGGGGAGGTTGTTCCTAAACTCTCAGTCTGCTAAGAACCATCCTCCCATATTTCCCATATTTCTTCCCTTTTATACACGTGTTGCCTTGTGATTTCACACTTGCTGCTGTTCCATCAACAGTCTCCCCAGCTGGGTCACCCATAGGGGTCCACAAGTCCACCCCTGCTCTAGAACCAGAAGCACAAGCATCAGATCATGACAAGGAAAGTAGTACTCAAAACTGTGCTCTGTACCACTGGTCAAATATAGTGTGATAAAGTATCGGTTCTGTTTATTATGAAACCCTAAGACTGGGGGAGTTTTTCCTGATTTTACCTTTTCATTAACTGGTTTACTCTGTGTCTCAATATGTGGCCACAATGAAAAGTGGAAATGCTAGGAAGGCACTAGGGGGAATTTAATATTATAAAGACAGAGATAAATCCCCAGAACATAAAGAAGTCTGCTTCTTTTGAGGAAGACAAACAGGAAGGGGCTTCAGACCAGTTTTTCATCTCAACCCCTAACTCTAGTCAGGCAATAAAAGCTTTTGTGCTGGAGTCTCTTGGGTCTTCAGGACGCTACAGTCCATGGAGTCTCAAAGGAGTCAGACACGACTTAGCAACTAAATATCAACAGTGGTGCTGTTATCTTAACATCTCTTAACTGCTTTGCAGACCCAGAACATTTCTGCCTCAAGCTCCAGCAGGGATTTGAGGGTTGAGGGTCTCAGGCGAGCTGCCCATGGAGAGCTACCTTCAGGAAGACAGCTTTGCTTGAATTCTTCTGTTCCAACAGCCTACACTTGGAAACAAGCTTCACATCCATTATGCCCATCAGAGGTTACACATTAGTGGCCTACAGTCCGCATTAGTACTTTAAAAGTGTTTTCTTTGGCTAAAAGGATGTTCAAAATTTTTTACCATTTGAAAATGTTAAATGCATTTGAATGTTTTTTGGCGTATAAAGTTCACTTCTGTTGATATGTATGTCATCTGTTCCCTTGGGAACACTGAGTTTGAGACCTTTATGGAGGTGGCATTGACAACATGAGGACTTCTCAAGTGTGAGGCATGTGACCTTGGGTTAGATGAAAATATGGTTGAAAATTGGAAGCCACAGACATAGGGTCCCCAGGTGAGACACCAGAGCTCCCCCTCTATGCTTGTACATAGGAAAAAAGACCATGTGAGGACATGGCAAGAAGTGGCCATCTGCAAATGAAGGGGACAGGTCTTACCAGAACCCAACCATGCTGGCAACTTGATCTTGGACTTCCAGCCTCTAGAACTGTGAACAAAGAAATTTCTGTTGTTAAAGCCACACAGTTTGTGGTATTTTGTTATGGCCGCCCTAGCAAACTAACAGGCACCTTTCTCTGGGTTATTTTATGGACAAATGCATCTAGCTAGAAAGCCCTGGGCTTCCCAGGAGTGCTAGTGATAAAGTATCCACTTACCAGTGCAGGAGACAAAAGAAACTAGGGTTCAATCCTTGGGTCAGAAAGATCCCCTGGAAAGGAAATGGCTACCCACTCCAGGATTCTTGCCTGGAGAATCCCATGGACAGAGGAGCCTGGCGGCTACAGTCCATGGGGTTGCAAAGAATCAGACATGACAGAAGTGACTTAGCACACATCCACAGGAAACCTTACCCAAGGTCTTCTTTTAGTCCAGAAATGGAGATCTGGTTAGAGTTGTAGAGATGTTTCAAAAAAAAAACAAAAAAAAGGAAAGATTTAGCATGCATGGCACTTGGGGAAGAAATTAATTCTTTCCATGTTAAAACATTTTATATGATAAATTTACTCCAAATCATAATAAAAGTTTTCTTCAATTCCTTCAAGACTCAATGCCAGAGAATTAATGGGGATTAGATTGTTTCTAAAGGTAAATCTTTACAAACAAATAACCCATTTATTCTTGAGGCTGGAGAGGAGGTGAGAGACACATCCATTGGAGAACCTAAATAGGAAATGGAAGACCCACTGGGACAAGAAAGCAGGAGAGATCTCATTATTCCAGCAATGTGAGACCCATGGTTCATATTTCTTCCCCACTCGCAGAGAGTCACTAGGGTTTCTTGGTAGAAGGGGCTGTCCACTCTGGTGTGGAATTCTGTACTTGTAGTTCAGTGAGAATATCCCGGCACCTAGAAGTCTGTTCTCTCCATAGTCAGAATGAGCTTCTATACGTCACATCACTTGTCTCTCCTGCCCCCAAAACACTCCTCCAAATGGCTTCCCATCATACCGCGAATGAAATTCATGTTTCCTGTGGCCAGTGAGGCCAACCGGTCTGGGCCCTGACCACTGCCCCAAACTCATCTCCCGTCACCATGCCTTCCTCTTACTCCACTCTAGCTGCAGAGTGGGAACGAGAAATGTGAAGGTGAGCGTGATGCAACCATATGCCTCTTTTGTCCAAGAATGTCTGCTACTTCATTCTGTCCATTGTCCCTAAGAACTTTAGGAAGAAGTGTCCTCCACACGCAAGGAGAGAACAAGCCCTCCCAACTGGTCTTGGGACCACCCACCTTCCTCCTGCGCTGCCTCTTTCTAGAGGCAAACTCCAGTTATCCTATTTTGAGCCCAGCAGTCAAATCAGATATGACTTTTCTGGGCTCCTCTAGGCATCTCTCAGGAGATAAGAACTCTGTGCACATCTCGTTGCCTCAATCTCATCTCCCTCAGAGCATCCGGTAGGGCAATCAGCTTGGGATAGTCAGCAAGGAACCTAGAGCATCTGCTCTCTCTGCGTGCCTGGTCACAAATCTCCTTCCTGTCCCCTTCACAACCTGACCCAGGACGAAGTGAGAGAATGTGCAGGTACTCCTGGGAAGGGAGGGTGGAACAGTGGAACCATTGGGCACAGAGGCACTGGTGGGCCTAAGAGACTGGAGACAATGCTATGGGAGATCTTTCTAGATCATTCTCATTAAAATATCCAGAATGAACTTCCCTCCCAAGTCAAGAAGAGATTAATATTCACACTTACCTGTAGGGCATTCCCTACCTTTCTAGTTCTGGATAAAATATAATATTCAAGAAGCAATGGCTTTTATATTTAAAGTGGGTAACCAACAAGGACCTACTATATAGCACATGGAATTATGCTCAGTGTTATGTGGCGGTCTAGATGGGAGGGGAGTTTGGGGGAGAATGAATACATGTATATGTATGGCTGAGATCTTTTGCTGTTCGCCTGAAACTATCACAACATTGTGAATCAGCCATACCCCAATACAAAAAAAGGCCATGGTGGTGGGAAAGATTGAGGGCAGGAGCAGAAAGGGATGACAGAGGATGAGATGGTTGGATGGCATCACTGACTCAATGGACATGAGTTTGAGAAAACTCCGGGAGATAGTGAAAGACAGGAAAGATTGGCATGCTGCAGTCCATGGGGTCTCAGAGTTGGATGTGACTTAGTAGCTGAACAACAGCAACAATACAAAATAAAAGGTTAAAAAAAAAAAGCAGTAGCTTTGTGCCAGCTGCAGAACTAAATGCTTTCTGCAAGTTATCCCATTTGATTGTTGTTTGTTTAAGAGATATGCATTGTCACCTTCTGTGTTACACATGGGGACGTTGCAGCTGAGGGATGTGAACTACTTTTCTCCAACTCACATGGTTTGCAAGTAGTCAGGACCATAATATGGATACTAACTAACCACTGTTATTTGGTACATTAATTTAAATCAGTTACCTACACTATTTTAAAAACAGCTTTATTGAGGCAAAATTTACATATCATAAAATTCACCCACTGTAAGTTGGCAATTGAATGCAGCCATCACCATACCGCAGTTTCAGAATGTTTCCACTGCCCCAAATGTTTCCTCATCCCTATTTGCAGGTAATCCCCCTCCCACCCTCTGCATTGGGAAATCACTGATCTGTTTTTCATCTCTATAAATTTGCTTCTCTAGATACTTTGTATAAATGATATCATCCTGCATTATCTTTTAGGAAAAAACACACTTGTTTTGTGAAGACTGGTTATCATTTCTCAACATTCAGTTCAGAGGTGTGCTGAGGATAAACCCAAGAAGGAAGGCATGGTACCTCCACTTCTGCAGCAGGCCTGGAGGCGAAGTGTGTGCTTGTTAACTGGTCCTGGCTTCTAAGGAGGCAGACCTGGGTGCCTCCAGGCTGGGAGCAGAAAATCAAAGTAGGGGAATCATATGTGTTGATTTTTCTGTTTTCTTATTTCTTCAAACAAGTGGAATCGTTGCTCTTAATTCATGAAATTCTACTCGAAACAGTTTCAGGAAAGTTCCCATTTTAAATAAAATGCAGAGAGTGAATGAAGCCCTACAAATCTTATTGAAAAAACATAATCCAGGGGACCAACCTACAGTGCACCAGCCCAGCTTGTACCCAGTAAGGAAGCTCCTCCCTGGAAGCGGAAGTATGAAAGACAATAGCAAAGAGTCAATTCCTCTGACTCTCTCCCCGATTCCCACCCACTATGGCCATAAACACTTGTAACATTTATTTCTACTCCAGACCTGGGTCTCCCTAGGGATCTTTCTCCACTGCTTCCAGACCCTCTGTTACTCCTGAGACGTCTTTCTCTGGGGCGAAGACCTAAATTCCTTTCCTAGGTGGAGAGATAAACGAGGGAGCTGAACCCTTTCCTTCCTCCCAACACCATCCCTGTTCCTCTGAATGAAACTTCCATTCCCCCCAGGGAGAGAACAAAACCCCTGCCGATGACCACTTAGTCATTTTCGACCCCCCTCTCATATCCACTTCTCTCACCAAGAACTAATTCTCTCCAGAGGCGGAAAGGCAGCAAGTGAGTTCATGAAACCCTCAGAGCAAGGTGATGCTCTCCTCTTCCCCCATCTCTCAGAGGTGTCCCTTTCTTTACCAAGACCTGAAAACAAGCCAGTTTTTTTGAAGTATAATTGATTTACAAAATTTCAGGTATACAGAAAAGTGATTAGGTGGGCCTTGGAGTATAAAATGAAGCAAGCAAAGGCTAACAGAGTTTTGCCAAGAGAACGAACTGGTCATAGCAAACACTCTCTTCCAACAACACAAGAGAAGACTACACATGGACATCACCAGATGGTCAATACTGAAATCAGACTGATTATATTCTTTACAGCCAAAGATGGAGAAGCTCTATACAGTCAGCAAAAATACGACCGGGAACAGACTGTGGCTCACATCATGAACTCCTTATTACCAAATTCAGACTTATAAATTGAAGAAAACAGGGAAAACCACTAGACCATTCAAGTATGACTGAAATCCCTTACAATCAAATCCCTTACAATTATACAGGGAAAGTGACAAATAGATTCAAGGGATTAGATCTGATAGAATGCCTGAAGAACTATGGGTGGAGGTTCATGACATTGTACAGGAGGCAGTGATCAAGACCATCCCCAAGAAAAAGAAATGCAAAAAGGCAAAATGGTTGTCTGAGGAGGCCTTACAAAAAAGAGAGAAGCTAAAAAGACAGAAAAGAAGAGAAGCTAAAGGCAAAGGAGGAAAGGAAAATATACCCATTTGAATGCAGAGTTCCAAAGAATAGCAAGGAGAGATAAGAAAATCTTCCTTACTGATCAATGCAAAGAACTAGAGGAAAACAATAGAATGGGAAAGACTAGAGATCTCTTCAAGAAAATTAGAGACACCAAGGGAATATTTCATGCAAAGTTGGTCACAATAAATGACAGAAATGGTATGGACCTAACAAAAGCAGAAGATATTAAGAAGAGGTGGCAAGAATATCCGGAAGAACTATACAAAAAAGATCTTCATGACCCAGATAACCACGATAGTGTGATCACTCACCTAGAGCCAGACATCCTGGAATGTGAAGTCAAGGGGGCCTTAGGAAGCATCACTACGAACAAAGCTAGTGGAGGTGATGGAATTCCAGTTGAGCTTTTTCAAATCCTAAAAGATGATGCTATGAAAGTGCTGTACTCAATATGCCAACAAATTTGGAAAACTCAGAGGTGGCCACAGGACTGGAAAAGGTCAGTTTTCATTCCAATCCCAAAGAATGTTCAAACTACAGCACAATTGCACTCATCTCACACGCTAGTAAAGTCATGCTCAAAATTCTCCAAGCCAGGCTTCAATAGTACATGAACCGCGAACTTCCAGATGTTCAAGCTGGTTTTAGAAAAGGCAGAGGAACCAGAGATCAAATTGCCAACATCTGTTGGATCATCGAAAAAGCAAGAGAGTTCCAGAAAAACATCTACTTTTGCTTTATTGACTATGCCAAAGCCTTTGACTATGTGGATCACAACAAACTGTGGAAAATTCTTCAAGAGATGGGAATACCAGACCACCTTACCTGACTCCTGAGAAATATGTATGCAGGTCAAGAAGTAACAGTTAGAACCAGACATGGAACTATAGACTGGTTCCAATTTGGGAAAGGAGTATGTCAAGGCTGTGTATTGTCACACTGCTTATTTAACTTATATGCAGAGTGAGTGAGTAAGTGAAAGTTGCTCAGTCATATTCAACTCTTTATGATCCCATGGACGGTAGCCTGTCAGGCTCCTCTGTCAGTGGAATTCTCCAGCCAGAATACTGGAGTGGGTTGCCATTTCCTTCTCCAATATGCAGAGTACATCATGTGAAATGCTGAGCTAGATGAAGCACATGCTGGAATCAAGATTGCCAAGAGAAATATCAATAACCTCAGATATGCAGATGACACCACCTTTATGGCAGAAAGTGAAGAAGAACTAAAGAGCCTCTTGGTGAAAGTGAAAGAGGAGAGTGAAAAAGTTGGCTTAAAGCTCAACATTCAGAAAACTAAGATCATGGCATCTGGTCCCATCACTTCATGGCAAATAGGATGAGGAAACAGTAGAAACAGTGAGAGAGTTTATTTTTTTTGGGCTCCAGAATCACGCAGATGGTGACTGCAACCATGAAATTAAAAGACGCTTGCTCCTTGGAAGAAAAGCTATGACCAACCTAGACAGCATATTAAAAGGCAGAGACATTACTTTGCTAACAAAGGTCTCTCTAGTCAAAGTTGTGGTTTTTCCAATAGTCATGTATGGATGTGAGAGTTGGACCATAAAGAAAGCTGAGCACTGAAGAATTGATGTGTTTGAACTGTGGTGTTGGAGAAGACTCTTAGTCCCTTGGACTGCAAGGAGATCCAACCAGTCAATCCTAAAGAAAATCAGTCCTGAATGTTCATTGGAAGGACTGATGCTGAAACTGAAGCTCCAATACTTTGGCCACATAATGCAAAAAACTGACTCCTTGGAAAAGACCCTGATGCTGGGAAAGATTGAGGGCAGGAGGAGAAGGGGACAACAAAGGATGAGATGGTTGGATGGCATCATCAACTTGATGGACATGAGTTTGAGCAAGCTCTGGGAATTAGTGATGGACAGAGAGGCCTGGCCTGCTGCAGTCCATGGGGTTGCAAAGAGTCAGACACGACTGAGCAACTGAATTGAACTGAGTGGTAAAGAATCCACCTGCCAAAACAGAAGACGAAGGAGATCCGGCTTCAACCCCTGGGTCAAGAAGATCCCCTGGAGAAGGAAATGGCAACTCACTCCAGTATTCTTTGCTGGAGAATCCCATGGACGGAGGAGCCTGGTGGGCTACTGTCCATGGGGTTGTGAAGAGTTGGACATGACTAAATACATACATATATATATATACACACACACACACATATATGGGCTTCCCTGGTAGCTCAGATGGTAAAGCGTCTGCCCACAATGTGGGAGACCCGGGTTTCATCCCTGGGTCAGGAAGATCCCCTGGAGAAGGAAATGGCAACCCAGTCTAGTATTCTTGCCTGGAAAATCCCATGGACTGAGGATCCTGGTAGGCTACAGTCCATAGGGTCGCAAAGAGTCGGACACAAGTGAGCAACTTCACTTCACTTCACACACACATATATACACACACACACTGTATGCAATGTCTTAATAATAAACTATAATGGAATGACTCCAAAAAGAATATATTATTTTCCATTATAGGTTATTATAAGATATTGAATATAGTTCTCTGTGCTATACAGTAGGTCCTTGCTGTTTATCTATCTTATATAGAGTACTGTGTATTTGTTAACCCCAAATAACAAATATTTATTATTTGTTAAATGTATCTCCTCCTCATTCCTCCCTGACTGTATCTCCCCCTCATTCCCCTTCTGGTAACAATGAGTTTGTTTTCTAAGTCTGTGAGACTTTCTGCTTTGTAAATAAGTTCATTTGTATTACTTTTTTGAGGCTCTATATATGTAAGGTCATGTGATATTTGTGTTTTCTATCTGACTTGTTTAACTTAGTATGATAATCTCTAAGCCCATCCATGTTGCTCAAATGAACAAGCCAGTTTTAAGTTTTATTCATAAACTTCTCTAGTGCAGGAACTGCAGGGAGACTGACTAGAAGCCTAACAACAACAGCAATAATAATAATAGCTAGCATTTATTAAGCATCACTCTGTCATGCTCTGTATATCTCATATAATGCTCAGAATAACTGTATAAAATCAGTAGTATTATTATCCCCACTCTACTGAAAACAGTATTATTAGTACAGACGTTATTAGTATAGAAGTTATACAGAATTATTATTATTAAATTAATAGTAGTGCAGCTTTTAATTATATCTGGAAGAGTAGAAATTCTTAGTACAGAAAATAGTATCAGTACTATTACTATAGTACAGAAATTATTCACTGTTACTGTAGTGGGGGAATTCCCTGGCAGTCCTCTGGTTAGGACTCAGTACCTTCACTGCTGTGACCCCTGGTTGGGGAACTAAGATCACTCAAGTCACACGGTATGAAAAAATACTATTACTGTAGGACATAAATTATTACACAAACAATATCATACTGTTATTAGTACAGAAAATAGTATCAGTATATTATCCTGGCCCCATTTTCTTGGGAGAGTGAGGCTCGGAAAGGTTAAGTGAACTGATCTAAGGTTACAGAGTTGGCAATGGAGCTAGCTGAACCTGCTCAGCTCTTCAGTTCAGGTCACTGCAGTCGCTCAGTCATGTCCAACTCTTTGTAACCCCATGAACCGCAGCACACCAGGCCTCCCCGTCCATCACCATCTCCTGGAGTTTACTCAAACTCATATCCATTGAGTTGGTGATGCCATCCAACAATCTCATCCTCTGTCGTCCCCTTCTCCTCCTGCCCTCAATCTTTCCCAGCATCAGGGGCTTTTCAAATGAGTCAGCTCTTCGCATCAGGTGGCTAAAGTATTGGAGTTCAGCTTCAACATCAGTCCTCCCAATGAACACCCAGGACTGATCTCCTTTAGGATTGACTGGTTGGATCTCCTTGCACTCCAAGGGAGCCTTCTCCAACACCACAGTTCAAAAGCATCAATTCTTCAGCACTCAGCTTTCTTCACAGTCCAACTCTCACATCCATACATGACCACTGGAAAAACCATAGCCTTGACTGGATGGACCTTTGTTGACAAAGTAATGTCTCTGCTTTTTAACATGCTGTCTAGGTTGGTCATAACTTTCCTTCCAAGGAGTAAGTGTCTTTTAATTTCATGGCTGCAGTCACCATCTGCAGTGATTTTGGAGCCCAGAAAAATAAAGTCAGCCACTGTTTCCACTGTTTCCCCTTCTATTTGCCATGAAGTGATGGCACCAGATGCCATGATCTTAGTTTTCTGAATGTTGAGCTTTAAGCCAACTTTTTCACTCTCCTCTTTCACTTTCATCAAGAGGCTCTTTAGTTCTTCAATTTCTGCCATAAGGATGGTGTCATCTGCATATCTGAGGTTATTGATGTTTCTCCTGGCAATCTTGATTCCAGCTTGTTCTTCATCCAGCCCAGTGTTTCACATGATGTATTCTGCATATAAGTTAAATAAGCAGGGTGAAGCAATACTCTCCCCACCTCCAGCTTCCCCCGCCCAGGGCAGGGGATGAATGTGCACAGGGGAAGGAGGATCTGAGATGGGACTTTGAGAATCCATCACAGTAGCTGAAGGAGAAAGAATTTCAGGTATTTTCTGGTAACCCAGGACCTGCAGTGAAATGGGTAACTAATTAACCTGGGAAATGTTCCCACATCCTGTGTTGGGAAGAAAGAAACCATCTTGAAAGTTAGAAATGAGTTCTGCTGTATGAATGAACACAAATCTCAGTCCCACAGGTAGGGAGGGGCGTGGACAGAGCACAGAACATGGCTGGGATTTGCTTTGGGAAGGGTAACTGGGGCAGGGGACACACGGGAGTGAGGGGTGTCTGGAGCTGTGAGGTTGTGGGGAGCCCAGAGCTGGATTTGGAGGCCTGGAAGAAGCAGAATGAACCTAGGTCCTCAGCAGAAATAGTGTTAGGTATGTATCTTCCCATAGAGAACACTGGCATTCCCAGTAAGAATTCAGCTGGAAGCAAGACTAACGGAGGGAAATTACTCCAAGTATTAATGATAATTTCTTGTTTTAAAAATATTTGTTTATTTATTTGGCTGCGACAGGTTTTAGGTGCAGCACGTGCGATCTACCATTTCTCTTGTGGCCTGTGAGATCTTTAGTTGCAGCATGTGGCATCTAGTTCCCTGACCAAGGATCAAACCTTGTCTCCCTGCCTTGGGAGTCTTAGCCACTGGACCACCAGGGAAGTCCCTTAGGGAATTTCTATAGCAGTCCTCAAACATAACAGATTTGTCATAACTGCACCACGTCTCCCTCAGAGCAAGGCAGAGACACAAGTGTAGGAAAAGTGACCATCTCTCTGCTTCTCTCCACCAGAGGAATCAAGTGCTTTGTCTGTGTCCCTCCTGGGTCCCTGCCTCTGGGTGGAATCTGCTGCTGCCCTTGTTTGAGTGGGTAGGAGAAAAATGAGAGAGAATTCTGAGACTACACTGAGAAAGAGGAAGGGGGAGAATGGGAGAGAGTCAGATAGGAGGGGAGCACTCGGGGGGGAGGGCTTTGAATTCACGGCCTGGTTGCCTAGACGTGTACACAGATTTAGCTTTCTGCTGCCCCCTGAGTGTGGAGATGATGTTGGAGAGAGTTAGGGCTCCTGAGTGAAAAGAGACCTGTGATATGCAAGGTGAAGAGGAAAGGTTGGAAGTTTGGGGCAGATGGTACAGCATTTGTGATGGGAAAGGAACTGTAGGAGTTTTGTTGGAAAGACTTGCTGGAGTATCGTGGATCTGAGAAGCAGTCTGGGTTCTTTGTGAAGAGGAGACATTTCTTCCAGTCAGAATTCCTGTTCCTACCCTGGAGGCTGATTTGTGCACCAATCAAAAGCTAGTTCCAAAGAACCACTTTGCAGTCAGTATCCTTCCCTGCACTTTCTTTCCTGCCATCTGCTATGGAGTGGCCTGAACAGATCTCCTAGCATCAGGGGTGAGAGAACAGAGGGGTGCCCTCAGCAGAGCTGCTGAGGCTTTCTGGACTTCCCTTTTTTGGTATTAAAATTTGCCTTGAACCCAGTGAGAAAGATCTTTTCTGAACGTTTTGTGGAGAGAAAAATCAATTAAAAAAAAATTTCTTTTTTTTTTTTTGGCTCAGCCATGCAGCATGTGGGATCTTAGTTCCCCCATCAGGGATGAACCTGTGCCCTCTGCATTGGGTTTCCAAGGAAGACCCAATCAAAATTTAAAGTGATAAAAATCGATTAAACACACTTACCCCTTGTTTAACCTTAAATGAAGCCAGACACGGATCATGAGAGCAACTGGAAAGAGTGTTAACAGTTCTGCTGCTCTCACAGCTCCCTGGGGAGAAATGAGAAGCCGTTCCAGGGCCACTCCGGGGAAATACTGGGGCCGGCCACAGACGTAGGAAAGCAGAACCATGTGCAAGCACCTTATTGCGGATTCTGCGAGAAGGAACAAGCGAGGTTAACATTGGCTGACTTGAATAATTTCAGCAGGTTCTGGGGCACAGGGGCTGTCCCTGATTGTCTGGTACCTGGCCCTGGAGTGACTAGTATGGTACATAGCAGCTTGGAGCGTGAGCACCTGATAAGGGAAGTGGTTGGGGTGTGGACTTAATTGACTGCTCAGAGAGAGGAGGTGACTGAACTGTAGCCAGGCCCTCAAAACTGAGTTGTCAGTATTTGAATAAACCATATTACACTTTATGAACCTAATGATGCAAGCTTCATTTCCTTATTTTAGGGGACATATAAACCTGGAAGCATACAAAAGTCTCTCTGAAGTGAAAGAAGTGAACACGTTAGTTGCTCAGTTCTGTCTGACTCTTTGCAACCCTATGGACTGTAGCCTTCCAGACTCTTCTGTCCATGGGATTCTCCAGGCAAGAATACTGGAGTGGGTTGCCATGCCCTCCTCCAGGGTATCTTCCCTACCCAGGGGTCAAACTTGGGTCTCCTGCATTGCAGGCAGATTCTTTACCACTGAGTTACCTGAGAAGACCCCAAAATCTCTCTACCTAAGCCTAAATTTGAAGAGTTCTAAGCCATTACCTGCTCTTCCTTATTTGCATGCAGGAGTTCTTACTTAGGTCACAGGTAGATGGTTATGCTCATTTCTCAGGAAAAGACCTGGAAACTCATTGGTTTGGGAAGCCACAGCTTCCTCCCAGGTGATCCTGTCATTCTTAGGGAGATGGGGATCAAGCCGTCTTGAGGCTCTGATAGGTAGAACAATGGTGCTCTCAAAGATGTCCAAAGATGTTCTTGATCCCAGAACTTTAAAATGTGTTACATGGCAAAAGAGAATTAAGGTTGCAGGTGCAGTTAAGATTGCTAGTCAATTAATCTTGAGATGGGGCCAATCTAGTCATAGGAGTTATTCAAAGTGAAGGAGGGAGGCAGAGAGAGGACCAGAGAGGTGTCATGTGAAAAAGACTCAACCCATTTGTTGCTGGCTTTGAAGGTAGAGGAAGTGGCCACATGCCAAGGAGTGTGGGCAGTCCCTAGAAGCTGGAAAGGGCAATGGAAGGGAGCCTTTTCTGAAGACTCCAGAAAGGAATGCAGCTCTGCCAACACCTCTGTTTGTGAAATCTATATAGGACCTCTTACCTATAGAATTGTGAGATAATAATCTGTGTCATGATAAGCCACCAAATTCATGGTAATTTTTTAATGGTGGAAAGAGGAGGTATCCTTAAATGACAGAATGATTACTCCTTCAGAACCATTCTTCTGTACCTCTTGTTACTACATACCTAAGATTTCTCTTTAAGCAGAAATAGATTTATAAACAGACATTCTGTAGCTTACAGAAACTCTAGGAGGGCCATAGAACAGGCTAGAGAGCATACAGCCAGGAACAATGCCCAACCATACCATGGGGCTGCTTTTCTAAAACATTTTTTAAAAATTTATTTATTTACTTTGAAAAGACAGGAAAGGAAAAACAGCAATAATGTGTGTTTTAATAAGACATTGGGCCACTTGGGCTCAGTCCTGCTGGGGGACCATCTGGGAAATTCTACAACACATTTCACAGTTGTCTCATCAGAGAATGGAAGGGGGGACTGTGGCTTTGTTCCACTGCTTCCTGTCTCCCATTGGTTGAATGTTGACTCCGAGGAAGTCAGCAGCCTCAGGTTGCAGGTTGTGTCTAAGCATCAGTTTAGCAAACTCCTTTGAGCTGGAAAGAGCTTTCTGGTAGTGAAGCAGAGTGTACCATGTGAGAGATAAAGTCTTCAGCACAGCACACTGTGCCCCACAGGAGTGCGTGAACTCAAACATGGGCTGAGGAGATGTGGTGTGAAACATCAAAATCACCTGCTACAACCCCTCCTAAGACTAACAGCTAACATCTTGCCACCCCTCTCCACCTCTCTCCACACCCTACATACACATAGCAAATGCATAGTATTCATCATGTCCAGGGCACTGTCATCTCTTAAGTTCTTGAGTCTTTATAATGACCCTATCGGGTACATTTCAAACAGCTTTAGTGCTTAGAGGATATTGGAATCATTCCAAAGTGTGTTGGAACAGTTCAGTTCTAAAATGTTATTATGCCAGAAATATCTTTTGCAACTATTTGAATTTATGGTGAAAATTTTGAGATGTCAACTTTAAAATGTATGTGGGGGGTTGTAGTTTTTCAAAATTCTTTATAAGCAGTTGAAGAGCCTGTAAACCACTGTCCTAGACTTCTGCATGTGTGTCTTCCCAAGTGATGTGCCCAGAACCACTAAAGAGTTGATAGGGGGTGGGGCGGGGAGTGTGTAGTGAAGCAGCTAGAGGAGCTTCTGTCATTACACTTGAAGAATCTTGGGAAATAACTTAAAGGAAAATCAAAACTGGAGATTTTATAGGTTGAAAACATGAGTGGAGCTCACTGCAGTTTCAAATGGATGAATGCTGAGATCTCCAGCATCTCGATTCTGTAGTTTCCCATCCCCCAAATTTTGTGGATGCTGAGTTAGTGGCTCCATCGTCATCTCAACTTGTCATCTCCCTCTCCACTTTTTTTTGGCCAAGCAGTGCAGCATGTAGGCTCTTAGTCCCCCGACCCAGGGACCAAACCCATGCCGCCTGCAGTGGAAGCTTGGAGTCCCAATCGATGAACCACTAGAGAATTCCCTCATCTCCCCTTTCATATTTACTTGATTTTCTAAATATCATCTCCTCAAGTTCTAAGTGGTAAATTTATTCTGTGATCAACCTAGCTATAGGAAAAAAAAAAAGCCAAAAACTCATTCTGCTTTACCGGAAAGCCATTAAGCCTTTCTTTTCTAGGGAACCAAATGAACATTCTAGTATAAACTTCATGATACATTGAGGATACAATACGAGCTTGGAGGTAGTTCTAAGACTGGGCTGATGGACTAGTTGCAGAGGTGAGGCAGTGAAAAGTGGCAACAGAAAACCTACCTAATGCAGGAAAAAGGTATCTGGTAACTTACCCAAACTGATTTTCACAATCCATCAAATTCATGAGCTGTAACTTAATGTTTCCTCTTTTAGAAAACAATATTCTCTACTTCACAGGGATAAGCACGGTAGTTCTGTGATCTCTTTGGAATCTAGTCTTGCCAAGAGTGAGTTAAGAAAGCTGAAACAGGTTGTTAGAATGTAGTCTGATTGATAGCTCATAAGTTGCAAAAGTGCTTCTCAAGACTAGTATAAGGACCACTTCACTTTTTCAGCTATTTTTTCCTCCAAATGTTGTTTATGCTAACAAGAGGCAAGGTAGGGAAAACTTTAATAAATAATGTTTCTTGCTCTATGAAATACGGTGAAAGTTGCTCAGTTGTGTCTGATCCTTTGCGACTCCATGGAATAAACAGTCCATGGAATTCTCCAGGCCAGAATAGTGGAGTTAGTAACTGTTCCCTTTTCCAGGGGATCTGCCCAACCCCGGGATCAAATCCAGGTCTCCTGCATTGCAGGCAGATTCTTTACCAGCTGAGCCACCAGAGAAGCCCAGGAATACTGGAGTGGGTACCATATCCCTTCTCCAGGGGATCTTCCTGACCCAGGAATTGATCTGGGGTCTCCTGCATTGCAGGCTCTTTACCAGCTGAGCTACCAGGAAAGCCCATTTCTTTCAATGATTCCTTTCAAAAATTATTTTATTTACTTATTTGGCTGTGCCGGGTCCTAGTTGTGGCATATGAACTCTTAGTTGTGGCACGTGGAATCTAGTTCAGTGACCAGGAATTGAACCCAGGCCCCCTGCCTTGGGAGTGCAGAGCCTTAACCACTGGGCCATCACTTACAAGCTGTGAAACTTGGCCAGTGCAGAGTGGTGGTGACGCTTCCTCCTCACAGAACTGCTGTGATGAATCAGCAAGGTCATGAGGACAAAGAGCCAAGACACTGGGACACAATAAATGGTGGTCAATATTATCAGGATCATCACTCTCCTTTTGATTTGTAGTTTGATTTCTGGATAGACTGACTGCAGGCAAAAACCTTGTGTAGAAGACTGATATAAGTCTTTGGGTTATTTTTTCTCTAGTTAGTCATGAGAAATTGATATTCTGGTTTCAAATCACCACTGATAATTTAGTTACTGAAATAATTTCATCTGTTTGATTAACTATTTGGATGTAAACATTTATAAGCATAATCTCATTTAATTCACATAAAAACCTAAGAATCAATCAAAACGAATACTATTATTTTTTTTTCCCATTTAGGGAAGTGAAAAGGCAGATGGAGAGATATCAAATAGCTCATTTTTACTCTCCTTTTTTCTCTCTAGGAACTTCTCTAATCCCACTTCTATACACTAAAATGCCACGCATTCATCAGAACCCACTTTAAGCTTTCTTTTTCCCTTTTCAGGAGAAAAGAACTCCATCTTTTCTGACCTTCTCTGGCACTCAAAGTGTGACCCATGTAATTTAGTACTGTATTACTCTTTCATTTCTTCCCAGTGGTTTCTGGGTTTTTTTGTTTGTGTGTGTCATTTGTGTGTGTGTGTGTGTGTGTGTGTGTGTGTGTGTGTGTATCTTTTTTATTTTAACTCAATCCAGCAAGACAAGAAACCTGTCAAGGCTAGGAATCATGGAACTCAAATACACTTTGGGTCTCACTCCCCAAATCCCTTCCCCTCCCTCCTTCACACTCCTCAGCCTGGAACTGGACTCAGAGCAAGTGCCTGGTGCATATTTGATTGATTCACAGAGAGTTTCCCTGAAATGATGACCTAGAAAATCCATTGCAAGATAAAAATGGAGAATCACTCCTTGGGGACTGGCATCTAAGAAACAGGACAAAAATGCGCCTGCTGGGAAACTGAAATGCAAAAAGCAAACACAAGCAGCAAACACATCACTTTATACAGCTTCTGGTTCAGATTCTGGCAATCCCCATCATATCCCTCTAAGTTTATATGACCAGAACATGCCTTTAGTCACAGTGTCCCCTGGTCATAGCACTGTAACCGTGTGTAAGTGGGGACATCCTTCTGCGACTTTATGACACTCTGTTCTCCCTTCTGTGGTGATGAGAATCAACTCCATTGTCTATAGAAAAATTAAACAACTCTTAACCAAGGGAGGCTAAATAGCAACTGATATTTTTGGAGAGTCTCTTAAATTAGTACAGCTGAGTTTAATGGAAAAATAAACTGAATATTTCGTACTGAATATCTGTTGCATATTGTTGCATGCTGAATATCAGCCTAGAGAGAATTTTCCCATTTGTTTCTTCCTTTTAATCACATGTCTTCCTGGTTGTTTATATGAGTTATTATATAATCAAATAGATATTCCTTACAAATTCCAAATGGCAAGACATCACTAGGATTCCTTTTGAACACAAAATTCTAGATTTTTTCCAGTGGTTCCAATGACCAGGGTTCCTGTCTCTTGAACCACTGTTTCTTATCCAGTGAAAAAAGCTAAGGTCTTCAAGAGTCTACCTGATTCTGCTGGAGTCATGTTTGCCAGACAAATGCTTCTCAGTGTTTGAGATAACATGTGAATCAACTGGGAATCTTGTTAAGATGCAGATTCAGTTTCATAGGCGTGTGGGTCTCCATTCTAACACAGAAATGGCGCTGATGCTCCTATTCCACAGACCACACCATGGTAGCAATGTTCTAAATAGACTTAGGTCTCTGTGGAAAGGCAGGTCCTTGAAAGCTTGACTGAAGTTTCTTGTGCGCAAGCAGATGTGGTCCCTATGACTGGAGGTCAGAAAAGTCCTTAAGTTTTAGGTGACCTAGTTTTTTTTTTAATTGCCATTAAAAAAAAAAAGGAGTATCGCTGTTCTACACTGCTGTGTCACTTTCTGCTATATAGCAAAGTAAATCAGTCATATTTATACATATATTCCCTCTTCTGTGGATTTCCTTCCCATTTAAGGATAGCCCTGTACTGAAAGCAGAGCAAGCTGAGGAAGACCTGAGTTTCTGAAGGAAAATGGGTAGCTTGTTCTTAAGTAGGCAGAAATGCCTACTGGCTGGGAGCTCTCCCTGGTGCTGCTTGAGACTTTTCCCAAGTCTCCTTTCCTTGCAGGATCCCCTCCTGAATTTTATTTCTTATCCAAAACATCAATCTAAATCCTTGTTTGAAAATGTGCCCTTCTTGGCCTTTGATGCTTGACTATCCCTCGTGTTTATTTCTAGCTAACATCTGGAGCCTTTGGTCCTGCCTGGGAAAAAAATATTGAGGTCTTTCATCTCTTTCCTTGGGGATAGACTCTAAACCATTAAACCCTGATCATTTGTCTGTATCCTTTCTATCTTCTACCTATCTATCCATCTATCCATCCATTCACCTATGTATCATCCATCTCTGCTTTAATTTGATGTTCTTGAAAGAAAGTTCATTGTGTCTTCTCAGGGTATCTTCCCGACCCAGGGATCAAACCTGGATCTCCCGCATTGCAGCAGATTCTTTACCATCTGAGCCACCACCAGGGAAGCCCACATTGTGGCTATATTTTCATAAACAAAATAAGATAGAGGCACACAGCATGTGCTGTGCACATAGCAGGTATTCACTGCACACTCTTAAAAACATTGAGGTAAAATTCATGAAAGCAAAATCAAGCATTTGAAAGTGTGTGATTCATGTATTAAAGTGTACAATATATGTGTACACTCCTGCTTGGTGAAACCACCTCTGTCTAGTCCCCAAAACAATTAACACTTACCTTTTGAAAGCTGTGTGAAAGTAAAGATTACTTGGGTGATTCAGAAGAAATTCCTGTCATTTATTGAATTCATTAGGCAAATTATTAACTCTGAAGATTGTAAACATTTTAACTAGATGAATATTTTTTCGTTTTGTTTATTTGCCTAGGTGGTAATGATAGTATTAGCTATTATTTATGGAATGCCTACTACATGCCAGACACTTTTCATATAGTTTCTTATTTAAGCTCAGAATAACCTAATGAACCAGGTATTATTATTAACAATAGAAAATACCCCTGAAGCTCAGAGATTTTAGTTAATGCGTGTCAAGGCCACACAGCTACCCAGTCCAGCGCTGTGTTGTGCTTAGCTGGTCAGTTGTGTCCGACTCTTTGTGACCCCATGCACTGTAGCCGGCCAGGCTCCTCTTTCTACCAAGTGGCAGAGCTGAGGCTTAATCCAAGCCAATCTGACTCCAGGATTCGATCTCTTAATCACAACAAAATAATACCTCATGTGGACAAAGACTTATTATCTGTGACAAGTATGGATTATAAAGAAAGTTAAACTCTCAGGAAGCAAAAAAACTAGATACATGTAAACTCAAGTTTAAATGCTTAAAAACAAGGAATGAGAAAAAGCTAACAAAATACCAGAAATCTTCATGTGTGCATGTGATTACTCAGTCATGTCTGACTCTTTGCCACCCTTTTGGACTGTAGCCCTCCTGGCTCCTCTGTCTGTGGGAATTTTCAGGCAAGTACTGGAGTGGGTTGCCGTATCTTCCTCCAGGAGATCTTCCCAATCCAGAGATCAAACCCGAGTCTCCTGTGTCTCCTGCATTGCAAGTGTATTCTTTACCCAGCAAGACATCAGGGAAGACCCAGAAATCTTCATGGAACTGTTCAAAGGGAGTTTTGCTGGAGGTTCTTCATACAATTTATTGGACTTCTATTTAATTATTCAACTGTTAGGAGTCTTTTTTTTTTTTTAACTTTTCTTTGGTTGTACCCCACAGCATGTGGGATCTTAATTTCCCAACCAGGGATTGATCCCACACTCACTGTGTTGGGAAGTGGTTAAGCTGGACTACCAGGGAAGTCCTGTCAGGATTTTAAAATCATGATTCTCTTGCATCATCCAGGTGATCTTTTCCTGGATCACCACTATCAGAAAGGAAACTTGTTCTAATGTCTTCTGTTTTAAAAAACAAAATAAAAAGGCATTCTGGTTACTTTCCTGTTTTTCTTCTCCTCTTTGCTGCAAGCCTCCTTGAAAGTATTGTCTGTGGTCACTCCTTCAATCATCTCCTATCTTTTCGTCAACCTGCTCAAATAGATTCCATCCCCATGACTCCATTGAAACAGCCCTCATCAAGGTCTCTCTCCGTTGACCTCCATGTTGCCAAACCCATCATTCTCTTTTGGCGCCTTCTGAAACTTTTTGGCAGCCTTTGACCCTGCTGATTGCAGGGTCAGCACCCTCCTTGAAACTCCTCTTTGCCTTCTGCATCACCATACTTCCCTGACTCTCTTTCATCTACACAGGCTCCTCCTTCTCAGTCTCCTTTCTGGATTCTTGGTTGTTGATTCCAGCATATAGTTTGTTTTCCTCTGTCTCAAGGCTTGGTTCCAGGACACAGACAATTCCTCATCTGCCTGTCAGTATTCCCTATATGATCTTATCTGGTCCCTTGACTGTGAGTACCTCCCATATGCTAATGCTAATCCAATTTTATCTTCTGCTCAAACTCTTCCCCAGAATTGAAACTCATAGTTCCAGCATAGTTCTTTCTTGGAGATCTAATAGGCTTGTCATACTTAACATGACTAAAACTGAACTCTTGATTTCTACTCCTAAACTTAATCCTCCCACAGAGATATCCATCTTATAAATGGCATCAAAATTTACCCACCTGCTCAGATTTGGGGAAAAAAAAACCTTAATTATTTTTCCTTCAGAATTAAAAGATGCTTGCTCTTTGGAAGAAAAGCTATGACCAACCTATTAAAAAGAAGAGACATTACTTTGCCAACAAAGGTCCGTCTAGTCACAGCTATGGTTTTTCCAGTAGTCATGTATGGATGTGAAAGTTGGACCATAAAGAAAGCTGAGCACTGAAGAATTGATGCTTTTGAACTGTGGTGTTGGATAAGACTTTCAAGAGTCCCTTGGACTGCAAGGAGATCCAACCAGTCAACCCTAAAGGAAATCAGTCCTAAATATTCATTGGAAGGATTGATGCTGAAGCTAAAGCTCCAATACTTTGGCCACCTGATGTGAAGAACTGACTCATTGGAAAAGACCCTGATGTTGGGAAAGATTGAAGGCAGGAGGAGAAGGGGACAACAGAGGATGAGATGGTTGGATGGCATCATTGACTTGATGGACATGAGTTTGAGCAAGCTCTGGGAGTTGGTTATGGACAGGGAGGCCTGGCATGCTCCAGTCCATGAGGTCACAAAGAGTCAGACATGACTGAGTGGCTGAACTGAATTTTTCTTTCCTTCATCCCTAATTCATAAGTTTAACTCTATCTCTACATTATATTCCAAATCAGTACAATCCTACCTCCATCTCCCCTGCAACCATTGTAATCCACCCATCATCCTACCTCATTACAATACACACAATAGCTTAAAATAGTTTCTCTGCTTTCTCTTATGCCCTCCTGTAATTCATTTTCAGAACAGCCATCAGAGCAAATCATATCAGGTTATTCCCCTACTTAAAACTGTCCTTTGTATCTCTTCTCAGATGAAACTCAAACTCTTTCCTGTGGCTCTCAAGCTCCTGCACACAATGCCCTCTGAATTCATTCAGTAAACAACCCTCCCTGCCCCCCTACCCACATTCTGCGTTTAAGCCACTCCAGCTTTCTTTTAGCCCCAAGCTTGCCAAGCCCCTTCTTGACTGGCTGTTCCTTCTGCCTAGAATTCTCTTCCCCTAGATCTTCACATAGCTTACTTTGGATCAGTTCAGTTCAGTTCAGTCGCTCAGTCATGTCCGACTCCTTGCGACCCCATGAACCGCAGCCTCCCTGTCCATCACCAACTCCCGGAGTTTACTCAAACTCATGTCCATTGAGTCGGTGATGCCATCCAACCGTCTCATCCTCTATCGTCCCCTTCTCATCCAGCCCTCAATCTTCCCCAGCATCAGGGGCTTTTCAAATGAGTCAGCTCTTCACGTCAGGTAGCCAAAGGATTGGAGTTTCAGCTTCAACATCAGTCCTTCCAGTGAACACCCAGGACTGATCTCCTTTAGGATGGACTGGTTGGATCTCCTTGCAGTCCAAGGGACTCTCGAGAGTCTTCTCCAACACCACAGTTCAAAAGCATCAATTCTTCGGTGCTCAGCTTTCTTTATAGTCCAACTGTCACATCCATACATGACCACTGGAAAAACCATAGCCTTGACTGGATGGACCTTTGTTGACAAAGTAATGTCTCTGCTTTTAAATATGATGTCTAGGTTGGTCATAACTTTCCTTCCAAGGAGTAAGCATCTTTTAATTTCATTGCTGCAATCACCATCTGCAGTGATTTTGGAGTCCAGAAAAATAAAATCAGCCACTGTTTCCACTGTTACCCCATCTATTTGCCATGAAGTGATGGCACCAGATGCCATGATTTTAGTTTTCTGAATGTTGAGCTTTAAGCCAACTTTTTCACTCTCCTCTTTCACTTTCATCAAGAGGCTCTTTAGTTCTTCTTCACTTTCTGCCATAAGGGTGGTGTCATCTGCATATCTGAGGTTATTGATATTTCTCCTGGCAATCTTGATTCCAGCTTGTGCTTCTTCCAGCCCAGCGTTTCTCATGATGTACTCTGCATATAAGTTAAATAAGCAGGGTGACAATATATAGCCTTGACGTACTCCTTTTCCTATTTGGAAGCAGTCTGTTGCCCCATGTCCAGTTCTAACTGTTGCTTCCTGACCTGCATACAGGTTTCTCAAGAGGCAGGTCAGGTGGTCTGGTATGCCCATCTCTTTCAGAATTTTCCACAGTCTATTGTGATCCACACAGTCAAAGGCTTTGGCATAGTCAATAAAGCAGAAATAGATGGTT
Organism: Odocoileus virginianus; assembly: GCF_023699985.2. Taxonomy (NCBI): domain Eukaryota; kingdom Metazoa; phylum Chordata; class Mammalia; order Artiodactyla; family Cervidae; genus Odocoileus; species Odocoileus virginianus. The sequence goes on along the minus strand of NC_069679.1, from coordinate 39,809,438 downwards.
TTCTGGAACTCTCTTGCTTTTTCTATGATCTAGTGGATGTTGGCAATTTGATCTCTGGTTCCTCTGCCTTTTCTAAAACCAGCTTGAACATCTGGAATTTCACGGTTCACGTATTGCTGAAGCCTGGCTTGGAGAATTTTGAGCATTACTTTATTAGCGTGTGAGATGAGTATAATTGTGTGGTAGTTTTAGCATTTTTTGGCATTGCCTTTCTTTGGGATTGGAATGAAACCTGACCTTTTCCAGTCCTGTGGCCACTGCTGAGTTTTCCAAATTTGCTGGCATATTGAGTGCAGCACTTTCACAGCATCGTCTTTTAGGATTTGAAATCATGACTTTGGTTCATCCAGGTGTCAAATACCAGCTCCTCAGAGAAGGCCATTCTAGCCCTCCTTTTTAAATTGGCTGACATTGCTTTACAGCGGTCACTATCCTGTGGCTCTTAAAAAAAAACAATCTATATATTTGGGTGCACAAGGTCTTAGTTGCTGTATGTGGGATTTTTAGTTGTGGCATGTGGAATCTTTTTTTTTTCAGTTGAGGTATGTGGGATCTAGTTCCCTGACCTACATTGGGAGTGCAGAGTTTTAGACACTGGACTTCCAGGGAAGTCCCCCTATGGCTCTTTTGATTTTCTCCAGGAGCCTCATTACTGTAAAATTGCTTTGCTTGTTTAGTATCTTCCCCTTTTAAAATATAAACTTCGTGACGGCATAGACTACACATGACTACTGTACACCCATGCTTAAAATAGTACCTATTACAGTCTAGGTTCTCAACAGATGAAGCAATTAAGGCTCAAAAAAATTAAATGATGTGTCCAAAATCATACAGTGAGTAAGAGATGAAACCAAAATTTGAACCCAAGTCTTTCACATGGAAATCTGGAACCCTTCTATTACATGATAATGCATGTAATATACATTCAGAACACAATTATTTTCATTATCTGAGTAATGGAAAAAAATCCCCTGGCTTTTTGTTATTTGTAAAGCTTATAAAAAGCTAACTAAAATAAGTGTTTTCTTTTTCTTTGCTGTAAAACATTATTATATTCACACACACACACACACACACACACACACACACCTTAAATGAATACTCTTATGTATCTGGAAAATGTTTTTGTGTTAATAGGCCTTACCTTGACTATCCTATTTTTAATGGGCTAAAACTGATAGGAAAAGCCATATACTGATTTTTTTGTCAGAACGTTATTAAAATAAATTTGAAACAACTTACTATGCAGTCAATGGGTTTATGTTCTTTTGAACAAAATTGGCTTTTAAATTAGTGTCTTACGTCCTCTGAAAAAGGTTTCATAATGCATTCTTAAAGGGGAGAATTGTGGTTTGCTAACCACACATTTTGCAAGTGTCTGAAATAGAAATACAGAAATTATGTCCTAGGAAGAAAGGTGGTAATAAGACTCTTAAATAAATAACCTGAAGATTTTCAAAATAATAGGTACATGTATTTTTAAAATACTGTATAATTTTCTTCTCATAACTCTGGATTTTTTCCTTTAACTTTTTTGCATCAAAGAAATATATGTACTTAGTTTATAAAGTTAACGATGCTTCAGCAACATAAATGGACCTAGAGATTGTCAGGCTGGATGATATCGCTTATATATGGAATCTTTAAAAATGGTACAGATGAACTTATTTACATAACAGAACAGAGTCACAGATGTAGAAAACCATCTTTTGGTTACCAGGAGGGGAAGGAAGAGAGGGATAAATTGGGAGATTGGGATTGGTGTATACATACTACTATATATAAAATATATAATAAGGACCTACTATATACCACAGGGAATGCTGTTCAATACTCTATAATGACATATATAGGAAAAGAATTTAAAGAAGAGGGGATATATGTACATGCATAACTGATTCACTTTGCTGTCCACCCGAAACTACCACAACATTGTAAATCAACTATACTCCAATAAAAATAATTTTTAAAAGTTGCTTATATGATGTTTCTTGGTTATTCACATTTATGTATTGTCTATGGACTTTCTGCCATATATGCTTTTCCTCCAATCTCCCCAATTTGGCAATGTACCAGGTTTTGGTTAAACTGGTTATCAACATTTACATTATATCTGTTGTTCACAGCTGAGCTATGTATGGTTGTACAACTTTTTTTCTTCTCGTCATATTAATAATTGCCTTCTTTGGTCATTGCTTTAGTTCTTTTTGCACTTCTCACTAATTCATCTATAAACTTTTTGATAGAATTATAAGTCCTTTCACTGTGGTACAAATATACTAGGTAATCTGTTTTGTCTTTCTCTCACACATTCTCTCTGGCTCTCTTTCATTTTCTTGGGAATATCTTCCCTGTGGTGTTCTACTTCTTGCTTCAGTCTGCACTAATTGCCCTCCATAAGACCCAGTAGACATCAGTCCTGGGATGACTTTTGTCATAATCCTAAGAATTTTATTTTGGAGTGGATTTTCCACTTCTTGGACCCATGTCTATTTCTTTTTGGTTTACTTTCTTTAAAAATTATTTTTTTTTCCATTTATTTTTATTAGTTGGAGGCTAATTACTTTACATCATTACAGTAGTTTTTGTTATACATTGAAATGAATTAGCCATGGATTTACATGTATTCCCCATCCCAGTCCCCCCTCCCACCTCCCTCTCCACCCGATCCCTCTGGGTCTTCCCAGTGCACCAGGCCCGAGCACTTGTCTCATGCACCCAACCTGGGCTGGTGATCTGTTTCACCCTAGATAATATACATGTTTCAATGCTGTTGTCTTGAAACATCCCACCCTCGCCTTCTCCCAGAGTCCACAAGTCTGTTCTATACATCTGAGTCTCTTAAAAATTATTTTTATTTAATTGATTTTTTAGGTGCACAATGAAGTGATTCAGTTGTAGATATGTGTGTGTGTGTATATATATGTATATATATATATATATATATATTTTAGATCCCTTTCCCATATAAGTTATTACAAAATATTGAATACAGTTCTCTGTGCTGTACAGTAAATCCCTGTTGTTTATTTTATACATAGTGTGAATTTTTGGTTTACTTTCTCACAGGGTTTACGTTTCTAAGTAAATTCCTTAGAAAGTGTGCAGATGGGGTACATTTGTGGGAAGAAGCACGTATGACAATGTTTTTGTCTTGCCCTCAGACTCAGTGGATAGTTTCTCTGGATGTAGAATTCTAGAGTGGAAATGTGCATCTCTCAGAATTTTACAGGCACTGATCTTGCTTCCAGTGTTACTGTAGCGGTGACTTCCTCAGCCTGAACCCAGATGTGACGGCCCTTCCCTGCTCCCTCCCTGGTGCCACTCTCAGTGCTCTGCTGAGGCGGGAGCTGCTGACCCTAGGCTCCACCTAGCCCACTAGGCCAACCTGCTCCCACCACCCACCCACTATGTGAACGGGCAGGTGGGAGCTCTGCTCCAGGGCACCAGCTTCCAGGCCTCCTCGTTGGCACAAGCTGACCGCTGGGGCCACTGGTGAGCTGATCCCATGACACCTGCAGCTTCAGACAGTGATCCTGGTTAACAAGCATGTCAACTGCCTCTGCATGGTCACTGTGGTCTCTGCCGCTTGCATGCCTCTCTCCACGGAGGGCGGGAGGAGGACATTCTGCAACAGCAGGGTCCTTCAGACCAGCCGCTTCCTGGAGTTGCACCTTTCTGCTTGTCCTACAGAGGCAATGAGGCAGCTATCATAGCGGCCTCACTCAGCAACTGGTTGGTGCCACAGTGGGCCCCTCCCCCAAGTAAGCGACAGTTAGTGAGCAACTGTCAACAAGTGACCGTTAGCGGTCCTGCTCAGCCATTGGTTGGTGCTGTAGTGGGCCCCGCCCCTTCCCCTCTTTGTTTGTAGAAGTTGCCTGAATTCGGACTGAGGGAAGATGGTTTTTTGAGCTGCTGTCTGCCATCTTCTCCATCTGCTAGCTTTCTAATTAAAGTCGTTATTCCTTGTTCCAATAACAGAGTCTCCCAATTTATTGCCCTGTCAAGTGGTGAGCAGAATGAGCTTGAACTTGGTAATATTACTACCAAGATGTGCTTCTGACTTCTGATTCTTTGTATGTGGTTCTTACAGCCTGGAAGATTTTAGGATCTTCTCTTTATCTTTGGTGGCCTGATATTTCAAAATGAATTGCCTTGATATGAGTCTTTTTTTATTCACTGTCCCAGGGATTTGGTGAAAGTGAAAGTTGCTCAGTTATGTCCAACTCTTTGTGGTCCCATGGACTATAGTCCATGGAATTCTCCAGGCCAGAATACTGGAGTGGGTAGCCTTTCCCTTCTCCGGAGGATTTTCCCAACCCAGGGATGGAACCCAGGTCTCCTGCATTGCAGGAGGATTCTTTACCAGTTGAGTCGCAAGGGAAGTCCTTGAAGGGACTTGGTGATTCTTTTCATCTAGGTGATCATGTCCTTCAGTTATAAGACATTTTCTTGTGTAATTTCTGCAACTTTAAAGGGCTTGCTATGGGATATCTGATTGGTTGGCCTGTCATCCAATACTGGTCATAAAAATTCCTGTGTTGAAGTTTTTTTAAAGCTTTACTTATAATTTTCTCTCTTTCAATTCAATAAAAGGAGAGCTGATTTTTCTTGTGAAAAATTTTCTACAGATACCATTATTATTTCCTCCCCTTGGAAAGAGAGTAAGCTCTTCTTTGGAAAAAGAAATGTCAAACTTATTATATTAAGATTAGGTACTATGTTGAGAAGGAAATGGCAACCCACTTCAGTATTCTTACCTGGAAAAGTCCATGGACAGAGGAGCCTGGTGGGCTGCAGTCCATGGGGTTACATGACCGAGCATGCGTGCGTGGGGGTGGAGGGAGATGGGTTGGTAGTAATAAACTGGGAGCACTAAAGAAAAAAAAAAAAAGATCAGGTACTATGTATGCTTGTGTCTTAAACTTACAATGAATTAGCAAGAAATTTGTATTTGTCAACTCCTCAGTCATTGCTGGCTACATTCAGCCTCAGAGATGTCCATTGTGAGCAGAATGACTTCAATTTGCAGTGGGAGGAAGGAGGATGGACTAGTGACGCCATTTGTACTTTTCCCACGGCACCAAATACACAGGCCTCTTTCCGTTTTCAAGGGCCTGGGTGTGTGCTTAATTTGGTTGAATCATATAGGTGGGGCAGGAAGGATTCAGATAAATAAGGCAGAAGCTGTACTGTGACAATCTCACTCATTGTTCTTAGAGGAGACCTTGGCATTTGTGTTAGGTGCAGCCAAAAATGATCTAGGATGTTAGAACTGTCCATCCACTTGACTAGGACTTGATAGTTTCATGCAAGGGAAAGAGATGGTTTGGGATATGGCTGACACTAGAAGGATAACTTAGAATTGTTCCAAGACAAGCAACATCAGAAAACAGTGTGGGGTGTGAGTCAACTGGATTAATTACCAACTTCTGTCTGCATATGTAAGATAAAATAGTTGGGCCAATATTAATTAGACTTCCACTTTTCTGACTGGGTCCTTGGAAAAAATAGTAATAATAAAACTTGTATGATATTAAGTATAATAAACAACATTAAAAAAATAGTAACTTAAATGTTCTAAATTTTTTTACATAAATTAGTGCTTTTGATCTCAATTAGAACCCAATGAAGTAAGCACTACATTACCCCCATTTTACAGATGATGCAACTGAGTCAAAGAGAGGTTAAGTAACTAGTCTAAACACATACCAATAGTGTTCAGGAAGTTCACAGCATGAATCCTCCTAAAGAAAAAAAAGTGTTAAGTTTACAATTTATGATTCTAAGGGGAATAGAAAGTTGCTTCTTGAGTCTGTAGTGATGAAAACCTGCTACATGACTATGTGGGGTGGGGGGAGCTACAGCTTTTGTTAGAAAATCCTAAAACTCATTTATGTTACCTTGGGAAATCTGCTATATGTACATGAAAACAAAGTATCTAAATGCTCGAGAGGAAACAAAGAGGACTATACTTGATATTTCTCTTTTAAGAGCAATTGGATAATATTAAAGTACAGAATGTGTATTGTCTATCTATTAGGACTTAAAAAAATCACTCTGTGTACCTTTTGCTAGCAAGCCTGCACTCATAAAGCTCTTGGTTCAGTTTCATTATTTAAGAAGGTGCTCAAATCCCAAAACGCTTTTGGTTGTTTGTGTATCAAACTAAAGATTCTTTTATCAGGTTCATTTGGAAAATGACACTAAATCTTCATTCTTTTCCAGCATAGACCTGGGTGAAGGTGTAAGAAATTAGAGTGTTAAAATTAATTTGTTCTCCCCCAAATACAACTTTTTATATATTACTCTTCATATTCTCTAATATGTGCAATCCTTGGGGGAAGAAAAGGGGAACAAAAACAGCATTTATTCAGGATTCACTTTTCCACACGCTTTATGTACTGAAGTTTGTGATGCATTGTTCCCTCCCAGACTGATGTGGTCATCGGGAGGCGATCCAGAATTTGGTTAAAGAACACGCCGTGGCATCAGAAGTGCCCAGGTTCAAATTCCACTATATATTACTTCAAATTCCACACAAATAGTACTTAAAATTTATACTGTATCTATTTAGTTTTCTCTATCACTATTTTTACATGAAATCTGACTATGGTCAATAACATGAAAAATTGTCATTATATTTCAAATACAGGAACATCAAATACCAACATCTGAAAATCCCACCCACGAATCATGATTATTGCCAATTAATTTATTGACCTACGAGCCCTGTCAAATATCTTATCATGATGAAATTTCCACTGTTAGAAATCTGCCTAATATTTCAAATCCCAACAGGAGTCTTTCTATTTATACTCTAAACATCAGACACAGTAACTACCTTTTCAGCCATGACTCCTATCTGCCCATGAGCTACAGATGAATTATCTGAAAATTACATGCAAACAGAGCCTCCGTATTCTTTATCTGTGTATTTGTTCTTTCTAGTGCTAAACAGCTTTGGGACTTGGACAAGACTTAGTAATGTCTTTAAGTCTCAGTTTTATTCATGGATTGTTGCAAGGAATAAATTAAATACTATAGGTAAAGCATTTAGCCTAGGGCCTGATATATAAACACTGCCTATTATAGCATCAGAGCTAGATAGGGTCCAGGTGAGGTAAGGCACTTAAGTGTGAAATTTAAGGGGATGCCCAAAACACTCAGTAATGAAGATAAATAAAATTTTAATGAAATACTTTGAAAATTGACAACACCAAAAATCAGTGATGAACAAAATATCAAAAATTTCAACAAGTATAGGATTGGTCGTCTTGATTTTTCTTTTGCCTTGCTTCATTGTGGCTTAGCATGGTACTGTACAATGTATCATGTATGTGGTGTGCATTTTTATGGAGTAGTAGGTATTGTCATTTCTTTTTTGTTGTTGAACAGAACCGAAAGTTGTCTCTTAATTCTCCTATCTGTGAGGATCACTATCTAGTAATGTACTACTTGGCAGAGAAGCTGAAACAAGTGTCAGCTTATGTGGGGTTCCATTTTCTAAACTATGCTGTCCTGACTGGTTAATACACAGTAAATAAGCATGTTTGCTCAGCTACACTAAACTGAACCATTGTGACATGAAACTTGAAAAGCTTAAAGATTATAGTGTGTGTTTGTGTGTGTGTATATATATATATATATATGTCTATTTTCTGAAAATTGCTTTAAGGAAAACTTTTCCAAAATCAATGTGCAATGGAATTTTCTTTTTTTAAGTTTTATTTTTAAAAAAGTTTATTTATTTTAATTGGAGGATAATTACTTTGCAATATTGTGATGGCTTTTGGCATACATCAACATGAATTGGCCATAGATGTGCATGTTTCCTCCCATTCTGAACCACCCTCCCATGGGAAAGGAGTACATTAAGGCTGTATATTGTCACCTTGCTTATTTAACTTATATGCAGAATACATCATGTGAAATGCCAGGGTGGATGAAGCACAAGCTGGAATCAAGATTGCCAGGAGAAATACCAATAACCTCAGATATGCAGATGAACCACCTTTATGGCAGAAAGCAAAGAGGAACTGAAGAGCCTCTTGATGAAAGTGAAAGAGGAGAGTGAAAAATCTGGCTTAAAACTGGACATTCAAAAAACAAAGATCATGGCATCAGGTCCCATCACTTCATGGCAAATAGATGGGGAAACAACAGAAATGGTGAGAGACTTGATTTTCTTGGGCTCCAAAATCACTACAGATGGTGACTATAGCCATGAAATTTAAAGATGTTTGCTCCTTGGAAGAAAAGCTCTGACCAACCCAGACAGCATATTAAAAAGCAGAGACATTACTTTGCCAACAAAGGCCTGTCTAGTCAAATCTATGATTTTTCCGGTAGTCACGTATGGATGTGACAGTTGGACCTTAAAGAAAGCTGAGCACTGAAGAATTGATGCTTCTGAACTGTGGTGTTGGAGAAGACTCTTGAGAGTCCCTTGGACTGCAAGGAGATCCAACCAGTCCATCCTAAAGGAAATCAGTCCTGAATATTCATTGGAAGGATTGATGCTGAAGCTGAAGCTCCAATACTTTGGCCACCTGATGTGAAGAACCGACTCATTGGAAAAGATCCTGATGCTGGGAAACATTGATGGCAGGAGGAGAAGGGGACAACAGAGGATGAGATGGTTGGATGGCATCACTGACTTGATGGACATGAGTTTAAGCAAGCTCTGGGAGTTGGTGATGGACAGGGAGGCCTGGCCTGCTGCAGTCCATGGGGTTGCAAAGAGTCGGACACGACTGAGTGACTGAACCTAACTGATTTATTTATCTGGCTGTGTCAGGTCTGAGTTATGGCTTGTGGGGTCTTCACCACATTGTGTTGGATTTTCATGTCTGGTACCCAGGCTCAGTAGCTGTAGTGTGTGGGCTCAGTTGCTTCATAGCATGTGAGACTTTAGTTCCCTGACCAGGGATTGAACCTGTGTCTCCTCTACTGCAGGGTGGATTCTTTTTTGTTTGTTTGTTTTCTTCATTTTTAATCGAAGGATAATTACAATATTGTGTTGGTGTCTGTCATACATTCAACATGAGTCAGCCATAGGTATACATATGTCCCCTCACTCTTGAGCATCCCTCCCACCTCCCACCCCATCCCACCCCTGTGGGTTATCAGAGAGCCCCAGTTTGAGTTCCCTGAGTCACAAAGCAGATTCCCACTGGCTATCTATTTTACATGTGTTAGTGTATATGTTGCTGTGCTACTTTCTCCATTTGTGCCACCCTCTCCTCCCTACTCATCCCTCTCCTCCTCGCCCCTGGCCCCAGTGTCCAGAAATCTATTCTCTATGTCTGTGTCTCCTTTGCCAGGGCAGATTCTTAACCACTGGACTACCAGGGAAGTCCTTGCAATGGAATTTTCTATAGGACTCCCTTTGCCACTGAAGTGAGTTTGGGATGAATCAGTTTAATTATAGAATTATTATAGAGCTCTGGCCATAAATTCTTTAGATAAATTTTCCTTTATTCCAGATTTCACTTTCTAGTGAGTTAGTATCATGTTAAAGCTCAGTTGTTTGCTATTTCAACACAATCCAGGCTACCTTTGCCCTTCTACGTACACCAGCAATTACCTAAGTTAAGACAAAGATGATATCTCCTAAGTTAACACTATTAGGAAGAATCTTCCAATATTTTATGCTTCCTTGCTGGTTGTACTCTAATTATAATTATTTTAAAAACCCTTATGAGATGGATAGTTACCAACAAATTCAGAAGCAAAACATATTTGAGAGAATTAGCCAACATATGAAGGGAAGTTATTAGCAATAAAGATAAGTCAGTTACAAAAGAAAAGAAGATAAGTCATCAGGAATAACACATATTTTATTAACTGGTTATTAACAGAATAATGTCCCAAGGTCTGAACCCTACCTTTGTTCAATGTAAGATTTTTCTTATTTGATGAAAGATTTTTAACAAGGAAATGGATATGGTGATGATGAAGTTAGTGGCAGAATTTAGATTGAGTTAGTGCAAAACGATGTACTGTGCTCTATTTCTTCATGAGTCCAACAATACATATATGCAAAGACTATTTTTTCCTATCTTGAAAATGTTCACTTAGCACCAAAAACCCTTCTCCTGACCTATTTCTCACCCTCCCTGCACTTCAAATTTCTCTAAAGTGTGACCCACACCTGCTCCTGCATTTTTCTAGCAGCCAGCCTTTTCTTAACCCACAGCAGTCTGATAACTCAAAAATACCCATGAAGGTCATCAGTGACCTTCTAGTCCCTAAATTTTCTTGACTTCTGTGGGACTTGTCACCTTGAACCTTCCCCCCAGAGCCTCTCTGAGATCATCCCTACTGTCTCTTATTCTTCCTCCTTGTTCTTTTTGTGGGAACCCTCTTCCAGTTTCTGGTTCCTACATACGACCATTGCTTGTGGGTAAATCCTTTGGCACTTTATTATTGGTGAAGACCACTGTGTGATACACCTCACAATGGATCTTGTCACCCCACTGAGTTATAAGCCTTAGTTGAGAATTGCTGCCTAGAAGATAAAAGTGTTAATCACTCTGCAGGGCTCACCATATACTTGGCCTGTTTCCCAGCCTTTTTACAAACATCAATTTTGACCTATACAATCCCTTGACCTGTCCTTGGGTGAGCCTGTTCACTGGCCTCAGAGAAGCCCCTTACATTGTATTTTCATGACTTTTTTGGGTGCTAAAACACAGGTAGGACCAGAACTCAGTTTTGAGAATTCCTTGGTGGTCCAGTGTTTAGGACTCCACGCTTCCATTTCTGGGGACATGGGTTCAATCACTGGTCAGGGAACTCAGATCCCATGAGTCATAAATCACTTTAAAAAAATCTCCACAGCATCTAGCAAAATATATTGCATTTGTTATTTGTATTTAATAACTGTTTGCTGAACAGTACGCTAGCCATGAAGTTTATAAAATTGCTCTCTTTGATGAAATTATTTTTGGTAATCTTTGCCAGTATTAAATAATTTGTAATACACAGCTTTTTAATGCAAAAAATCCATTTCCTGTAGTGAGTCACAATCAAACAATTCTGGAAAAACAGATAGTTCTTTGAAATTTATCCTACAGAAATAGTTTGAGCTGAAAAAAAAATAAGGTAGGCTTGAATCATTGTGCACTGTGTCTCCTCAGGATTCAAAACATGTCACCTGAACAGGGGTGAAAAAAGGTCAGAAGTGGGAAGTCATGGTGCTAATTCAAGGCTACTATGAAATTTCAGGATTCTTATTGAGGAGTTCAGAGTTTGAAAGAGCTACAATTAAGTGTCTTCTTACTGATGAATCTTTTAAAATTTTGGATTCTATTTATGCTAATTGATATGATTTTTAAAAAGTCAGAATAAAATGGTGTATATATGTAGCAAGGGCCCTCACTTACCAGGTCCTCTTCTCTACCTTTGAGAGTGATGGAGTCTTGTGGCAAATACAAAACACAGTTACGCTTCAAAGGCAGCAGAAGTACCGGAGAGAGTTTTCTGTTTTATAGATGCTCTACTCTGAGGATTTTAAGGAGGCAGCTGCTCTCTGAGGAAGTCAGGAATGGGTGTCCTGCAGCTCTGTATCAAAGGGAAGTGGCAGAATGGAGCTGGGACCAGGGCAGAGAGTGGAATAGTAAGGGGAGAGGGATGAGGCAAAGAGGACTTTCATGTGCCCATCTGAGATGCACACCTTACTACAGTAACCCCGTGTGGACAGGCGAGAAACACTTTGAACCTTTCTCGAGACTCTTCATGATGGGCTCTGGGTTTGAATGAGTACTTTCCGATAAGACCTGCACATCTTTCCAGACATAGCAGCCAGTTATGTATGTTTCAAATATATTTTCAGTGGCAAAAACGTAGTGTGAAACTGCCGTGATACTGTTATCACCATGACACAGCATTGAATTCCATATGTATTTACTGAGTGCATACCATGTGCCAGGCAGTGGGAATCAAAGGGGAAAAAGGAAAGAAGAATCACTGAGCTAAAAGAATTCTCCTAGGTCAGATCTCCAGACCACAGGTCTCGCGGTCATGCACTCTGCTTATGGCAATAGCAGTGTCAAGGGTGTCTGTTATTTGACTGATGTGTCTCTTGCTGTCGGCTCTATGAGAACAGAAATCTGCTTCTCTTTTTCTTCTTCACCATTATGTATCAGGGCTAACTAAGCACAGTTTCCAGCATTTGACAAGCATCCTATAAACATTGTTCCCTGAATGTTATGGATGCATTAACCCTTTATGGGGGTATTATTCCTTTTTATACGTACGGAAACGGAATATCCAAGACCACACAGAAATCACTGCTGAAGAGAGGATTCCAGAATAGCCCAGCCTGACTCCACAGCCCAGGGTCTGCCTACCAAGTCCTACCCCTTTCCCTGGATTGAAGAGGCTGTGAAAGATTGTGGAGAGAAAGCAGTGGCTTGATTAGAGAGTGGCTTCTCATGATGCCCGGGGTAGACGGATAGGAACACCCTTACTAGGTAAATACTAGCGACGCGAAAGAGAGGTGAACCGGAGGTGACGAGGCGGGCATAGGTGGAGGTCCCCAACTCCGCTACATCCCGCCCACGGACAGGAAGCAAAATTTTGAGTGGATCAGCTTGTGCATCCTGCTCAGAATCCACATTGAGAGGAAGGTGGAAAGAGTTAGGACACCCTGGGAAAGGGATGAGGTAGAAGGGAGAAGGAAGGGAGGTGAAGAAGACGGGTGGTGACAGATGTTTCTTGCGTTCGCGTCTGCTGCAATGAGACACCATCCCTGGTCCCAGTGGCGAGTGTCAGGGTGATTGATTAAGATGTCACTTGGCCGCCTCGAGGGTTACTTAGCTCCCCTGCACTGGTGGGGCGTCAACGCACAAGCTGTTTCCCAGACAGTGGCCTCATAAAATAACTTCTCCCCGATGTGGAAGAAAGAGGGTGGGGGGAGATAATAACGCTGTTTGTGGGAAAGAGGTTTGGTAAAGAAGGGACGTGAGGGCTCTGAAGAGAATTACACTGCAGCCACCACGGCTATTATCTTAATCAGGCACCATTTCAACACCTCTGCCTTCAAGTCAAGCAGCCCTACAACAGGATTTATTTTCCAATAAGCGAAATCCCCGCCCGCCGACTCGGAGTCGCTGGGCTGCGAGCTGGGTGGGAAACAGCAGCCGGAGGAGAGGCTATTTTGGGTGTGGGAACGCGGAGGGAGGAGGGGCGGCGCCGCGGGGCCGGGCGCGGGCGCGGGGAAAGCCTCCAGCTCGGGCTGCCACGGCAACCGCGTCCAGGCAACGCGCCCGGAAGCCGCTCGGGCGGCGCGCGGCGGCTCGCGCCCCCCGGGAGCCGCGAACCCGGCCGGGCCGCGCGCCGGGCCAGGCGGCAGGCGCGCGCTGATTGGACGGCGCTCCCCGCGGCGCGGGCCCGCAGCCGGGCGCCCCGCTCAGCCCGCGCCAGCGGCCGCCGCACCCAGCCGCGCCGGCGAGGACATGGGCAGCCACGGCGCGCCCGCCCCCCGCGCCGGTGAGTGCGGCGTCCCGGACCGCCGCCCGGCCGCCTCCCGTCCCCCGTGGCGGGAGCGCCCGGGGCCCGCCGGTGACCTTGGGACGGCCCCCGGGGTGAGGTGGGCCAGGCTTGGGCGAGAGAGAGCTGAGCGTGGCTCATGTGACCTACTGCCGGCGAGAGGGTTAACTGCATGCTGACGCGAATGGATGAAGTTGGGCACCGGGCGCGACTGGCATTGCATTTTTGCGGGGGCCGGGGGAGGTTGCATGCTGGCACACCAGCAGAAGCCCCGAGGGACTGTTTGGGGGCGCTGGGGTGGAGCACACGTTGCCAGGGGGCAGTGTTCCCAGTCAGCTGTCCCGCTCCTCAGAGCTGAGTGACCTTCAGTGGCTTCATCTCTCTGCCCCCTCCCCACCCTTCTCTCATCTTTCAAAGGAGGGGCTCGGGTTCTTTGCAGTTCCGGGGTGCTGCCATGGTACTGTGAGCTGAGAAGGGTGCCCCAAGTACTGCAGGTGCCGGACATACAAGCGTTAGCCACGCTATTTCTACCAGGAGTTTCCATTAATTTGCTCTCAAAGTGGTAAGATATGTTATCGTTTTGTGAAAGACGGTGGAGAGAAAGCAGTGGCTTGATTAGAGAGTGGCTTCTCATGATGCCCGGGTAGCCTCTTGGGTGCTCTAAAGTCGTGAAGAAAAGCAGGGTTAAAGCTCCTGAGTTCTTGTTTCCTGTAGTTAATCTAATAGGAAAGTTTGTATTTGAACAGGTAGAATCAAAACCCAATAGTGGCAGGCAGCAGCAAATTAAGTGAGTCATTTCTTCAGTATGCACGAGGTTGTGTGTGTGCGCGCGCGTGCTTGTGTGGCTGCGCTCACGCCCTCATCTTAAAGTCTGTGTGTCAGTGTTAGAAATTATTTCATAGGAGTAAGCAGAAATAATGCTGGAATGATTTGAATCCACAAAAGTGCAGCTCTCTGAGAAGCAGGGGTGAATGTTTGCTGCTTGTTCTTTTAATGAGTTGGGTTTGTGAAGGTAACCAGGCTTTTACTGAGAAACCTCCCTAGCATTTGCCCACCGGGGTATGTGGGGGGTGGGTGGGTAGTAGCGCTCCCGAGACTCAGTCAGTTGTATCACCTCTTCTGTCCTTGACGTTGGCTGGGGCCCCTTTCTGTATTCTCAGTTCATGAATTTCTCTCTCCCTGGGAGAGGGAAGGGAGGCAATGCCCTGTCTGGCTTTCTGCTCCAAAGCAAACCTTGATATTCCTTCCAGGGTGATTTCATCTGTATAAAAATGTGGTTTGGGAAGACAGATTTTTCAGTGTTAATGAATAAGCTTCTGCGAGCTTGTTTACCCGGAGGTTTAGTAATCTTAAATGGTTTACATATTAGAAATCTGATAGCATTCAGATACCAAATCATTACTGCCCAAGAATCCCGCCACTTAAGCCCTCGGAACCCTTAAATGAATCACACCTCATTACCCTTGGATCCCTTAGTAACAAACTATTCAGCCTCCTGTCCTGAGGCTGCTAGCCTATGTGTCTCTCCAGCCTGCCTTTCAGTCTCTTGTTTTTGTACCTCCTGCAGCCACCTGCCTTTGTGGTCATTTTGCTGCAGCTGAGTCCATTTCCTGTCCTCTCCCTAGCTCCAGAGGCTGAGTGAACAACTGCCCTCAGAACATCCCTCTCTCATCTCACTGGTGCAGGGATTGGGTTTTCTCTTGCTTCCCAATGCCGCCTCCAAACCATTAACCCATCCCTGACAGTCTTCTGTCTACGGTTCCTGCCATCTGCTTGTGCTCCATACCCTCCTCCTTCTTGTCTGGGTCAGTGCTTGCCCAGCCTAGTGGCTCTTCAGGATCACCTGGAGCACTTTGAAAAACATGGCACTGCAGACTCTCCCAAACATACCGCCTTAGAATCATCAAGCTTGGGAGGACCTAAACATTTTAATTTTAAAAACAAACCTTAAAAGAAGGAAGAGGAGGGGGAGGAGAGATGGGAAGGGGAAAAGAAAGCTCCCCAGGTGATTCTGATATACACCCGAGTTTGGGAATTAACTACAAATTGGTGCTTGCCAAGGGCGCTTGCCATCGGCCTCTGTGGGGATTGAAACCAGTGCTGCTGCAACTCTGTGACCTTCGACATGCCCTAAAGGGAGTTGGGCGGGGGGTGGTGGTGGAGAACAGGAATGAGGCAGTCTGAGCTTTGGGAAAACTGGCAGAACTGGTCTTCAGATAGACATTTTCAGGAACTGATTTTATGAACCCAATCCTTGAATCTCCTCATATTTAGAAAAGCACTTAATCCCTTCATGGTGACATCAGCTCTTTGTGACTAGCAGAAAACCTTTGCAAAGATAAGTTCTTGTTTGTGTGAACTCCTCCTTTACCAAAAAGTGAACTGATGTGCCAGTTGCTCAGTCGGGTCCAAGTCTTTGTGACCCCATGGACTGTAGCCTGCAAAGCTCCTCTGTTCATGGGATTCTTCAAGCAAGAATACTGGAGTGGGTTGTCATTTCCTTCTCCAGGGGATCTTCCCGACTTAGGGATCGAACCCAGGTTTCCCACATTGCAGGCAGATCCTTTCCCTTCTGAACCACCAGGAAAACGTCACCAAAGTCACATACATTGACCTTCTCCCACTACCTCTTTGGAATAGTTTCTCAAAGCTATCTGAAGTACTGTCTCCTGGGCTGCAGTCCTCTTTCTGTGCCAAAAAAAAAAACTGAACTCGAAACTCTCACATTGTACATTTTTTCTAAGTCGACAGAATCATTTCACTTGATGCTACAAAAAAATTAACAAACAAACATGATTAACTACTTGATTCTCGTTTCTACCTTGTCTCTTGCCGGCGATTTTGGTGTTTATGTTGAGGTTCTGTTAATTCACTGAGTTCCTGAAGGTCATTCGTATCAACTCCTGTGGCTTCAGTTTCCACATCAATGGCTCACTTCTTGGACTTGTATAGTCATGGGAATTTTTTCCACCTTCAAGATCTGGAACTTGGATGTCAGTTTTCTTGGCTGATTTTTCCCACCTACTACACCAGACTAACCATCACTGAGGACTCTGGTCCCTTGGTCACTTGCTACTACAATCCTTTATGGCTCTGTTTCTCTATTTGGAGGATATACTTTGCAGCCATTTTGGTTTTGTCTGGAATCCCAAATCCTTTCTCTTAACATGTTGGGCTTCTCATATTCCAGTCGTCAGTCCAAAATCACCCTCATCATCTGCTTTTTCTTCTCCCAGTCTGCCATGTTATCTGCCAAGTTATCACAAAGACCTTTGCACTGGTTCCACTGCAGATTTATGCTAGCTCTAATTTCACCTAGGTCTTACTTTTCTGCTAAAAAAGAAATCCATCTTTTATGAAATACCAGCTGCATTTCTTTAGAGGTGATGCCAGACTTTTCCATTCCTTAAACATCCAGTCAGTTTCCTTCCTTTTTTTTTTTTTCATTGATGAGATTGAAGATGTTTACATTGGAGCTAACTGCCCTCTGCTTTAATGTAAGTTTCCACTGTACCCTCTTCACTACCCCAAGCATTCTTTTTTTAATATATATATATTAGTTATTTATTTGGCTGCATCAGGTCTTAGTGAAGCATGCGGGATCTTTTAATTGAGGCATGTGGGATTTAGTTCCCTGAGCTGAGCCCCTGCACTGGGAGTGTGCGGTCTTAGCCGCTGGACCACCGGGGAAGTCCTCAAGCATTCTTTCTTAATTCTTCTTTGACCTTCTTTATTTTCTTCATCCGAGGAAGAAAATGTCTATCAGTCCCTTACCCACCATTAACTTGTGTACTCTGCGTGCTCCATCCTCTGGATTTTCCCCATTCCTTCTTGCCTCTCTTGGGAACTTGGTCCATCTGTTACTCCCTTTCTCTCATTTCTTTGGTCCCTCCTTACTCAGTCCCAGCCTTCGAGCTCCGCTTTTAGCCAGGTTTTGCTCAGCTCCCCCAGATGCCTTCAGACTTCCGTTTCCAGCCCTGCCTTCTGAATTTCATTCAGAATTTTTAAAAAAGGAATTTTATTTATTTATTTTTAGCTGTGCTGGTTCTTCATTGCTGCATGATCTTTTCCCAGGTTACGGAGATTGAGGGCTCTTGCGGTGCATGGGCGTCTCATTGTGGTGGCTTCTCTTGTTGTGGAGCAACAGGCTCTAGGGCGTGCGGACTTCATTAGTTGTGGCTCTCAGACTCTGGAGTGCGGGCTCAGTAGTTGTGATTCACAGTCTTAATTGCCCGCGGCATGTGGAATCTTCCCAGATCAGGGATGGAACCCGCGTCTCCTGTATTGGCAGGTGGATTCTTTACCACTGAGCCGCCAGGGAAGCCCCATTCAGAATATAATACCCAGAAACCCAGCTATTTTGTCTATAAAGAGCTCTTCCTCCTAGCTTCCTTAATCTTTTTTCCTTTTTTAACTTTTTATTTTGAAATAATTCAGATTTACAGAAAATTCGCAAGAAAGATTTAAATAATTCCTGTATACTTTTCATCCAAAATTCTATAAGTATAACTGTTTACCACACTTGCTTTTTCTTTCTCACGCAGTCACTCTCTCTACACACATATGCACACACATCATGCACAGACTCGCACACACATATTTGTCATTTTTCCTGAAACTTCAGAGTAAGTTATAGACATGATGCCCCTTTATGTCCCTCTCCAATGTGTATAGTTCCTTAAAAGAGAGACATTTTCTGACATAACAAGCATCAGAATTAGTACATTAACATTGATTCTATTGGTACTATTGTCTATTCTATAGACCTTATTCAAGTGTCACCAAAAGTCCTAATAACATGTTTTAGAGCAAAAGAAGGGGAAAAAATCTTAAAAAAAAAAAAAAAGCCTCCTACTTGTCCAGGATCCATTCCAGGACCCTGTGCTTTTCTAGTTGTCTTGCCTTGTTCACTGCCTTTATTCTGAACAGTTCTCAGTCATTCTCTTGTCTTTCGTGATCTCGGCACTTTGGAAGGGCAAGGCTGGTGGTTTTGTAGAATATCTTTTAACTTGGGTTTGGAGTTCTCTTGGGGGTAGATCCAGGTTATCCATCATCAGGGAAGCATCCTAAAGGGATTTACCATCTCCCTCTTGGGGCACTGACATGATTTCCGTGCTGTCATCACGCTGTCTGTGACCTGCTTTTGCTCTCTTGGGTTATTCTGACTTTTCTGCTCTTCACACCCCTACATCCAGCCGGTTGTTGAGTGTTGCAATGCTCCCTGCAGCATCTCCCTCAGTGTGTCCCCTCCTTTCTGTTCCTCCTTTCCATCCTGCTGTGGAGTCAAGGCCTCCGTACGTGGTCCCGGTGACCGTTTAGCATGGCTTACCACCAGGAGCCCAGGTCCGTGGCACCAGGCAGCACTTCCTCTGCTCTGTCCTCCCTCCACCCTTTCTCAGCCTGTCCTGCCTTCACTTGACCCACCCCTTTGAATTTTCCACTCACCTGCCTGATTCTCAAATGCATTTCTGGCTGGCCCAGTTCAAACCCATCCTGCCTCTTGCCTGGAGGCAGCCGCACCCCTCAGCTAGGAGGAGCCTCTTCACTCCTGCACCGTGGCTTGTCTGTTCTAGTTCCCTGTTGAAGCGAGGCTCTTGCGTGCGGGGGCTGTGTCTTATTCAGCACTGCAGAGGCTCAATGAGTGTTTGTTGACTGGGCTAACTGACTTGATTAAAGTCATTAAGCGCAGGCGCAGGCTGACCTTCGAGTTATCTGCCATGTGGTACAGGGTGGTGGGTGTGAGACCTCTGCTTTACTTCAGGAGTCAGGTGGGTGTGGGCTCAGAATAAGGCCTCTTTGCAAAATGATACGTAATTCAGAAAGGTATTTCCACGTTGTAAGTGGAGTAAATGATTCTCTCCCGATGACATCTTAACTTTGCATCTACGTGTCAAGACAAACAGAGGGCAGATTGGCTTGAAAAAGAGTAGAGAAATCTACCAGCGTATTAAAAATGGCCCATCTATTTCTTCACACCGCAAGTGAGCAGCGGAATGTGTGAGGAGCAGTTTCTCAGGCTCACATCCTCCCTCAAGCCCTGGAACCACCTGTTCTCTCCTCCCTATTGTCTGGCTGACTCTTTTCCCCTGCTCCCGCCAGCACCGCCTTTCTCCCTCCACATGCCCTAACTGTCTTCTCTTCCTTATTTCACTCTTTCTGCCTGTTCCTATCTCTTAATAAATCTTCTGTGTTCTTCCCTCTCCCTAGTTTGATGATTTTATTTTTTGACTTCTTGGATACCGTTTGACATTCCGTGGGTTTTTAACATAAAAACAGGTGAAAAAGGATAAAACAATGGCTTTGTACTTCAGTGGGGTTTTTTTTTTTTCTTTTTAATCCCCTCCCCTCCAAGGGTCAGGCTTCCCAGGTGGCACAGTGGTAAAGAATCCACCTGCCAGTGCAGGAGACCAGGTTCTTCCCCTGGGTAAGGGAGATCCTGAGGAACAGGAAATGGCCAGTCAGTCCAGTATTCTTGCCTGGGAAATCCCACGGACAGAGGAGCCTGGCAGGCTACAGTCCATGGGGGTCACAAAGAGTTGGACGTGATTGAGCACACACACCCCCCCAAGCGTCGGTAGTTCTTGGTATTAGAAAATGTAGTTATCAGTGATAATGAAATTTTGGTTTTTCTTTGCCACACAGTATGTGGGGTCTTAGTTCCCCCAACAAGAATCAGACCTGTGCCATTGAAGTGGAAGCACAGAGTCTTAACCACTGGACTGCCAGGAAAGTCCTAAAAATGGTTTATTTGATTATCTTTCTGCTACAGTAAGAAAATGACTGGGAACATACTGGTTGATAAACATCGAAAGACCTGAAGTTTTCAGTCTCTGTTAAGGCAAAATTGGTATTTGTGCTTAACTATCTGATTGCAGGATGGTGAGTTGTCGAGGTTACTGGAACCACAGTATTCCTCCCTGTGGTGTGCCTCACTGGCTGGCTGCGGTCAGCCTTTTTTCTGTCCTAAGAATGCTTTTGTGTGGATGACGTCTTTGGACAGAGGAGCTACAGAAGTGAAGGCAAGAGATCCTGCGGCTTGGCTGAGTGGGGCTGGAATAACAGGCGTGTTTATGTGGGAGAGAATGAGTAGGGTTGCTTTTGCACTATGAAATTCTTAAAATTGTTTTACCAGGAAGATGTTATTCAGAAACCCCTGGTGCCTTCAGCTCGTTTTTTGTTTATTTCAGATTTCTTTTTTCCCCCCTGGTTTTAATTATCTCTAGAAGAGCTCAGGAGGCCTCCCATGCTGTCTCTAAAATAGTTGTAATATTAATGTGCTGAACTCAAGTCATTCCTCAAAATAAAAGAGTCTCTCACAGACCCCTGTGTTCAGCAGAGAAGTCCAGCCCCTTCCCGCTATGTGTGAGGAAAAGGGCAGAGACCGGAGGCTGCCCATCCCCAGTCCTTAGCTCTTCAGCCAGAGATTCGTGTCGGGTAGAACCCCAGAGTCACGACTAGCGTTGTGTCTGCGTGAGTATAGAGTCATGATGCCTTCCTTCTTCTGTTCGATCCTGGATGCATCGGAGGTGGAGGTGGTTTAGGAGGGAGGGAGTTTACGCTGGTTTTTAATAATACTTTTTCTGTTCTAGCTGGTGCATTTGGCAGATTCCCTTTTTAACACTTGGTAATGTGTCTTCTCTAATGCCTTCTCTAATGCTAGAAAGAAAAGTTGCCAAATATAGCTGTTGATCATACTAAAACACCTGAAAGGTAATACGAACGCACTTGTGGTGTGGGTGTGGGCATGGGTGAGAGCCCGTCCTCATTCAGGGCACCCTGAGCAGCCTGCTGAGCTCACAGCTGGAAGGGATCTTGAGTCAGCAGTCGATATGTCACTTGGGCAGGGCCACTGGCTAATTAGAACGGTGGGCCTTACAAAGGAAGAACCAGCAAATGAAGAAATGTTTATCAGCATCTGTGTAGGGACACTGTACTGGACTTCCAGGGGGTTACAGACTTACAGGGTATGTAGTCTTTGGAGCCCCCCAGCAGCTCAGCTGGGGAGCCAGAATCCACGAGAAGTTCAAATAACAATAGAAGATTTAAATAGCATTTCAAAATAGCTGTTATTAATAGATGGGAACAGAAACCAATCTGTTTTTGCAGGGGATCTCCTAAAATTGTTAGCATCATTTTAAGCTGTGCAGAGTGGATTAGAGCAGCATCATGGCCATTCCTTGGGTTCCAGGGGTCCTGTGATTTCAGTTTCCACTCATAATCCCCACTGGACCTGCCAGAGGTCACATGTGTGCTGCATATTTACGGGATCCCATCAGTTATGCAGTGGTCCCTGCCTTGACCAGAAGGCCACTGTAAATGCTTTGAACATTTTGAAGTTCGTTTTTGCAGGGGTCAGAAATACAGCCACGTTTCACCTTTCCACTCTCAACAGAATTCTGGTGAATGCACTAGCGTGGAGGGGAAAGGAAGAATTCTTGCAAAGTGGAATCAAGGCCTTTTGCACAAAAGCAATTGGAAATATCTGCCTTGGGACCCCGTGGCAGAGTTAGGTAGTGGGGAAATCTCACCCTCTCCCTGGAGCCTAAGGTGTTTGGAATGCTATGCTGGTGGTTCTCCCTGGGCAGCCCAAAGCCTGAAATACGGGTGATCAGGGGCTCCATGAGGGCTTTAATGAGGGTCCTGGGCTCAAGTCTCATTTGGTGCTCACAGGTATGTGCTAAGTCACTTCAGTTGTGTCCCACTCTTTGTGACCCCATGGACTGTAGCCTGCCAGGCTCCCCTCGTGGGATTCTCCAGGCAAGAATACTGGAGTGGATTGCCATTTCCTTCTCCAAGGGGATCTTCCCAACCCAGAAATTGAGCCAGGTCTCTTAAGTCTCCTGCATTGGCCCACAGGGAATGGGTACAGATTAGCAAACTGGGAGTTACTCAGTTGATACAGAATTTCAGTTTTAGAAGATGAAAAAGTTCTAGAGATTTGTTGTATAGCACTGTGTGACTAGTTAACACTGTGCTGTAAACTTATAAATGTTTAAGGTAAATTTTTTAATATGTTTTTAACCACAATAAAAATTTAACAGTAAACTTACTTTAACTAAACCATTTTGTCTTTTAAATGCAGGATCAGGTATGTTTCCTTGGTTTTGATAGCTGGAAATGGGCAATTTCTGCAGTTTTTGTCTGTGTGTCTTCTCATTGGTTCATTCTTTTATGCAACAAATTTTTGCTTAAAGTTTTGTCTTGAAAATAGTATACTCATTGAAGTATTTTGAAAAGAAGGAAAAGTAGAATAGAAATGTACCCAGTGCCATTGTTTATATATTGATTTATTTCTTTCCACTATTTAAAAAAAACTTTATTGCAATAGGACTTCTAGCTGGAACCCCTGCCACAGTCTCCAGAATGACTGAGGGATTTCTGGGTTGCTGGGGTAATGTGCTATTGAAAAAAATGTTAGGCTGTGTAAGGTAAGCTTCATTTGCCATTGACCTAATGTGTCCAAAGAGGGACGTTTTGGTATGAGGGTGCCCAGCATCCTAGAGGCTGTGTAAGGCTTTTTGATGGGCTTCCCAGGTGGCACTAGTGGTAAAGAACCCACAAGCCAGTGCAGGAGGTGCTGGAGACACAGGTTTGATCCCTGGTCGGGAAGTTCCCTGGAGGAGGGTATGGCAACCCACTCCAGTATTCTTGCCTGGAGAATCCTTGGACAGAGGAGCCTGGTGAGCTATAGTCCATAGGGTTGCAAAGAGTCAGACACTACTGAAGTGACTTAGCATGCACACATGCAAAGCCTTATAACATTCCATCCTTTGTGACTTACCCAGATTTCCCCCAGATCCACCTCAAAACCATATTGCATCTACCTCCTAAAGTATGCCAACCCAGTATATTTTAGTAAAGATGCTCATTTCTTCTCCAAAATTCTGGCCAGGTGTTGAGAGAGGGAAACTGCCTGTCTTTAAGTAGGAGACAGGGGGTGCTTATTTATGCACATAATTCAGAGACTTTCCCCCAGTCTGCACCCTGTCTTAATTTATGGAAAGCTCTTTGACTTTCTTATCAATCTGGATACTTTGGCTTTGAAAGTCATCATCTCTGGCCTCAGTTGCACAGCCCCTCTTCCTCTTCCTTTTACTGAAAACACTTCGTTTGCTCAATATGGGCTCTTCACACCACAGAACAATATTAGCGATGTGGCACAGGGTGGCCACAGGTGTGGGTTGGGAAGGCAGCCCCAAGTCACAGGAGCATGCAGGCATGCAGAGAGGGGCCCAGGGGTGTCCGATGGGAGAGGGATGGAGGCAGGTGAGGGTGGCCTGTGCACGGGAGGGGCAGTAGGTGTCTTGTCCTTGATGACTCATCCATCTGTGCTGACCCCAGGTTGGGTGAGTGCCCCACCTTGGGGTGGTAGAGGAGAGGGAGATGGCAGGGGTAGAACTTAAACATTTATGGGGTCCTTTAAATAAACTGTTTGCACCACCTAGATTGTGGTGCCATGGAGTAAAGCTCGGTTTCTAGGCCCTGGTTATGGTTTTATATAGTACTGAAAATCCATTTTCAAATCTTGTTCTTTTAAAAAAAACCAAAACCTAACATGATAGGTAGTAAATCTTTTCCGTGTTACTTCATACTCTTTGTAACCATTATTTTAAATAGCTATAGATATCCTTTTGAGTGGATGTGCCGTATTTTAATTTTCATTTCAGTTGAGTTGCTCAGTCGTGTCCGACTCTTTGTGACCCCATGGACTGCAGCACGCCAGACTTCCCTGTCCATCACCAGCTCCCAGAGCTTGCTCAAACTCATATCCATCAAGTCGGTGATGCCATCCAACCATCTCATCCTCTGTCATCCCCTTCTCCTGCCTTCAGTCTTTCCCAGCATCAGGGTCTTTTTCAGTGAGTCAGTTCTTCCCATCAGGTGGCCAAAGTATTGGAGCTTCAGCTTCAGCATCAGTCCTTCCAATCAAGATTCAGGACTGATTTCCTTTAGGATTGACTGGTTGGATCTCCTTGCAGTCCAAGGGACTCTCAAGAGTCTTCTCCAACACCACAGTTCATTTTAATTTATTACTCTCTTATTGGTGGACATTTAACCAATATGTGTTTATAGAAATGTTAATGTCTAGATAAGATCACATATTAAGCGTAGAAAAAGGCATGAAGGGTAGAGATTTGATGGAGATTAGATACTATTGCCTTGTAATTCTGATCTGGTGCTCCCCAGAATGTATAGGGCAAGTTTTTTCTGTGCATGTCCTTGAAGGACTAACAGTTTGACTCCCTTCAAGCTCATGATCTTTACAGATTTGTGTTTTTTTAAGGAGGGGGCAGGAGGAAGTACTTTCCTTTTCAGTGATGTAATGACAAATAAATGGAAGAAGTAAAATGTTATACCTTGAGTTGAAGCCTCCTGTAGTCCTCTGTCTCCCACTCAGAGATGAATATGACCCTGATTTGGCGTTGTTCATTTCCTTGTTCATCTTTAGATATTATAGATTTGGCAAGTTAATTGGCACATTTTAAACCTTTATGATGTTATAAATGTCAACCTTTAAAATGTCATCATCGTGTCCATATCCTTCTTCAGCTTGCTTTTTTAATATGTTTGTGAGATTCACTCATTTTGGACTTGTAATCCAATTTTTCCACAACTGCTAGTTCTTTCATTCCATGACTATCACAGTTTATCCATCCATTTGCCTAATGATGGGTGTTCAGTTCCCCTCTCTGCCCACTTTTTTGCTTTTAGAAGACAGTGCTGCCTTAAGTATTCTTCTAAAGGTCTCCTGTGGACATGTGTGAGAAGCTTTTGGGGAAGTTCTTAGCAGTGAAATTGCTGGGCCATGAGGCTTGTGTATCTTCAGCTTTCCTTGATCTTGAAGATTACTTTCCAAAGTCATGGTACTAACTCACATTCCCACCTGGTGTTCCCGTTGTCCCTAGTGTGTCCCATGTGTTCCTGTTCACACTTCACCTGCCAATCTGATGGGATAAATTGGTATTTCTTGTGTTTTCATCTCTTGCAGCAAACTAGATTTATTTCATAATTTGCTTCTACTGGCCACAACAGAGCCAATGTTAGAAAAAAACCTGTTAAAATTCTTATTCTTTCTACAGTATCCTTTTGAGATTTTTCTAAGCAAGGAAACCATTTAGATATCTATTAACAGACTTAAATGTTAGATTATGACATAGTTATTCTCTTCCCAGTAAGCAGAACCACACCCTATACAATTTGGTGTCATAACCCCAGGTGACTACACCTGCTGGTGGAGACCAGGTAATTGCCACTCAGCTGGTCTCTGCTGTATTCTGTTGGTTAAGAGCAAGTCCCAGGTTCCTCCACACTCGGGGGAGGGTTTACACTGGTATGAATTCCTGAAAGTGAGGAGCGTGGGGGCCACCTTCATAGAAGCCTGGCTTTCACAATAGGTACCATGTTGTGATCAGCATGTTTCAGCATCATGGCTTAAATATTCAGCCCTGTTAGGACAGTCAGAGACGTTCAGATTTCAGAAGACTGACTTACCCAAGTCCAAGTCTCATCAAAGGTGTCATGTCAGAGTATTAATTCATGATAAGAGTAGCTGGCTGTTAGCCTGGGCCTCGAGTTTGCTGATTCCTGTGTCTTCTTTTATGCACGTCCACACTGGAAACTAAATGATGTGCTTGATGAGTGTGGGTTCAGGGCAGGAGGAGTGAGCAGGATCTTCTTGGTGGTCCGTGTCACTGAGCCCTGAGAGCTTAATGCATCCCTCTCCATAAGAGGGTTCTTCCTGCTGCCCCAGGTTCTTGGAAACACTGATCAGTTTTGCCTCTGTACTCTGCTTTTCCTAGACACGCTGTGTGTACCATCTCCCTTTCTGGTGCACATTCCTTCTTTTGTCAGAATATAATTCAATTGATTAAATTCAGCATTTTGAAATGACTTCGTTTTAGTTCTCTATCCTTGAGATTCATTCACCCGGCAAACACTTATTGATCAGCTACGCACCGGGTGCTGGGGATTGAGCTGTGGACAGTACAGCTTCCCATGGAGCTCACAGCATAGAGCCAAAGACTGACAGTGAGCCAGTGATCACAGGTGTGGTGACTGTTTGCCATGTTTCACTTGTAAGTGTTGGCAGGATCTTGGGTTGTTCTGACAGATCTGCTGACTTCATCCCCTCTTGATTCTTCAGGTTTCATGGTCAGAGTCTCATCTAAACTTCAGTTTTGGAAGTAGCTTGCAATTTGCCCCACTGACTTTTCATTTTTTTTTATTTTTTATTTTTTTAAATTTTTATTAGTTGGCCCACTGACTTTTTAATACTACCTGTGTTATTTCATAGAACAAGGGAAAATAAGAGACCAAAAAGTTGAACCAAACCCTAATTAGAAATAGTATTTCAGTGTAAATATCCATCAGTCAGGAGCTGCCTAACAATGACAGTATGTTCATTTAATGGAATATTATGCAGGCATTAGAAATTTTGATATGTATCTTCATATATTGATACAAAAATGTTCAGGATATAGTATCATTTAGGAAATGCAGGGTACTTATAGAGTAGGATGTAATTTTTTTCAAAAAGGAAAAATTATATATATCCTGAAAATAGATCTCAAAAAAAGGTAAGCTGATATAAACATCAGCAGTTACTGAATGGTGATTTTCAATTTGTTCTTCATGCATTTATGTAGCGGACTGTGGCTCATTTCATGAACTCCTTATTGCCAAATTCAGACGTAGATTGAAGAAAGTGGGGAAAACCACTAGACCATTCAGGTATGACCTAAGTCAAATCCCTTATGACTATACAGTGGAAGTGAGAAATAGATTTAAGGGACTAGACCTGATAGAGTGCCTGATGAACTATATGGATGGAGATTCGTGACATTGCACAGGAGACAGGGAGCAAGACCATCCCCAAGAAAAAGAAATGCAGAACAAAATGGCTGTCTGAGGAGGCCTTACATATAGCTGGGAAAAGAGAAGCAAAAAGCAAAGGAGAAAAGGAAAGATATACCCATTTGAATGCAGAGTTCCAAAGAATAGCAAGGAGAGATAACAAAGCCTTCCTCAGCGATCAATGCAAAGAAATAGAGGAGAACAATAGAATGGGAAAGACTAGAGATCTCTTCAAGAAAATTAGAGACACCAAGGGAACATTTCATGCAAAGATAGGCTCAATAAAGGACAGAAATGGTATGGACCTAACAGAAGCAGAATATATCAAGAAGAGATGGCAAGAATACACAGAAGAACTGTACAAAAAAGATCTTCATGACCCAGATAATCACGAAGGTGTCATCACTCCCACTCACCTAGAGCAAGACATCCAGGAATGTGAAGTCAAGTGTGCCTTAGGAAGCATCACTACGAACAAAGCTAGTGGAGGCGATGGAATTCCAGTTGAGCTATTTCAAATCCTGAAAGATGATGCTGTGAAAGTGCTGCACTCAATATGCCAGCAAATTCAGAAAACTCAGCAGTGGCCACAGGACTGGAAAAGGTCAGTTTTCATTCCAATCCCAAAGAAACTCAATGCCAAAGAATGCTCAAACTACCGCACAATTGCGCTCATCTCACATGCTAGTAAAGTAATTCTCAAAATTCTCCAAGCCAGGCTTCAGCAATATGTGAACTGTGAACTTCCAGATGTTTAAGCTGGTTTTAGAAAAGGCAGAGGAACCAGAGATCAAATTGCCAACATTCACTGGATCGTCAAAAAAGCAAGAGAGTTCCAGAAAAACATCTATTTCTGCTTTATTGACTATGCCAAAGCCTTTGACTGTGTGGATCACAATGAACTGTGGAAAATTCTGAAAGAGATAGGAATACCAGACCACCTGAACTGCCTCTTGAGAAACCTGTATGCAGGTCAGGAAGCAACAGTTAGAACTGGAAATGGAACAACAGACTGGTTCCAAATAGGAAAAGAAGTATGACAAGGCTGTATATTGTCACCCTGCTTATTTAACTTATATGCAGAGTACATCATGAGAAATGCTGGGCTGGAGGAAGCACAAGCTGGAATCAAGATTGCCAGGAGAAATATCTCACCTCACCTATGCAGGTGACACCACACTTATAGCAGAAAGTGAAGAAGAACTAAAGAGCCTCTTGATGAAAGTGAAAGAGGAGAGTGAAAAAGTTGGCTTAAAGCTCAACATTCAGAAAACTAAGATCATGGCATCTGGTTTCATCACTTCATGGCAAATAGATGGGGAAACAGTGGAAACAGTGGCTAACTTTATTTTTCTGGGCTCCAAAATCACTGTGGATGGTGGTTGCAGCCATGAAATTAAAAGACACTTGCTCCTTGGAAGTTATGACTAACCTAGACAGCATATTAAAAAGCAGAGATATTACTTTGCCAACAAGTTCCATCTAGTCAAGTCTATGGTTTTTCCAGTAGTCATGTATGGATGTGACAGTTGGACTGTAAAGAAAGCTGAGCGCCGAAGAATTGATACTTTTGAACTATGGTGTTGGAGAAGACTCTTGAGAGTCCCTTGGACTGCAAGGAGATCCAACCAGTCAATCCTAAAGGAGATCAGTCCTGAATCTTGATTGGAAGGACTGATGCTGAAGCTGAAACTCCAGTACTTTGGCCACCTGATGCAAAGAGCTGACTCATTGAAAAAGACCCTGATGCTGGGAAAGATTGAGGGCAGGAGGAGAAGGGAATGACGGGATGAAATGGTTGGATGGCATCACCGACACAATGGACATGGGTTTGGGTGGACTCCGGGAGTTGGTGATGGACAAGGAGGCCTGGCATACTGTGGTTCATGGGGTTGCAAAGACTTGGACACAACTGAGTGACTGAACTGAACTGAAATTTTAAAATTATTTTATTAACCATGAAAAGCATTTTTTTCACTTTAACGAAAGGTGTTCTTTAAAATTATCCACATTTCTTCACAGAAAGTATGTGTGTTGCATGGCAGTGTGTGTGTGTGTGTGTGTGTGTGTGTGTGTGTGTCTGGTTTTGAAAATACAAGTGATGGTGGCGTGGTGTCTCTCCAGCTGTAACCTCAGCATATATTTGTGCCAGGAGAAACAGCTTTGGCCAAATGGGAGAGTGATAGCAAGTACCTGATGATTTCCCCCACAATCTCCCCAAAATAAACAGCATTACTTTAAGCATATGAATACTATTTGCTGAACTTTTTATATGTTTTAGTTTTAAAGATAGATACATTTTCTATCAGATGTGATGAAGAGATATTAACTATGGAAGAGAAAGGAAGAGCCCTTTCTGGAAGCATATCAAGTGCACTGAGGCCAGACTGTTCCTGACACCCTGCCACCTCCTTGTGGATGATGCCTGCTGATGAAGAGGTGGGGGCCTTAGGCCCAGATCCCTGCTGTCTTCCTTCCTGTGATGTCAAGCTAGTTGCTGAACATTTGTAGGTCTCAGTTCCCTCTGGTTAAATGGAGGTGATAAGATCAGTCCGTTCACGAATGATTGTGAGGGTGAATTCCATTAATGTCCATAAACGTGCTGCTTGAGTGCCTGACTAGGAATCAACACCCCAAAAAGGGAGCAGCTATTCTGTGTCCCTAAGCCGATAAGCTGAGGCCAGCCTGCTAGGATCATATAGTTATTGGGGGAGCCAGGCTTCAAGTAAGGACCATCCTGACCCCATCACTCTTGTCTTCCGTGATGGAAAGGTATGTCAAACTGTAGCTGTGGGAAGGGAGAGGGGAGAGGAGAGACATGGAGGGGAGGAAAATGGCCCCTGGAAAGGGCAAGTGAAGAAGGGGGAAAGAGAAACAAGGAAGATGAAGGGAGAGGGATGAGTGGGAAAAAAAAGAAAGAAAATCAAAGGACAGGAGGCAGAGGGGAGAAAGGAGGAAAGGGGCTCTGGGGGGACCCTCCCTCCCTGGCTCCATCCCATGCCTCCTAGTCTGGATTCTGGTACAGCATCTACCACTGTGACCTCTCCCCTTTTCTGAGATGCTCTTGCAGCTGGCCGTTCACACCCTTGTCTTCCGTCCCTGATCATTCCTCGCTGCACCAGGACAGAGTCCATGCTTGAGCCTGGCCTCTGAGATCAGTTAGGGAATACTCCCACCTGTCTTCCTAGACATGCCTTCCACTGTTCTCCGCCCTCTATCCTTTCACTATTTTTAACTATAAGAAAATCAGGTTTTTTTTTTCCCACCACCGCGTTACAACCACTTTATTCATAAATGCTTTGCCCCCCCCCCTTTTTTTAAATTCTGACACTTGGTAGAACATATCAGTGCTGTATTTTATAGTAAACTGAAAAACTAAATTTTAATTGTTCTGCAAAAATTGTCATTTTTGTTCATGTTTCATTTTGCATTAAAATAATACTCTAGTGTCATCTTGCTTAGAAAAATAGAACTACTGCTTGGCATTAATGTCTCCTTTTGTCCTTAAAATATCATATATATGTATCTGAGACTATATATACATATGTATATACCCAGAATCTTCCTAACCACAAGTAAGTGTTTTGGTTTAGATAATAGCATTTTTCTTTACTCTTATGTGAACCTCCCAATTCTGTTGATATATTGCACATTTTAGGCATTGAGATTTGTTTTTTCTTATTTCTTTTAATTCTCCTGTCCTTGCTTCACCTACCTGTCCCTTCCCTAAATTTTCCCAAGTTTCTAACCTCATAAACTGGAGTTTGATACATTAACAATGAAACATGGCACAATCAAAACAGTGTACCACCTAGACCTGCCTGTTCTCCACTCGTGGTGCCAGAGGGCAGATTTATAAAATGTGCAGGAGCTGAAAACTTCAGGCAGTGGGTAGAACTGACAGTGGGAAGATCTGGGAAGAATATTTGAGATGTCACTTAACCCAATGACTTTGAATCCAATTCAAAATCCAGTGTTTATTTTGAATCCTTACTTATTGGCAATACAGATTGCATTGTTCCAAAAAGAACACTAACCAACCAAGAGACCTGACAGATAAACACATTTGCCACACTCATGAAAGGGGCCCCAGTTCTGAACAGACCCCAGTATGGGTTGTAGGCTCATGCCTCGTGACATCTCTGTCATGGAGAGTGCACAGTGCTTGGGTTGTTACAGGGTGGATGTGTTATTGAAAAGCAATCTCAGGCAATGAGTGGTGGATAGACTTGTTTTTCAGAAAGGGTGTGTGATGGACGGGGTCTGCTCAGGCAGGAAAATTCCAGGTGAATGAAATGACCTTCGGAAAAGGGCGTTGCAAAGGTCTCCATTCATTCACAGGTAATATACTGAGTGGCTAATGTTGGGGATGGAGTCTCAGTAGAGAACGATTCTTTTTTTAAAAAAATATTTATTTATTTATTTATTTGGCTGTGGCACACGGGATTTTCACTGCGGCATTCGGGGTCTTCGTTGTGGTGTGTGGGCTTCGTAGTTGTGGTGAGTGGGCTTAGTTGCTCCGTGGCACGTGGGGTCTTAGTTCCCCAACCAGGGAACAAACCTGAGTCCACTGCATTGGAAGGGAGCTTCCAGTGGACCACCAGGGGAGTCCTGAGGACTGTGTGTGTTATGTTTTAGTCGCCCAGTCATGTCCGACTCGTTGAGACCCCATGGACTGAGGCCTGTGAGGCTCCTCTGTCCTTGGAATTCTCCAGGCAAGAATACTGGAGTGGGTTGCCATTTCCTTCTCCAGGGGATCTTCCTGACCCAGGGTTTGAACCCAGGTCTCCTGCATTGCAGGCAGATTCTTTACCACTGAGCCACCAGAGGAGCCAACTGTACATTTAACTAAACCATATTCTTTAATGCCTTGTGTGCGTGCATGCGTGCTAAGTTGCTATAGTCCTGTCTGACTCTGTGCGACCTTATGGACTGCAGCCTGCCAGGTTTATTTGTCCATGGGATTCTCCATGCAAGAATACTAGAGTGGGTTGCCATGACCTCCACTCTAATGCCTTACTTGCTGCAGTTTCTGATACTGGAGTACTAGTCATGCTCTCTTTGTGTAGATTCTTGTAGGTCAGCTACTTCCCTGGTGGTCCAGTGGTTAAGACTTAACCTTCTGATGCAGGGGATTCGGGTTTGATCTCTGGTCGGAGGGCTAAGGTCCCACATGCGTTATGGCCAGAACACCAAAACATAAAGCAGAAACAATATTGCAAAAAATTCAATAAAGCCTTTAAAAATGGTCCACATCCAAATGATCTTTAAAAAAGAAAAAAGGGTTTGATACATGCCCTTAAGTGGCATATAAGTAGAGGGAGACAGACTGCTAAACAGCTGAAAATAATAAAACATAAAACTCATAGGATAAAGAGCTGAAGAATACAGACAAGCTATTTTATTGACTTGAAGGGCAGGTGGGATCTTTCAGGATGGGGGTGAGTTTTCTAGGCAGGCAGGGATGGGGAGGGCATTTCTGATAGAGCACACAGGCAAAGTTATGGTGGTAGTGAAGTGCATTACATGCTAAAGGACAGTGGTGGGGAGTGTGGCCATGCAGAAGGTTAGAGTTGACTGCAGAAGATGACTATGGTATGAAGTGGCCTAGGATGAGGCTGAAGAAGGAGTTAGGCCAGAGTATGTTGAGAGTAAAGGACAGTGATAATGCTGGAATGTGGAGGAGAGAAAGTGTGGCACAGTCTCTCTGTTCTCTACTTTGGGAAATCCTATCCATTCTCATCAGTTCTTTGCTGACCTGGCTGCTACCCAGGAAGAAAACAAAGAGCTCTCCCTTTTTTCCTCCCCATGTTTTTTTTTTTTTATGTTAAAAACTTGTAAATTGAGGTTTTATTGACATAGAGCATTATATTAACTTTAGGTACATAATAAAATGATTTGGTATTTGTATATATTGCAAAATGATCACCATAATAAGTCTTTTGTATCAACACACATAGTTACAAAGTTTTGTATGTATGTGATGAGAACTTATAAGATTTACATTGTTAGGATCATTCAAGTATGCAGTACAGTATTATTAACTGCAGTCGCCACACTAACATTACATTCCTATGACTTATTTATTTTATAGCTGGAAGTTTGACCCTTTAGACCCTTTCATCCATTTGACCTGCTCCCAAGTGCCTACCTCTGGCAACCATCATTCCGTTTTCCATATCTGTAAGTTTGGTATGATTTTTATGTGTTTTGTTTTTTAAGATTTAAAGATCATATGGTTTTTGTCTTTCACCTTCTGACTTATTTCTTAGCTTAATGCCCTCAAAGTCCATCCGTGTTGTTGCGAATGGCAAGATTCTATCCTTTTTTCTGGCTGAATAGTATTTCACCGCACATACATATATGTGTGTGTCTGTATTTCACATTTTATTTATTAATCACACTTAGGTAGTGTCCATATCTTCATTATTTTAAATAATACTGCAGTGTACAGGAGACAGGAATCCAAACCATCGCCAAGAAAAAGAAATGCAAAAAAGCAAAATGGCTGTCTGAGGAGGCCTTACAAATAGCCGTGAAAAAATAGAGAAGCAAAAAGCAAAGGAGAAAAGGAAAGATATACCTATTTGAATGCAGAGTTCCAAAGAATAGCAAGGAGAGATAAGAAAGCCTTCCTCAGTGATCAGTGCAAAGAAATAGAGGAAAACAACAGAATGGGAAAGACTAGAGATCTTTTCAAGAAAATTAGAGACACCGAGGGAACCTTTCATGCAAAGATGGGCTCAATAAAGGACAGAAATTGTATGGACCTAACAGAAGCAAAAGATATTAAGAAGAGGTGGCAAGAATACACAGAAGAACTGTACAAAAAAAATCTTCACGACCCAGATAATCATGATGGTGTGATCACTCACCTAAAGCCAGACATCTTGGAATATGAAGTCAAGTGGGCCTTAGAAAGCATCATTATGAATAAAGCTAGTGGAGGTGATGGAATTCCAGTTGAGCTATTTCAAATCCTGAAAGATGATGCTGTGAAAGTGCTGCACTCAATATGCCAGCAAATTTGGAAAACTCAGCAGTGGCCACAGGACTGGAAAAGGTCGGTTTTCATTCCAATCCCAAAGAAAAGCAATGCCAAAGAATGCTCAAACTACCACACAATTGCACTCATCTCACATACTGGTAAAGTCATGCTCAAAATTCTCCAAGCCAGGCTTCAACAATATGTGAACTGTGAACTTCCAGATGTTCAAGCTGGTTTTAGAAAAGGCAAAGGAACTAGAGAACCAACTGCCAACATCCGCTGGATCATCAAAAAATCCAGAGAGTTCCAGAAAACCATCTATTTCTGCTTTATTGACTATGCCAAAGCCTTTGACTGTGTGGATCACAATAGACTGTGGAAAATTCTGAAAGAGATGGGAAACCAGACCACCTGAACTGCCTTTTGAGAAACCTGTATGCAGGTCAGGAAGCAACAGTTAGAACTGGACATGGACAACAGACTGCTTCCAAATAGGAAAAGGAGTATGTCAAAGCTGTATATTGTCACCCTGCTTATTTAACTTATATGCAGAGTACATCATGAAAAACTCTGGGCTGGAAGAAGCACAAGCTGGAATCAAGATTGCCGGGAGAAATATCAATAACCTCAGCTATGCAGATGACACCACCTTTATGGCAGAAAGTGAAGAAGAACTAAAGAGCCTCTTGATGAAAGTGAAAGAGGAGAGTGAAAAAGTTGACTTAAAGCTCAACATTCAGAAAACTAAGATCATAGCATCTGGTTCCATCACTTCATGGCAGATAGATGGGGAAACTGGAAACAGTGGCTGACTTTATTTTTTTTGGCTCCAACATCACTGTAGATGCTGATTGCAGCCATGAAATTAAAAGATGCTTACTCTTTGGGAGGAAAGCTATGACCAACCTAGACAGCATATTAAAAAGCAGAGACATTACTTTGCCAACAAAGGTCCATCTAGTCAAGGCTATGGTTTTTCCAGTAGTCATGTATAGATGTGAAAGTTGGACTATAAAGAAAGCTGAGCACCAAAGAATTGATGCTTTTGAACTGTGGTGTTGGAGAAGACTCTTGAGAGTCCCTTGGACTGCAAGGAGATCCAACCAGTCCGTCCTAAAGGAGATCAGTCCTGAATCTTGATTGGAAGGACTGATGTTGAAGCTGAAACTCCCAATACTTTGGCCACCTGATGCAAAGAGCTGACTCATTGAAAAAGACCCTGATGCTGGGAAAGGTTGAAGGCAGGAGGAGAAGGGGATGACAGAGGATGAGATGGTTGGATGGCATCACTGACACAATGGATATGAATTTGGGTAAACTCTGGGTGTTGCTGATGGACAGGGAGGCCTGGCGTGCTGCGGTTCATGGGGTTGCAGAGTCGGACACGACTGAGCAGCTGAACTGAACTGAACATGACGGTGACTATGACTTAAAAATATTTGTTTATGTATTTATTTATAGTCGTGCTGAGTCTTCTTTGCGGGGGTTTTCTCTAGTTCTGTTGAGCGGGGGCTACTCTCTAGTTGTGGTATGTGGGTATCTCATTGTGGTGGTTTCTCTCGTTGTAGAGTATAGGCTCTAGGGTGCACAGGCTTAGTAGTTGCAGCCTGTGGGCCCTAGAGTGCATGGGCTTCAGTAGTTGTGTTGCATGGACTTAGTTGCCTCAAGGCATGTGGGATCTTCCCAGACCAGGGATCGACCAATGTCCCCTGCTTTGGCAGGCGGATTCTTAACCACTAGACCACCTGGGAAGTCCCTGAATATAACTTTATGCGTTAGTGTTTTCTGCCTGTGCTTTTTTGTTCATGTGGTTAGTTGGCCGCTTACTTTTTTATTTCCAAGTTGCTTTAGATGTCTACTGTTTCTGTAGGCTGGACAGCTCTTCAGGGAGGGGATTTTTGTTGTTTCTATCTAGGTTAGTTGGCTATATAGTAGATGCCAAATGTCTCTTTGTTGTTGTTGTTCAGTGGCTCAGTCTTGTCTGACTCTTTGTGACCCCATGGACTGCAGCACACCAGGCTTCCCTGTCCTTCACCATTTCCTGGAGCTTGCTCAAACTCGTGTCCATTGAGTCAGTGATGCCATTTAACTATCTCATCCTCTTTCATCCCCTTCTCCTCCTGCCTTTAGTCTTTCCCAGCATCAAGGTCTTTTCCAGTGAGTTGACTCTTCGCATCAGGTGGCCAGAGTATTGGAGCTTCAGCATCAGTCCTTCCAATGAATGTCTCTTAGGTTGGGTTATTCTTTAGATTAATATCTCAACTAAGATACTTTACAACTTTAAAATTGTAAAGATTCTGTGATTCTGCATATTTCACACTGGCCTAATTTTTGTAGTTTAAATGACAAATTATTTTCTTTAATACTGAAGAGCTCTTTTGGCATCATAGCTTGTTTGGCATTGAACACTTTTTTTTCTTATATGTAATTTCTTTAAATTC
This sequence comes from Odocoileus virginianus, assembly GCF_023699985.2. Taxonomy (NCBI): domain Eukaryota; kingdom Metazoa; phylum Chordata; class Mammalia; order Artiodactyla; family Cervidae; genus Odocoileus; species Odocoileus virginianus. Next base: position 39,772,658 of record NC_069679.1, on the reverse strand, counting down.
AAAGTTATTTGTCTAGGAAAGGGAAAAGTTCACATTTTGAAACTCTAAAAATAACATACTGGGTAGATGATGCCAAAACAGTGGTTTTAATCAGAAAACCATTTCTCAATCCAGCATCTAAATGAGAACTAATTACTGAATCTTTTCATAGTTACTAGACTTTCACTGTTTTAAGGCAATTAACAGCAGTATTGAGAGACTTAAGTAATGAAATATTTTTAAAACTTCTATTTTTTTCAGATTTCTAATGCATTGTGATGATCAAATGTTCCTTATGTACCCCTGATGTAATGTGAATGATCATATCTTATAATAGCTTTAAAGTTTTAATGAAGAGTATCATTTCATTCTCTTAGTAGATAGATAAATTCATCCAAAGTAGACCCCGTTGATCATGCATTATTCTATTAAGATTATTTTTTTTAAATAATGCTCTTAATTTGCTATGGAATTTACTAAATTTGCTGAGATAAATTTCCTAAGATAGTTTTCTGTATAGTTCTATGGAGAAGTACAAGATTGACTTAAGTCTGTTGAAGAAACTATCTTGTATCTATAAAAGTGGTTTTTCAAACTTGAGATGCAGATATGGGGTGAGAAAATTTTAGGAAACTTGACTTAGCATGTACACATGCATATTGATCTGTCCAGCAGGGCTTATGCTATTAAGTTCAAAAGCATTTTGATTCTTGATTCTTTTCTCCTTATTTTGGGACATCTTCTGATTCTATCATATGTAAGATATTTAATAATATAATTGATCAGCATGTTAGCATAATTTTTGATCCCTTTGGTAACTTAATAATAAGATTTGTGTGTATGTATGTGTTAGTCACTTAGTCATGTCCGACACTTTGCTACCCCATGGACTATAGCCCACCAGGCTCCTTTGTCCATGGAATTCTCCAGGCAAGAATACCTCCGGACAAGTGGGTTGTCATTCCCTTCTCCAGGGAATCTTCCCCACCCAAGAATTGAACCTGGGTCTCCAGCATCGCAGGCAGATTCTTTATTGTCTGAGCCACCAGGGAAATCTCCAAGGTCATTTATGTTCTAAATATAAACTGTTAAATAATTTAATGCTTATTTTTTCAACAGATGTGAATTATTAAAAAGAAAATGGCCCAACGGAGCACTGTATTTCCTTCTCTTGTCACCGAGGAAAGGTATAATATATGGAAAATATGCATCTAAGGTATACTTTTTCTTTCCACCAATTCCATGAGGGCTGCTAGTGGGCGTGATGGTCATTATAAAAGAAGCCTTGCAGCTTCTTTTAGATCCAAGAATGACTTTTCTTAAGGGCAAGAGTAGTACTGTTGTGTCCCCTCTCTAGCTTCTGACTTGTAGGACACTGTGGACCTTTCAGTGATTGTAACTGGTGCAGATTTCACGGTAGCCCTGCATTACAGTCGTACTTCTGATTAACAATAAAATGTACCTATGGAGTCTTATGGGCTGATATCTCCACTAAAACTTTTAAATGAGAAGTTGCAAATTGGGTGTCCATAGGCCAAAACTGGCTCATAGAAGTAATACATTTTTTGGCCTGGATCATCTTAAATACTTTTTAAATGAGTTGTTAACATTTTAAAAATCAGGTGGGGACTTCCCTGGTGGTCCAGTGGTTAAGACTCCGTGCTTCCGATGCAGGGGGCATGGGTTCGATCCCTTGTCGGGGAACTAAGATCCCACATGCCTTGTGGCGTGGCCAAAAAATACATAAATAAAATAAAAATCAGCTGACTTAACATACAAGCCTAAATTTCCTTGTTCTTCTTGAAATATCAGATGATCTGGAAGAGTGAATCTGCATTCCCAAATGGTTATTCATAGGTGGAACAGAATTGTGGCTCCCTTAGTTGAAGAATGCCCCTTTCAGTTTTCCAAAGTCCCTGCCATGCCCTAGTGTATCCTGTGTGGTATGCTTCACTCATTTATATCCACAGTTTGACCCTTGTAGGCATTTGAGTTTGTAGCCACTGCTTTAGGGGAAGGGGGAAGGAAAGCAGGTCCAGTGATTTTGTTAATAAGCTTTGATCCTGCAGCCTCTTGCTTTGGGAGGGCATGGAGCCTGCTACCAGCACACTTGACACTCTGTGGACCGTTGATTAAAGATGCTGCCTGTCTCACAAAGAAAACTCTTTGGGGCAGAAACTCTGCTGCAAATCTTCATTTAGTTTGTAAGGATAGATAATTTGCCTTTCCTGGGAAGTCTTGAATCTGGCTTTAAAAATGACTTTTTCCCCAACTGACAACCTAGTAATGTGGGGCTCCCTTCTGCAGGCGAGTTCGAACGATGCCCCGACACAGCCAGTCCCTGACCATGGCACCTTACTCATCCGTAAGCCTAGTGGAGCAACTGGAAGACAGGATCCTCTGCCACGAGAAAACCACGGCCGCGCTCGTGGAGCACGCCTTCCGGATCAAAGACGACATTGTCAGCAGCTTGCAGAAAATGCAGAACAAAGGGGGAGGCGACCGCTTGGCCAGGCTTTTCTTGGAGGAGCACATCAGAAACATCACTGCCATAGTGAAGCAACTGAATCGGGATATCGAGGTATGGCATGTGGAAGTGTGGTACATTCCCACAGACAGATCTGCCCCACACCTGATGACCCCTCACAGGCATTTGTGCCATCACACCACAGCCATCTGTCTTGTCCAGTCTTAATGATTGCCAAGGAAACAGCTTGAACAAATATGTTAAGTATATTCCAGTATCTGGTAGCAGTTACTGTCAGTGTTATTTGTGTTTAATCTCTGTGTACCTTGCTGATTACTAAATCACTTTGTTTTGTTTGGCTCTCAATGGAAAGAGAGGAGAACTCGTCAGATAGTTTCCCTGTAAAACCCTTCATGTCGTTGAAGACAGCTATTAAATCAATTACTGGGTCAGCCTTTGCTGCTTCAGATGAAATGTTTCTAGGTCATAATGATTATATATAATACAGTTGATTACTCAGACAATCTGGGGATTGAATTGCTTCTCAGGCTTGCTTTTATTGCTCTATTTTTCTCTGAAATGAGCCCAAGAAAAGGCCAGTATTGTCTATTTTTAGAATTTGTAAATTTACTGCTGTTTATTGAGCAATCACAGGGACCACAGAATTTAATTCAGAAAGCTTAAGATCATTTAGGGCCTGGGCTAACATCACTGAACAATGTCATTATCTTACACATGTAGTTTGAAAATACATGAATAAAAGGTATATGGCTAGATTAAGGAAAACCTTTGTCTTTTGTCATGGAGATAGTATTTTAATTATGCTTCCTGAAATCAAGATTTTTTTTCAGTTTCAGATTTGTATTTATTTATTTTAAGAGCTTTACTGAAGTACAATTTAAAAGCCACAGAAGTCTACCCATTGTAAGTGTACAATTCAATGATTTGTAGTAAATTAATAGAATTGTGCAACCATCAACACAGTTCAGTTATAGAACATTTCAGTCACTCCCCAGATTTCTATCAGCCTGTTTGCGGGTAATCCTTCCTTCTACCCCAGACCCAGGCAGCCACTAGTGTGCTTTCTGTCTCTATAGATAATTTGTCTTTTTTCTGGACATTTCATATGAATGGAATCTTACAATATGAAGTCTTTTGCATCCAGCTTCTTTCACTTAGCATAATCTTTTTGAGGTGCAACCATGTTCTAGCAGGTATCTGAAATACTGATGTATTTCGTTTCTCTTTATGTCTGAGTGGTATCCTATTGGACTTCCCTGGTGGCTCAATGGTCAAGAGTCTGCCTGCAATGTGGGAGACCTGGGTTCGATCTCTGGGTTTGATCCCTGGGTCAGGAAGATGCCCTGGAGAAGGAAATGGCAACCCACTCCAGTATTCTTGCCTGGGAAATCCCATGGACAGAGGAGCCTGGCAGGCTACAGTCTGTGGGGTTGCAAGAGTCGGAAATGACTTAGTGACTAAACCTACCTAATAATATCCTATTATATGGATATACAGCTTTCTGTTTTTCCACTTTCAGTTGATCGACATTTGGATTGTTTCCAGTTTTTAGCTGTTGTGACTAAAGGTACTGTGAACCTGTGAACATGTCTTTGTATGGAGATACATTTTAATTTTTCTTTGGTAGATGACTAGGTGTGGAATTGCTAGGTCTTGCAGTAAGCTTATGTTTAACTTTTTAAAATGTAGCCAAACAATTTTCCAAAGTGGCTCTGCCATTTTACAATCCCACCAGGAATGTGTGAGGATTCCAGTTTCCCTACTTCATCCTCAGCACTTGCTATCATCTCTGTTTTTGATTATAGTCATTTTGGTGGCCATGTAGTGGTATTTCATTGTGCTATTAATTTGCATTTCCCTAATAACTAATGATGTTTTCATGTCCTTATTAGTCATTTATGTGTCTTCTTTGGTGAAGTGTCTACCCAAGTCTTCTGCCCATTTTTTAAAATTAGTTTTTATTGTGGTAAGATTTTTATTGTTTTAACCATTTTAAAGTGTGCAGTTTATTGACATTAATTACATTCACAATGTTATATGCAAACCATGACCTCTGTCGATTTTCAAAACTTTTTGATTATCCCAAACAGAAACTCTATTCCCAGTAAACAATAACTCTCCACTGCACTTTCACCTCAGCCCTGGGTAACTTCTATTCTGCTTTCTGTCCCTTTTCTAGGTATATCACATAAGTGCAGTCATACAGTATTTGTCCTTTTGGTCTCGGTCATTTCACTTATCAAAATGATTTCCAGATTTATCCATGTTGTAACATTTGTCAGAACCCATTTTTAAATTAGGTTATTTGTTTTATTTTTGAATTGTAAGATTTCTTTGTATATTATAGATACAGGTCCCATATCAGATAGGAGATTTGCAAAATATTTTCTCCCATTCTGTGGCTTCTATTTTCATTCTCCCAATGGTGTCTTTTGAAGCACAAGTTTTAATGAAGTCCAACTTACAAGTTTTTTTTTTAAAAAAGGTTTACGTTTTTGGTGGTGTGTCTTGAGAACTGTTTGCTTAACCCAAGGTCATAAGGCTTTTGTGCTCTGTTTTCTTCAAAAGTTAATTTTAGTTTTTACTTTCAGGTCTGTGAGTTACTTTGAATTAATTTTCATGTATGAAGTGAGGTTAAAGATCTAAGTTAATTTTTTTTTCACATGGATATCCAAGGAAAATCGATCATTTTCCTGTTTGCCCCTTTGTCAAAAATGAATGGATCATAAAATTTAAAGGTTAATTTCTGAAAGCCATTGATTTGTATGGCTTTCCTATGCCAATACCACATTGCCTTAATTTTTAGCTTAAGAGTACATTTTTAAATCATACAGTGTAAGCCCTCCAACTTTGCTCTTGTCAAAATTGTCTCAGTTATTGTAGGTCCTTTGTATTTCCTTATAAATTTTAGGATTAGCTCCATTAAAAACTCTGCCGAGATTTTGACAGAGATTGCTTTGAATGTATAGATCGGTTTGGGGAGAATTGCTGTGTTAATATTGTCTTCAGTGTTTCAAAGCATCAGCTCTTGGTTTTATTTTTTTCATATTTGCTTTTTTTTTTTTTCTATTTCATTGCTTTCAACTCTAGGTTGTTTCTGTTTTCTCTGCTTATTTTAGGTTAGTTTGCTTTTCTAGTTTCTTCAGGTAGAAGCTTAGGGAATTGGTTTGAGATCTTTCTTTTCTGATAATGGTGTTGAAAGCCATAATGTGGCCTCTGAGCACTGCTTTGGCTGCTTCCATGAGTTTTAGTATTTTGTGGTTATGTTTTCATTCAATTTAAAGTATCCTAAAATTTACCTTGTGATTTCTTTTTTTAGTACATGTGTTACTTAGAAGTATGTTATTTAATTTCTGAATGTTTGGGGTTTCCCTATATTTAGTGGATATTTTGTGGATTTCTAATTTAATGTGGGCAGAGAACAACTTTGTATATCTTTAATCTCTTTAAATTTATTTAGACTTTTTTAAGAGATTTTTTTGATGTGCATCTTTTTTTTTTTTTTTTTTTTTTAAGTCTTCTTGAATTTGTTACAATATTGCTTCTGTTTTATGTTTTGGGTGTTTTGGCTGCAAGGCATGTGAGATCTTAGCTCCCTGACTTGGGATCAAACCTGCACCCCCTGCGTTGAAAGGTGAAGTCTTAACTGCTGGGCCACCAGGGAAGTCCTGAGACTTTTTTCCAGTTTTTATTGTTGAATTGCCTATTGCTCCTTTTAGTTCTGTCAGTTTTGCTTCAGGAATTTCAGGGCTTTGTTGTTACATGTGTATACATTTATAATGTGTACAGTTTCCTGATACAGTGATTCTTCTGTCATTATAAGATGTCTCTCTTTATCTCTAGCAATATTTCTTGTCTTCAAGTCTGATATTAATATAGCTGTTCCAGCTCTTTATGACTATTGTGTGCATAGTTGATTTCCTTTTTTGAGACGTCTCACTTAGCTTATACCCAAGGGAGAACCTAGAGTACCACATGATTAACAATTTTCACTGTCATTGCAGATTACAGCACACCTTTGCTAAGGACAGAGGTTTACTCAGAGTTGTATCCTATTGGAGTACATTTGTCTTCAGGGTTCTAAAATTTCTGGTCTATGTTTGTTTTGATGTTTAAAGAAAAGGACCATGTGTTTTTTTTATAAGGGGATGGAGTTGATCTTTGTTGCTTTGGTGACTGATGGCATCCATTTCAATTTCATTGGATCATAGCATTTTATTTTCCCTTTGGAGTTTACCTTTATTCCATTGCATACAGGCTAAGATGGCTGTTAATCAGAGTGCCTTATCATATTTTTAGATAATAAGGACTGGAGTCCGTAACACAGACCAGAGCATTGAGACTCTCACTTCCTGGAGTCTGAAACCTGAACAGAGTGTTCCAAGGACATGAGTATCTTTCCAGCAGCTGTACCTGTAGGATGCTAGGTAGTGGTCCTACTGCCTGGACCCTAGGAGTTGCCTTTTGTGTCTTTTTTTCAGTCTGGATCCCAAGCTGCCCTGTTGATTGTATGCACTTCTCCCCTATAGCCTTCCAGTAAATTCCAGATTTTTCACCTAAGCCAGAATCAGGTTCAGTTGCTGGCAGCCAAAGAACTCTAATGGTATCCAAGAGGCATAGAACATGTAAGAGATTGCTGCAGATAATTTACTTGTTTTCAGAAAGTGGTGTCTATATTTAGAATGATCTTTCCAGTATTATATTTGAGTGCTAAAGCAGTTTTATCCCTGAGTCTGAATAATTTTGCAGGCCCAAGTTGGCATCTTCTCAAGATTGAAGAACCCCAACTTAAACATTTCCATTTTGAAGAGAGAGATAAATTAGGAGGCTGATTGCCCTGCTGTACTCCATTCTATAAAGGGTGATGGATAAAATCAAAGTGATTGTGGAGAAACAATGATGCTCAGATCCCTGATCCTCCTACCAGTGGTGAGAAATGTGTCGCAAAAAATTGCAAACCCTCACGTTTCATGTTAGAAGATGGTGTGACCTCCCCATTCTTCCCACACCCCTCATTTTGCTGTGGGTACTCTGCTTGGTTATCTTTGCTTATGTGGGTGGTGGACAGACCAGAGACTGGAAACCATCCATTCTGCAGAACTATCCTCAGGTAAAAGCAGAGAGTGTAACTCTACCATTAGAATTTTTTCTGTCTGCAAAAGAGGTGATAGTACTTAAGCTGCAGCTATGGGATATCTGGGGGATAACTTCCCCTTTGGTAGCCGCTGTGTACTAATCCAACAATCAGAACCATTTCAAATATGTAATTTCCAACCTCAGCTGAGCCCCCAGTGCTGTTTAATAGTTCCTTCATTCTAGGAAGCCTTCACCACCAGTTCCCTCCCTGGCCTCAATTCTTTTTCCCTTAATTTACCCTGGGCATGCAGCACTTGGCACTCTTATCACAGCATTTACTGAATAAGTCTGGCATTGTTTCTTTGCATGTCTATATCCCTTGATAGAGTGGGAACCCTTCAAAAAGAAAGGAACTTTGTCTTTCTCATCTTTACATTGTCCAGCACAATGTTTGGAACAAAATGCCATGAATGCTTTTTAAGTGAATAAATGCCCAGTTCAGATGGAAGCCCATTGCAGATCTTCTGGTAGCAAAAAGAACTAGAAGAGACCCTGAGGTCCTTTGTGCAAACTGTGTCCTTTTCAAATGATGCATCCAAGGCCCTGGGAAGTGAAGAGACTTCTCTGAGACCTCTGTTATTGTTCAGTTGCCAAGTCATGTCCGACTCTTGTGACCCCATGGACTGTAGCACACCAGGCCTCGCTGTCCCTCACCATCTCTCAGAGTTTGCCCAAGTTCATGTCCATTGAATTGGTGATGCCATCCAACCATCACGTCCTCTCTCACCCCCTTTTCCTCCTGCCCTCAATCTTTCCCAGCATCAGAGTCTTTTCTAACCAGTCGGCCAAAGTATTGGAGCTTCAGCATCAGTCCTTCCATTAAGTGTTCAGGGTTGGTTTCCTTTAAGACTGACTGGTTTGATCTCCCTGTTGTCCAAGGGACTCTCAAGAGTTTGAAAGCATCAATTCTTTAGCACTCTGCCTTCTTTATGATCCAGTCTCATATCCGTACATGACTACTGGAAAGACCACAGCCTTTACTTTATGGACCTTTGTTGGCATGGTGGTGTCTTTGCTTTTTAATACACTGTTTAAGTTTGTCATAGCTTTCCTGCCAAGAAGCAATCATCTTCTAATTTCATGGCTGCAGTCACAATCCACAGTGATTTAAGAGCCCAGGAAGAGGAAATCTGTCACTGCTTCCACCTTTTCCCCTTGTATTTGCCATGAAGTGATGGGACTGGATGTTGAAGCTGAAACTGCAATACTTTGACCATCTGATGTGAAGAGATGACTTATTTGAGAAGACCCTAATGTTGGGAAAGATTGAGGGCAGGAGGAGAAGGGGAAGACAGAAGATGAGGTGGTTGGATGGCATCACCGACACAATGGACATGGGTTTGGGTAAACTCCGGCAGTTGGTGATGGATAGGGAGGCCTGGCGTGCTGTGGTTCATGGGGACACAAAGAGTCAGACACGACTGAGCGACTGAACTGAACTGAACTGAACTGATGGGACTGGATGCCATTATCTTAGTTTTTTTAATATTGAGTTTTAAGCTGGTTTTCTCAGTCTCCTCTTTCACCCTCATCAAGAGGTTCTTTAGTTCCTCTTCACTTTTTGCTATTAAAGTGGTATCATCTGCATATCTGAGGTTGTTGATATTTTTCCCGGAAACCTTGATTCCAGCTTGTAAGTCATCCAGCCCGACATTTCTCATTATGTGCTCTGTGTATAAGTTAAGTAAGCAGGGTGACGGTAAACAACCTTGTTGTACTGCTTTCTCAATTTTGAACCAGTCAGCTGTTTTATATAAGGTTCTGTGTTGCTTCTTGACCCACATACAGGTTTCTCAGAAGACATGTAAGATGGTCTGGTATTCCCATCTCTCCCAAGAGTTTTCCAGTTTGTTATGATCCACACCGTCAAAGGCCTTAGTGTAGTCAGTGAAACAGAGGTAGACGTTTTTCTGGAATCCCCTTGCTTTCTCTATAATCCAGCAGATGTTGGCAATTTGGTCTCTGGTTCCTCTGCCTTTCTCTCTCTTAGATCTCAGGATCTAAACCCAGACTGTTAAACTCTAAAGATGAGCTCCTTTCACTTCTCTACTTTGCCTCTTGAAAGCTCCTCTAAAACTCTGATTTTAGGTAACTAACTCGCAAATGTGACAGGCAGTGCTATTCAGTCATTTTTTGGTTTCTGAGTATTTCTACCCTTGGCTCCCCCTCCCACCCCCAGGAAGAATTTCTTCATGAATCTAAGTAATTAAAGATGAAGTTCTCACTGAGTTATACCCTACCCTCTCTTTCCTTTGGTGTGAGTTCATGGAACTGCTTAGATAATTAGAGTTAATAGCAAGCATACCTAGAAATCCAAAATCATCAATCATTTAGGCTTTTGCTAATTATTTTTCTTTAAGATATGTTTTTAACATGATTTTTCTTTGGTGTATTTAAGATGATTTTTTAAATAATTTACAATGGGGGTTTATGGTAATTTCAGTTCTTCTGTTTTTTCCATCTGAAACACATTTTGAGTAATGATTATTCTTTCCTTAACCAGACAGCACTCTTCCATTTACATATATTTTTGGAGTGTGTAGTTTGCAAATGAATAGATGATTTCCATTTTAGAGAGGGAAGTCTGAAGAAAATCTATTTCTGGAAAAAAATTTCACTTTGCATATATGAGCACTTACTTTTTTATAACTAGTAATAACTGTATATCATTATGAAGTAACAGAAGATAGTTTGGAAATTTAATAGACTTTTATATGAACACTAATTACATAGTTTTTATATATTGTGAGCCTAAGCATGTTTACCCAAACATAACTAAAATTAAGATGCTTAATGAGACATCAGAATTGCCACATTGTAGCCAAACTCTGTTAAAATGAAATCATAGTGTAGATTAAAATTTTTAAAGTACTAAAAGTAAGTCTTTATTTATAAGCAACATAAAATTGGAAGGATGGAGGCTATGTAAAGGCGATATGCACATTTAAAGCAAAGAGATGTGAAAATACTCAAATTGTATTTAAATGATATGAAAGGTATATTTTTTGTCTGTAGATCCTTAATGAAGTTGTTCTGTAAATTGCCTTTTTAAAAAATACTCTTTTGGCTTCCCTGGGTCTTCGTTGCTGTGTGTGGGTTTTCTCTAGCTGTGGCAAACAGGGGCTACAAGATCTCGAGTTGTGTTGCACGGGCTTCTCCCTGTGGTTGCTTCTCTTGTTTACAGAGCTTGGGCTCTAGAGCATGGACTCAGTAGTTGTGGCGCATGGGCTTAGTTGACCCCCAGCATGTGGGATCTTCCTGGGCCAAGGATTGAACCCATGTCCCCTGTGGCGCAGTGTTGAAGAATCTGCCTGCCAAGCAGGAGGCACAGGTTTGATCCCTGGGTCAGGAAGATCCCCTGGAGGAGGGCTTGGCAACCCACTCCAGTGTTCTTGCCTGGGAAATCCTGTGGACAGAAGAGCCTGGTGGGCTACAATCCATGGGGTCACAAAAGAGTCAGACATGACTTAGTGACTAACAACTACCACCACTGTATTGGAAGGCAGATTCTTAGCCACTGGACTACCAGGGAAGTCCTTGCTTGGTTTTTAGGTTATTTTCATCACTGGTTCACACTGGTTTTCCAGTTCACTCAGTAAAATATACTGGGTATTTGTTTTGTAAAAGTATGTCCCCACAGAGTGATTTTGTATTAGAAAACTAAAGCTGAAACCATTCTAAACATGTACAGCTCACTTCAGGCTCCTGATGGAGCTAGTTGAATTGAGATATGTTAATACTGCCTTCTGGGACTTCCCTGGTGGTCAGTGGCTATAAATGTGTGCTCCCAATGCAAGAGGCCCTGGTCAGGAAATTAGATCCCACATGTCACAACTAAAGATCCTACATGCTGCAATGCAGATCTGAGATTCTGTGTTTTGCAACGAAGACCCAGCACAACCCAATAAATAAATAAATATTAAGAAAATACTCTATCTTGGTAAGTTTGACTCAATAAGTCTTTATGATTATCATGTGGCTCTGTACACAGTTATATACAAGAAGAAAAGTAAAATATATTGTTAAACCACTGGCCTATGTGATCCTCAAGAACTAGAAATGAATCTTAACTTATTTTTAGCACCTCTATAGTGTCTAGCACATTGTAGGAGCTCAAGAAATCTTTCATAATCAAAGGCTCTGGGGTCCTTGGTTCTTTGAGAACCCTATAGTTATTGCCCATTTTCTTTCAGCAGATACCAATATCAAAACAGATGACTCCTGTGGGCTAGTATCTAGTAGGTGCCTGATAAATATTGACTAAAAGGATCTATTGTTTTAATACATCCTGACTCATTGTCTCCACTGGCAGTTTGCGTTGCTATATGGAGTATGTTATCAATTATGTATTCCTCAGAAACTTTCCACAAATTATCATCATCATAAATTCAGAAGAGGTAATGTAGTCAACTATGAATTATACATGTCTGGATTATCTATACTGTTTTTGATTTAAGCTCATATCAGTCCCTGGGAGCCAAGTCCTGGTAAGCAGTCTGTGGGCCTTTTTTTGGGAGGGGAGGGTGAGCTTTCCCTTTCCTGCTGATTTGATGGCTTAGGGAAGTATTTGGGACCCCTGTGTCCCCTCGGGGCTTTCATCGTATCTTTGGCCTTTGGGGAGCCAAGTAGTGGGGTCTGCTACCCAGCTGGTTAGAATCTGAAGACCTTCTCCTGGTTTCCATGTGCTCAGGTTTCATAATGTCCTGCTGACTTGGAGTGTTTCCTTTGACTGAGTTGGGAAATGGGCAAATGTATCAAACCCTCATTTAATTCACTAGTTGATACATAATTTTCTGTCTTAATAATTTGCAAATGGGCTGTTGAAGAGTTTGCTAAAGTCAAGTGATGAGCGCATAGGGGCCCTTATTAACATGTCACAGCAGAGGTGTGGACAAATGATGTTAACGTATAGTTGGATGAACAGACAGGAACTTGGTTCATTGTGAATCTAGTGTACCGTCTCCTCACTAGTGTACCTCCTCACTAGGAGAGAACCTTGGCCATTGGACCTCATATAGTTACCCAAAAAGGGAATTTCAGCTTGTAGCTCTATCGTCTTGTCCCATTGGAACAGACATATTAGTAGAATAACATTGATGATTGTCATGTGTATTAGTATGTGACCTCCAAAGAAATAGAACCAGTAGCTTATATTTACAATAAGGTATTGGCTCACATGATTATGGAGATTGAGAAGTTCCACCAATCTGCTATCTGTAAGCTGGAGTACGGGAAAGATGGTGGTGTAATTCCAAGGCTCGGGAGCCAGAGAGACAACAGTGTGGATTCACTTCAGCCCAGGTCTGAAGACCTGACCGTCAGCAGTGAGTTGAGGGCAGGCTAGTATCCCAGCTCAGTTAGGCAGAAAGCAAATTCCACCTTCCTTCTCCTTCTTTTTGTATTATGACACTCGGTGGATTGGATAATGCCTCCCCAAGTTGGGGAAGACCTTCTGTTTTACTGACTTCACCAATCCAAATCCTAATCTCTTCTGGAAACACCCTCACAGACACACCCAGAAATAATGTTTATCCAGCTATCTGGGCATCCCATGGCCTAGTTAAGCTGACATAATTAACTATCACATTATCCAAATTCTTTTTTTTTTTTTTTTTAAACTCTACTCACTAGACTTGGCTTGTCTGACTCTAGGGGGAGAAGATAGTGAATGGAGTTTGAATATTTGTTTAGTTCTGAATATATGATAGAGATTTTCCATGTAAATTAACAAATTGGTGTTTTGGTGTCTGCCCTGTCTGTAATACATTTTAGCTTGTCTGTCTCCATCTTTGAGGGCCTGATCAGCTCCAGGCACCAGCTAGATAAGATTCTTTGAGCCTTCAGTGTAGATGATCAAATCCTGGAACATGGAGGTAAAATAATTAATAAATTACTCAGCCATCTACTGGGAGCCAGGCCTTATGTGAGGCACTAGGGCTAAAGCTGTGACTCAGGCATACAAGACCCCTGCTTTTAGGCCTGCTGCGCATTCTAGTGGGGTTTATCGGTGTAAACCCTAAGTGGTGAAGGTAACTTCAGCCTGAGTCTGGGGCTCTGAAAGGGTAATTTGACGGAGAGTGATGGTGGGGCTGTTTTAGGTGGGGGTATGAGGTGACATGTGAACTGAGACTGGACTGACAGGAGGGCCAGCCCAGCCAAGGGGATGGGGTGGGGGGAGGAGACACACACACAGGCGTTCCAGAGAGGAGGCGCTGCAGTTTCCAAGGCATCAGGTGTAAGAAGCTTGGCATGTTAGAGGGGCAGAAAGAGGACCAATGGGACTGGAGTGTCATGGGGAGGAAGTGGGCGATGGGAAGCCATTATTTAACTTTAAACAGAAGAATTAAGAGAAGTCATTCATATGTTTGGTACTGAGGATAACTAGTGAATAAAACAGATGAAAAACCCTTGCCCTCACGTTGCTTACAGACTAATTTGTGTTTCAGAGAGATCACTCTGACTGCTGCCTGGAGAAGGGAATGCAGGGAAGCTGGAATGGGGGCAGGGGGCATCCAGAGTGGCTTGGATGAGGGAGTCGGGTAGAGATGGAGAGAAGTGGATGGGGGCTGTATCTGTCTTGGAAGTGGCGCTGATAGGACTTCCTGTACATTAGAGTTAGAAAGACTTCTGCTTAGGACTTGGCAAGTTTTAGGGGTCAGTCAGGGCTCCCCCTGTGGCTCAGTGGTAGAGAAGCCACTTGCAGTGCAGGAGTCACAGGAGATGAAGGTTCAATCCCCGGGTCGGGAAGACCCCCTGGAGGAGGAAATGGCACCCACTCCAGTATTCTTGCCTGGAGAATGGACAGAGGGGGCCTAGAGGGCTGCAGCCCATGGGGGTCACAGAGTCAGACATGACTGAGCAACTGAGCACACACGCATCAGATATCCGGGTGGACGTGCCAAGAAGGCAGTTGATACCCGAGGCTGGAGCTCTGGGGATTTTTGAGTCCTAGTGTGAAAATTAAAGAGCCATTGTCAGGAGATGCTGTCTTATAAGGCTCTGTACTACCATAATTGGGTCCTTCTTCATGGGATTTTGGAGTTATATTTTCATTTCCAAGTCGTCACAAATCTGAGGAGAGTTGAAGAAAGAAAAACATGGAGGGCTGTTCTTCTTGGTCATTCCTAGGCACTCCTAGCCTGTCTGTGGTGAGATCCCTGGCCATGGGTCTATATCTCCTTTGCATAAAAGGCATGATAGAATGCTGTGAGGCTCACACAGGGCGGGCCTTTCCTACTGCCTCTGGCAAGGGATCATCCTTAAAGATAGGCCACAGATTAGAAAAAATACATGAAGACTCAGGACATCACTTTTTCCAGGTGACTGGCCGCTTCTCTCTACTCATGTGGATTTAGGCCATGTACTTCCCACCCTGTAGTCTTACTTGCTACACCTGAGCTTCCTGAAGACAGGCTTGGTGCTCAGCACATGGTAGGCCTTCAGAAAAGAGTTTCTTGAATTGAATTGGCAATAATGGAGAGTTGATGATATGCTTTTTAAAGTAAACATATCATGATGATATAGTCCCCAAATGACAAATTAGAGAACGTTTCTGGCTTTACAGAAGGATTGTTTTTCTAAGGCTTCATCATGTGTGGGCGCTCAGTTGCTCAGTCATGTCTGACTCTTAGACTTCATCATAGAATTTAAGTAATAAGCTCTCGAATGTCTTCTGTTTTCACTTAACTTTTCAGTAATATGAATATTGTGTTAATTTCAGACATAATTCTTCTCTGTATTATTCAAAGAAACACTTCTAATATAATATCTCATTCATCTGCATAAGAATTCTGAAAGTTAAATGGGCTTTTCTAAGCATTAAAGCACACACACACATACTCTAAGCATTAACACCCACACCCATACACTCACTGTTTTTCTGGTTATAAAAATAATGTAAGCACATTGTGGAAAATACAAAAAAAGGAATCAACCATAATCTGACCCTAGAGATAAGCAAGGTGTTAATATTCTAGTATTATTTTTTATGTACCTTATACACAGCAGGAATCATGCTGTGTATTTATTTATACTCTTTCTTTTTGCTTAATAGTAAATTGTACACATTTTCTCTGGTTTCTAAGAGCACTCCGTGAACCTCTTACTGGTTGCATAATAATATACCATGTAGATACCTTGTAAAATACTTGGTCTATGCATCACACTATAAAGACATCTTTGTGCATTCATTTTTGTCATAATACTTATTGTTTGTTTTAAGATTTATTTCAAGAACTGGTCAAAGATTATGAACATTATGAATATATTTTTGAAGGACTGTCCTCTGGAAAAGTTGTAGCATGAGGGCCAACTGTGCATTTTCAATTTTTGATATACATATTAAAATTATAAATTTACTGAAGTATTTACTTCTTTAATAGATGGAAATGGTATGATTTAAATTTTTTTACTTTTAGATAGACATCACTTTTTAGAGCCACTTTAGGTTCACAGCAAACTTGAGCAGAAAGTGCAGAGTTCTGAATTACATACCCTCTGTCCCCACATAAGCACAGCCTCTTGCACTGTCCTTATTAGCAGCATAGTGGTGCATTATAATGGTATGGTTTTATTTCCTGTTTCTTTGCTTATGGAAAGACTGGACATTTTAAAAAAAAGTGTCATTTATTTTTAGCACCTGTTTTGTGAATTGCACTCATGTTCTTTGCTTAGTGATTTTTTAAAAAAGATTTATTTATGTGTTTTATTTTTTGGCTGTGCTGGGTTTTCATTGCTGTATACAGGCTTTCTTTAATTTTGACTAGTGGGGGCTGCTCTTCATTGTGGTGTGGAGGTTTCTCCTCGCGGTGGCTTCTCTTGTTGTGGAGCACAGGCTTCAGTAGTTGTGGCACAGCGGCTTAGTTGCTCTGTGACACGTGGGATCTTCCCAGACCAGGGATTGAACCTGTGTCTCTTGCATTGCAAGGCAGATTCTTAACCACTGGATCACCAGGGAAGCCCTGCTTGGTGACTTTTTTGATTGAGAAACAAATAAAATTATTGGTTGGAGCCTTTGTCATTTGTACAGTGTCTAAAGCAGTGTTTCTCCAGGAGGGGTCTCTGAACCATGACCTTCTACATTTCTGGGCCCTTGCTTTGGTTTCCTGGGAGTGGGGTCCAGAAACCTGTGTGTTTAACAGGCCACATGGGCATCCTTACACACCCCAAAGATGGCTGAGAATCCATAGTCATAAGCCTTATTAGAAGCAAAGATTTGAAGCATTATGTACCAAAAAATAAGTATTAACTTTCTATTAACTGTAACAATAAGCATTATTTCCTATTAAACGAGAAAGAGCTCACCAGCACATTCTCATCAGTGGGAGAGTGTCAGATCCAGATTAGTCAGATCTCAAGTTTTCTTGCAAGAATGTGTTCTGATGACTAACATTTTATTATTCACAGGTGATTGTAACTGGGTTTGCATTCTTCTGTTCTGTTGAGAAGGTTCATTCAGAAAAAGTTGGAAACTACAGCAAATAAGATAGGTCTAGCAGTTCCAGATTCCTTTCAGTGAAAATTTTTTTACTGTCACTATCAGTGTTACTCAGTCTATAGTGACTTCAGCCAGATTTCCAATAAAGAAAATGCAGAATCCTTATATTCCTTATTTCTGTTTTTTACAAAGAAGTTTGAAAATCCTTAAAAACATGTATGTAAGTGTACTTTTCTGCATATATGTTATACTTGAAAAATAGTTGATAGTGGGACTTCCCTGGTGATCCAGTGGCTAAACTCTGTGCTTCCACTGCAGGGAGCACAGGTTTGATCCCTGGTTGGGGAACTAAGATCTCCCATGCCTCATGGTGTGGCCAATAAACAAATAAATTAAATTTAAAAAATAGTTGATAGAAGGGAGCACAGAAGCAGTTTATGCAAGGCATAAACATATTTTCTAATGAAGCTTGCCTGTTTATTTGCAAATTGGACTGCAAATTGTCAGGATACCAGAAATCGTCAAATTTCCAGAAATGGTAGCAACCGAGTAGTTATACATGAATGTATCTTTAAATGTCTAGATTGGTGCAGGAGGTAATAGGAAGGTCAGTGACTTGGTGTGCCTTCTTTCCTGTCCCCAATTTTAGGGCCACCTTCCTGAACAGCTGGGATGGGCAGGCAGGAAGGCCTGGGGGAGCCAGCAGAGACCTGGCCTGAGAGAGCGTGAGAGTGAGGTCCTGGACACGGTGGTTTAGGAGTCAGAGAGAGGCCAGTCTCCCTGGGCTTGTGCACCCTGTGATTGAGCTGGTCTTCTGCCCTCACAGGCTAGGCAGGCTTCGGAGAGGAGGATGCAGAGATGCTTCCTCCTGGCTCCTCGCCTGGATGCTGGCTCTGTGAGGGCCCTGGCTGCACCTCCAGCTCTTCAGCTTCTTCCACCATACCCTTGCACTAACCTTACTCCAGTGAGTGGAAAACAAAAAGAGATGTCACACCTAAGGGGGCCCAGCACCCAGAGGGAGGAAGAATAAGTACAGTCATTAGACCAGACCTAAATGAAGTAGGAAACAGGTGGATCTTGAGTGAAAAATAATTAGGGCATGTTATAGACTGAATGTGGCCCCCGCCCCCACCAAATTCATGTTTGAAGCTCTAACCTCAGTGTGATGGTATTTAGAGGTGGGGCCTTTGAGCAGTAACTAGGTTTAAGATGAGATCATGAGTGTGGGGCCCTTATGGGATTAGTGTTCTTAGAAGTAGAGCTCTTTTTCTGGCATGTGAAGACCCAGTGAGAAGGTAACTGTCAGGAAGCCAGGAAGAGAGCCCTCATAGTACATGCTGGCACCCAGATCTCAGACTTCCTAGTCTTCAGAACTGCAAACAAATAAATATTTATTGTTTATTTATAAGTTACTCAGTGTGTATTATTTATAAGGTATTTTGTTATAACAGCCCCAATTGAGTAAGAAGACAGAGATTAAGGAGATCTGAGTACAACATAAAATTTCTTCCTTGAACTTAAATTTGTAAAAGTCAGTAGAGACACAGATATTGGTTTTATGAATTTAATTAGTTGCCTATGAGGAAAAGTAGATGAAGTGCTGAAAAATCAGTGCCAGACACAAGGAGAGAGAAATCATGAGGGGGAAGATACAAGACTTGGAGGACGGATCCAGGACAGCCAGCATGTGAATAATAGGAATTGCAGAATGAGACAAAAAACAGAGGGAGAAAAAACAATAATAGAAGAAGAATGTTTACCTGAGTTGAAGGTAAATCTGAGACTACAAATTGAAATGTTCAATGAGTTCTAGGTAGAAATGAATTTTTTAAAAAATCCACAGTTTTTGGGACTTCCCTGATGGTCCAGTGGCTAAGACTCCGGGCTCCCAATGCAGGGGACCTGGGTTCGATCCCTGACCAGGGAACTAGATCCCACTTGCTGCAACTAAAGACCCTGCACAGTCAAATAAATAAATAAATATTTTAAAAATAAATAAAAATCCACAGTTGTTTTTCCTGATAAAAATCCTCAACTCCGAAGATGAAAAACGAGCATCTAGGCATAAGGAGCCAAGGTACTTTTAGGGAAAGAAGCATTAGACTTCCTGTCAGCTTCACAGTTCACCAGGAGGAAAGGCATTCATGTCAAGAATTTCATACCCTTTCAGTGTATCACCCATCCTTCCCCACGAGGGAGGAAGGGGACAGATGCAGCAGGGACCCAGAGGGTCTTTCATCCAAGTGTCTGGTCTAAGGAAAATGTTGGAGGAGGGACTCTAACCAAAACACAGTGATGGTGCCCAGAGATCCTCAGATGGGGGGAAAGAAAAGGAGAAACACAAAAGATAATTGGTGATCTTTAGAATAAGACCTGTCATTTCTAATGAGAACTACATGTATAGCACAGGGGACTCTACTCACTGCTCTGTGGTGTGGCCGATTCATCTTGCTATATAGCAGAAACTAACACTGTAAAGCAACTATACTCAAAAAAACCCCAAAACCGTATCATTTCATGTCAATGGACATCGATAAATTTAACAGAAGCCTTAAAAAGAGAAAGAAGAAGAAAAAAAAGATAATAAAAAGGGCCATTCAAGCAAAATTCTAATTGTATCGCAACTAGAAGTACTGAATTATTTTAGCAAAGAATGGTTGGTGTGGGGTGGAACGAGAGGGGACAAAAGTAAGAATCCTTCCACATAAGTCATCCTGGGTGAAGGGTGAAGGAGGGTGGATGTGCCTTATGTGGAGGAGAGCAGTGTTGTGCAGGGAAGGAGCCAGGAGTAGGTACAGATATGGTTACAAAGGTTGGGAAAGGTGAGCTGAGCCATTCATGACCATCAATGGCCAGGGACACTCCCCAGATAACAAGGGGAGAAAAGGTAATGCATGGTAACTTGATTAAACCAGGCCAAACAGGGGAAAGGAGAAAGGAAACAACAACAAAAAGCAACATAAATTGTAAATATAAAGTGAGATGTAACAATAAGGTCCTGCTGTATAGCACAGGGAACTATATTCAATATCCTATGATAAGCCATAATAGGAAAGAATATGACACTGTTATATATATGTATATGTATGTATTAATATGTATATGTGCATGTTTGTATAACTGAGTCACTTTGCTGTGCAACAGAAATTAATGTAACATTGTAAATCAACTACAATTTTTTTTTTTTTTTAAGTGAGATGGAGGGACAAACAAAAATAGAAAGCAGCATAACGTCATGATTGAGAGCACAGTCAGTGGAGCCGGACTCCTGGTGCCAATCCCAGCTCCCTCATGTATTAACTGTGGCTTTGGGCAAGTTACTTGACCACTTAAGAGATTTCATCATCTGTGAAATGAGAATAATAACAGTCCCTCCTTCCAAGGATGTTGTGAAGATTAAACGAGTTAACACACCTACAGCACTTGAACAGTGCCTAGTGTAATTAGACCAAGCAAGTATTTGCTTTATTATTTATCAAGTATAGTAGCAATTTTAACATTAGGTAAGATGAAGCAATATTACATACCTAAATCAGATTAGGAAGGTTGTTATATAATGGCCATGGCCACTTTGATCTTCAATCTGTATGTGCCAAATAAAATGGCAGCTAAATAAAGTAAACGGCATTACAAATGAAAGGAGAACTTGGAGGAAGACATTTTACAGTGAGAGAATTCAAGATCTAGTAGGCAAAAATAGATAAGATTTAGAGAAAATGAATAATGAGTACTTTCTTGGTGGTCCACTGGCTAAGACTTCTCCGTGCTCCCAGTGCAAGGGGCTTGGGTTCCATCCCTGATCAAGGAATCAGATCCCACATGCTGCAACCAAAAGTTCACATGTTGCAACAAAGACCAGATGCAGCCACAGAAATAAAAACTTTAAAACAAGAAAAGAGAATGAGTAATGGAATCAGGAAACTCAGTCTAATATGCAATATTGAAACTTTTGTTCTTCGAGTAGTTTTTTTTGCCTAGAACTTTTGAAAAATCAGTTATATGTGACAAAGAAAATTTTAATACATTAAAAAATTAGTTATATTACAGACCATAATTTTGATCATAAACTAATACAATTAGAAATAAATAATAAAAGTGATGAAAAGAAAACTTGAAAATGAAGAAATTCTAAGTAATTCTAAAGGTACTTACATATCCTTAGACCAAAGAGGAATTCAAAACTGAAATTAAAAGAGTAAAAAAAAACACTTTACACCCAAACTATGCACACAGCAAATGCTATACTAAAGGGAAAATATCTTCATTATTAGGGAAGAAATAGTTAAAGGAATGTGGTGCTCATCTTTTAAAATTTAAAACTAAAAGTTAAAAAAGAAAGCTAAAGAGAATTCATAAATACTTAGGCTGACATCAGACAAATCGGAAATTTTTAAAAAAATGACTGAAAGGGGAAGGATGCTCTGAGAAGTCAAAAGCTTTCTCTGGAAAGACAGAAAGAGAGTGGTTAGTGGGGCAGGGAGTGTGGAGGACAGAATGTGGGGAGTGGAGGAGGGAAGGGAAAGAAAGGGATGAGCAAAAGGATAATGAAATGTTCAGAGAAACATCTGATAGAGACTTTTGCTTTTGAGGGATCTCCTGTTCCCTTGGATCCAAGTTTTCTTGTCTGTCTCTCTTTAGTGCTTCAGTCTCAGATTCTTTGCTGGTTTGGCAGGCAGCATTGCAGCATGGTTGGGAGCATGGATTCTGGAGCCAGGAGGCCTGGGCCAGTCCCAGCTAGCCACTTGCTCTCCAGATGTATCAGTTCAGCTCACTTCCTGGTGGATAGCACGGGGATCCTGGGGGTACCTCCTTCATAATTCTGTGTGGATTTGTGCATATCAGCATGTAGTGCAGCCCCAGGCTCCTCCCAGGACTTGCTCAATAAACTTCAGGGGTAGCCTCTTCATCACCATCGTTCCTTTGCAGATTTCCCGGGATGCATGCTCCTTGAAGTCATGCTTTTGTGCTGGGTCACTCTGTCTTTCAGCAGTTCTGCTTTCATTTAATGTCTTTTCTCTGAGATGCATTCTACCATTCCAGTATAAATATTGTTACCGAATAGGTACTAGAAAGAATCATTAGCTTTTGTTGTATTTACCGTGTAGTAAGCATTGTGTTAAGTGCTTTATATGCATTATCTTATGTAATTTCCCATAAAGTGGCCTTAAGAGTATAGTCACCGTTACTATCAACAGATGAGGAAAAGGAAGCTCAGAAAGCTCTAGACACTTGCTCAGGATTACACAGCTAGAGGGACTGACATTTGAACCTCTTTGTCTGCTGTTACTGTTTGCCCCTTTTTCTTGATTTATTACTTCTCAGATTTAGGGATTGTTTGCCTAAAACAACGACAATCAAAAAGCACACTGGAGTGGGGTAAGACCTCTGTACCACTGTCCACGAGTCCAGGCTCCTAGTCTCAGCTTTGCTTCTGCCTGTGGTGGGAGATCCATCCAGTCACCTGCCATCTGAGTCTCAGTGTTTTTACTGGTAAATGCAGGACCTTGGTCTGAGTGACATCTCTGAGGTCTCTTTCTAAGCCCCTGGTTCTCTGTGGATGTGTACATCAGGTGATGCTTACCAAGGAGCCTCTTCTGAAAGGAGTTAAACATTCTTATTTTTGCCAGAAGTATCAAATGCGTCTTGGTACCTTGTGAGTTCCCGGCTGACCTCGTTGGTGTTTTTGTGTGTTGCCCAGGTACTCCAGGAGCAGATCCGTGCCCGGGACAACATTAGCTACGGAACTAATTCTGCCTTAAAGACCCTGGAGATGAGGCAGCTCTCTGGCCTGGGAGATCTCCGGGGAAGAGTGGCCAGGTGGGTAGTCAGGTATTTGTATCTCTGTGTATCAAGAGTGATTTTCCATCAACTTCATTTTAATGGGGAATATATTTATGAAGCACCAAAGCAGAGTCTTTGTCTTCTAATACATTGTCTCCTTTGCCTATAAAATCTACTGGTGGAAGTTAGACCTTGTTTTGAGTAGCCCTGATCCAACTGTACTTCTGTAGTTGGAGCTGTGTGTATGGGAGGTGATGAGTGGAGGGCTCAGTTGACCTGTGTTATTTGCTAGATTAATGTTATATTTATTGAGCCCAATAATACAATGTTGGAACCTATAGTTTGTGTGTCTTTTTTTGGAGGGGGGCGTTTTACCTATCTCATTTATTAGCTAAGATGATCAGGGCTAACTGATTTAAAAAATTTTATTAATAAAGTAAATCTAACATCTATTTTTTCTTATTTTAAATTAATTTTTATTGGACTATAGGTGCTTTACAGTAGTTGGTGTGTCTTTTTAAAATTTCACTTTCTCTGAGCTATGGCAGAAATCAGCACAATATTGTAAAGCAATTATCCTTCAATAAAAAATAAATAAAAATTTTTAATCTTTTCATTATTCTTTTTTACTACCTTTTCTGAAAGTATTGGTCCATGGTAGATTGTACACTTGAAAAAGAGACGTTTCGTCTAGGGTAGTAGGAAGAGTGCTGTTCCAGGGACTCACTACTGAAAAAGTGCCCCGTGGACTGACCAGCAGCGTCCCGGTCACCGGGGCTTGTCAGAAATGCACGGCCTCCGAAGCATTCTCGGGCCTCTTGTGCCCTCTGCTGATATTAAGAGTCAAGCATGAGTGTACACGGGAGCCGTGGAGTTAACAGGCAATTTGAATCAGTTTGCCGTGAAAGTGAGGGCGGTCTGCAGAGTGGGGAGGAAAGGATCCAAGGTCTCTTTCGACCAGACAGGGTTTTAGGGGGTATTTGTGCCAACAAAACTTATAGGACTCTGAATATTGGGCCTGTGAATTCAGGTTTGCTGGATGAACGTCAGTCTCATAGCAGAGGGCTCCTGGTTGCCACTTTTTTGTGATTTCTTTTCTCATCTGGGTGAACTCCAGTCTCTGTAAGGCCCTTGGTGACAAGATACCCCCTTGACCGCGTTATGTCTCTCTCCCCTTGCACTGTATTTTTCAGCAGTAATCAACTGCTTGTTATTCCCTGATTGGATCAGGCTCTCCTACATCTGTGCCTTTGTGCTTGCTGTTCTTATACCTGCCCTCTCCCCTTCTTTTCTAATTTCTAGTCAGCCTTTAAAGTTCAGCTTAAGTTTTACCTTTTCCAGGAAGTTTTCCCAGATCCCTTTCTCCTGAACTTACCTACCACTCTCTGTGCTGTTGAGTCTCTCTGTTGCCTTGGGGTGGATTACTTCATCTTTTTGTAACCTCAGTGCATAGAACAGTCTCTGGAAAACAATAGATACTCAATAAATGTTTATTTGGATGAATTAAAGATTTGGAAAATCACAGTTAACTGGAGCTTTTTTTTGTGGAGATCAGCTGAAAGGAAACCTCAGTTCATTTATACCTCTCAGAATTGGGAGGATCTAAAGAGCTTCAGAGCTGCAAGGCAGAGTAGGAACTTCAGAACTTTAGAAATTTTCCTAGCCGCTTGAGTTGCAGATGAGGATTGAGTGAGGTGATATATGGAAGAGGCTTAGTGTGTACGTGAGATGGAGTGAATATAGAGCAGATAGGACCTGTTATTGTCTCAGGGGCAGTGGCCATGAAATTATCCTTGCAACACTGGTTCTAATTGCAAAATGGAGAAATTGTTTTGAAATACTTTCAGGAATTTTACATTTTTTCTCTGCAGTTTCTTATTAACGTCTCTACCCAGCTTGTTCCTTCTCTGTAACAAATGCTTTTACTCTGAAACAGTCAAAATAATGTGTTGTGAGCACCACATATTTTTGCTTTATTTTGTGGCTCTATTCATCTTTCTTCTGGAATGCTAATGAGACTTTGATTGTTGAAACAAACTCATGTGAAATAATTCCTTGGGAAAGTTTTAACTTTCTTGCATTAATTGTGTCATGGTGTTGAAAGACATGAACTCTTTAAGTGATAGTCTTGGATTACCAGGCTGCAGTGTTATTTCAGGTTTTAGTCTATAGTGTTCATGGATCCACTGGTGAAGTAATTGATACGAAACAGACCCTGATACCTCCCTGGAGAGCCAGCAGGAAAGAGCAAAGATAATTCTCTATGGAAATGATAGACACCCTTACTTCACTAAGCAGGACACACCTGGACAGGACTCTCTCAGAGAGTTTCCCATTCTTCCCTAACCCAAAGCCTGGAGTCTAGCTTTTCTGTTCCTACTGAGACATTTGGTCCATTTTTTGGCTTACCATCTTTATTTGTCCAAGACTCAGTGGCTCCCTCCACTTTCTTCTCTGAGATCTGTTTGCTTGATATCAGAGTTTTAGAGGAAAAACACCTGTGTACTGAGGCAGGTGAGCAGGTTCCCTCAGATTAAGTCCAGGTGCAAAGATTGGACATCATCAAGTTAAAATTTTTTGGCTGTTATAAATAATGCTGTTATGCACATTCACATATGAGGTTGTGTGGTTATATGTTTTCATTTCTCTTGGATGTGTATACCTAGGAGTATAGCTGTTGAGTAATATGCTTTGTATATATTATAACTTTTATTAAAAACTGGATGTTTAGGTAGTATATTGTAGCAGTCCTGGAAGCTGATGCTCTTGGGCTTGTTTTTGTTTGTTTGGTTAAGTGACTTAGCTGGACTATGTTAGTGATGTCTGTTTCTCCCACAACATGAAGCCTCTCACGTCAGGATTGATGCCGATCCTCAGAGGCTGCACAGTCAGCCTGTGATGATAGCAGTTTTCGCAAGGCTCTCTGTGACCATCTCTTTCCTTCACATTTTGTTAAGCTGCCTGCCTCTGTTGGTGACACACCCAAATCTTAGGCTCCACTGATTCCTTGCAGATTGCTCTGTGTTTTTCTCTCCTATTTGCTTACTTTTTTCTTCTTTGCAATTTAATCATTTAAAAAATTGCTTTTATTGTATTATTATACAACCTAGTATCCCCAATATATTTCTTTTTTAAGTTGTAGTATAATTGATTTATAATATTATGCTAGTTTCAAATGTATAGCACAGTGATACATATATATGTGTATATATATATATATATATGTATATTTTTTTCAGATTATTTTCCCTTATAGATTATTACAAAATATTGAGTATAGTTCCCTGTGCTATACAGTAGGTCTTGTTGGTTATCTATTTTATATATCTCGGTGCATGCGTGCTCAGTCATGTGGGATTCTTTGTGACCCCCATGGACTATATATAGCCTGCCAGCCTCCTCTATCCATAGAATTTCCCAGGCAAGAATATTGGAATAAGTTGCCATTTCCTTCTTCAGGGGATCTTCCCTACCCAGGGATCGAACCTGCATCTCTTGAGTCTCCTGCATTGGCAGGCAGTTTCTTTGCCACCTGAGTCACCAGGGGAGCCCTATTTATATATAGTAGTATGTATCCATTATGCTATACTGTTTTTGACAATGTCCTAGGATGTAAATTGCTGTATAGTCTGATTCAGTTAAATCATCACCAGCATTTAAGGGCTAATGATGTATACATATAATAATTATATGTAACAATTACCATAACATGGATGATGGGAAATCAGTGTTTTAAGTTTCATTGCCTTTGTTTTTTTCAACTTTACATTAGCTTTATTGCTGTTGATTGAAAGAGATCAAACTGGAACTAGAGCTCATGCAAATGCCTTTCACTGCAATTTAATAACTAGCAGAAAGCACAACCAACCCCCAAAACCCAAAGCACTCTATCAGTATGTATGCATTCATGGGCATCTGGGAATTTAAGTTGATAATAGTCATATGATGTGTTTTTATATCATGAAACCCCTTTTATTTTTACTTTTTAAAAATTTTATTTATTTTTTTAATTGAAGGATAATTGATTTACAGAATTTTGTTGTTTTCTCTCAAACTTCAACATGAATCAGCCACAGGTATACACATATCCTCTCGCTTTTGAACCTCCCTCCCATCTCCCTCCCCATCCCACCCCTCTAGGTTGATACAGAGCCCCTGTTTGAGTTTCCCGAGCCATACAGAAAATTCCCGTTGGCTATCTGTTTTACATATGGTAATGTAAGTTTCCATGGTACTCTCTCCATACATCTCACCCTCTCCTCCCCTCTCCCCATGTCCATAAGTCTATTCTCTATGTCTGTTTCTCCACTGCTGCCCTGTAAATAAATTCTTCAGTACCATTTTTCTAGATTCCATATATATGCATTAGAATACAATATTTATCTTTCTCTTTCTGACTTACTTCATTCTGTATATTAGGTTTTAGGTTCATCCACCTCATTAGAACTGACTCAAATGCATCCATTTTTATGGCTGAGTAATATTCCATTGTGTATATGTACTACAACTTCTTTATCCATTCATCTGTTGATGGACATCTAGCTTGCTTCCATGTTCTAGCTATTGTAAATAGTGCTGCAGTGAACAATGGGATACATGTGTCTTTTTCAGTTTTGGTTTCCTCAAGGTATCTGCCTAGGGGGGAGATTGCTGGCTCATATGGTGGTTTTATTCCTAATTTTTTTAAGGAATCTCCATACTGTCTTCCATAGTGGCTGTATCAGTTTACATTCCCTCCAACAGTGCAAGAGTGTTCCCTTTTCTCCACATCCTCTCCAGCATTTATTGTTTGTAGCATTTATTTTTGATAATGGCCATTCTGACCGGTGTGAGGTGATTTCTCATTGTAGTTTTGATTTGCATTTCTCTAATAATGAGCGATGTTGAGTATTGTTTCATGTGTTTGTTAGCCATCTGTGTGTCTTTGGAGAAATGTCTGTTTAGGTCTTTTTCCCACTTTTTGATTGGGTTGTTTGTTTTTCTGGTATTGAGTTGTATGAACTGCTCGTATATTTTGGGAATTAATGCTTTGTCAGTTGTTTCATGTGCTATCATTTTCTCCCATTCTGAGGGTTGTCTTTTCACCTTGCTTAGTGTTTCCTTTGCTGTGCAAAAGCTTTTAAGTTTAATCAGGTCCCACTTGTTTACTTTTGTTTTTATTTCTGTTACTCTAGGAGGTGGGTCATAGAGGATCTTTTTTTTGATTTATGTCATCAAGTGTTCTGCCTATGTTTTCCTCTAAGAGTTTTATATTTTCTGGTCTTATATTTAGCTCTTTAATCCATTTTGAGTTTATCTTTGTATGTGGTGTTAGGAAGTGTTGTAATTTCATTTTTTTACATGTAGCTATCCAGTTTTCCCAGCACCATTTATTGAAGAGGCTGTCTTTGCCTCACTGTATATTCTTGCCTCCTTTGTCAAAAATAAAGTACCCATAGGTGTGCGGGTTAGTTTCTGGGCTTTCTGTCTTGTTCTGTTGGTCTGTATTTCTGTTTTTGTCTCAGTACCATACTGTCTTGATGACTGTAGCTTTGTAGTATAATCTGAAGTTAGGAAGCTTGATTCCTCCAGCTCCATTCTTCTTTCTCAGGACTACTTTGGTTATTCCGGGTCTTTGGTGTTTCCAGGTGAATTGTGAAATGTTTTTGTTCTAGTTCTGTGAAAAATGTCATTGGCAATTTGATAGGGATCACATTGAATCTGTAGATTGTGGTTGGTAGTATAGTCATTTTCACAGTATTGATTCTTCCTACCCAGGAACATGGAATATCTCTCCATCCATTTTTGTCATCTTTGATTTCTTTCATTCAGTTCAGTTCAGTTCAGTCGCTCAGTCGTGTCCGACTCTTTGCGACCCCATGAATCTCAGCACGCCAGGCCTCCCTGTCCATCACCAACTCCCAGAGTTTACTCAAACTCATGTCCATCGAGTCGGTGATGCCATCCAGCCATCTCTTCCTCTGTCGTCCCCTTCTTCTCCTGCCCCCAATCCCTCCCAGCATCAGGGTCTTTTCCAGTGAGTCAACTCTTTGCATGAGGTGGCTAAAGTATTGCAGTTTCAGCTCCAGCATCAGTCCTCCCAATGAATACTCAGGACTGATTTCCTTTAGGATGGGCTGGTTGGATCTCCTTGCAGTCCAAGGGACTCTCCAGAGTCTTCTCCACCACCACAGTT
Source organism: Odocoileus virginianus (assembly GCF_023699985.2). Classification (NCBI taxonomy): domain Eukaryota; kingdom Metazoa; phylum Chordata; class Mammalia; order Artiodactyla; family Cervidae; genus Odocoileus; species Odocoileus virginianus. The sequence continues at coordinate 39,743,663 of NC_069679.1, read as the reverse complement.
CAAAAGCATCAATTTTTCGGCACTCAGCTTTCTTCACAGTCCAACTCTCACATCCATATGTGACCACTGGAAAGGTTTCATTAGTGTCTTATAATTTTCTGTGTACAATTCTTTTGTCTCCTTAGGTAAGTTTATTCCTAGATATTTAATTCTTTCTGTTGCAGTGGTGAATGGGATTGATTTCTTAATTTCTCTTTCTGATTTTTCATATAGAAAAATAGTATATAGAAATACAAGTGATTTCTGTATATTGATTTTATATCCTGCAACTTTTTAAGTTCACTAATTAGCTCTAGTAATTTTCTGATACTATCTTTAGGGTTTTCTATGTACAGTATCATGTCATCTGCAAACAGTGAGAGCTTTACTTCTTTTCTGATCTGGATTCCTTTTATTTCTTTGATTCCTTTTATTTCTCTGATTGCTGTATCTAGGACTTCTAGAACTATGTTGAATAATAGTGGTGAAAGTGGACACCCTTGTCTTGTTCCTGATCTTAGGGGGAATGCTTTCAGTTTTTCACCATTGAGAATAATGTTTGCTGTAGGCTTATCATATATGCCCTTTACTGTGTTGAGGTAGGTTCCTTCTGTGTCCATTTTTTGAAGAGTTTTAATCATAAGGGTACTGAATTTTGTCAAAGGCTTTTTCTGCATTTATCGAGATGATCATATGGTTTTTATCTTTCAATTTGTTAATATGATGTATCACATTGATTGATTTGTATATATTGAAGAATCCAGTCATCCCTGGAATAAACCCAACTTGTTCATGGTGAGCTTTTTGATGTGTTGCTGAATTCTGTTTGCTAAAATTTTGTTGAGGATTTTTGCATCTGTGTTCATCAGTGATATTGGTCTGTAGTTTTCTTTTTTTGTGTTGTCTTTGGTTTTCATATCAGGTGGTGGTGGCCTCTTAGAATGAGTTTGAAAGTGTTCCTTCCTCTGCAGTTTTTTGAAAGAGTTTTAGAAGAATAGGCATTAGCTCTTCTCTAAATGTTTGATAGATTTTTCTTGAGAAGTCATCTGGTCCTGGGCTTCTGTTTTGGGGGAGATTTTTAATGACAGTTTCAATTTCAGTGCTTATAATTGGATTGTTCATAATTTCTATTTCTTCCTGATTCAGTCTTGAAAGATTGAACTTTTCTGTGAATCTGTCCATTTCTTCCAGCTTATCCATTTTATTGCCATATAGTTTTTCATAATAGTTTCTTATAATCCTTTGTATTTCTGCATTGTCTGTTGTAACCTCTCCTGTCTCATTTCTAATTTTGTTGATTTGATTCTTCTCTCTTTTTTCTTGATGAGTCTGGATAAAAGTTTGTCAATTTTGTTTATCTTCCCAAAGAACCAGCTTTTGGTTTTATTAATCTTTACTATTGTTTCTTTCATTTATTTTTCATTTATTTCTGCTCTGCTCTTTATGATTTCTTTCCTTCTACTAATTTTGGTGGGGTTTTTTGGTTCTTTTTTTCCAGTTGTTTTAGGTGTAAAGTTAGGTTGTCTAGTCATTTTTCTTGTTTCTTGAGGTAGGATTATATTGCCATAAACATCCCTCTTAAAACTGCTTTTTCTGCATCCCATAGGTTTTGAGTTGTCATGTTTTCATTGTCATTTGTTTCTAGAAATTTTTTGATTTCCCTTTTCATTTCTTCAGTAACCTGTTGGTTATTTAGCAACATATTGTTTAATCTCCATGTATTTGTATTTCTTACAGTTTTTTTCTTGTAATTGATACCTAGTCTCATAGCACTGTGGTCAGGGAAGATGCCTGACATGATTTCAATTTTCTTAAATTTACTGAGGTTTGATTTGTGACCTAAGATGTGGTCTATCTGGAGAATGTTCCATGTGCACTTGAGAAGAAGGTGTATTTTTCTGCATTTGGATAGAATGTCCTGAAGATATCAGTGAGGTCCATCTCATCTAATGTGTCATTTAAGACTTGTGTTTCCTTATTAATTTTCTGTTTTTGATGATCTGTCCATTGGTGTGAGTGAGGTGTTAAAGTCTCCTACTATTATTGTGTTACTGTCAATTTCTCAATGACTGCTAGTATTTGTCTTATGTATTGAGGTGCTCCTATATCATGAACCCCTTTTTATTAACGTTGAGTTATTTTCTAATATAGATATGTCCCAAGGCTGTCTTACAAAATGCAGTGAAAACATGGGAACAGATCAAAGTTTACACAAAGGGGGCAAAGAAGTTGTAGAGCAATAATAAGGTCTCAGGATGACATAGGGTGCTTCTCTCTTTTTCTACTCCTGTCTCTCACCTCCTTTTTTCTTTTCTTTTTTTTTTAAAACTTTTTATTTTGTATTGGCATATAGCTGAGTAAAGGGCTTCCCCAGTCGCTCAGCATTAGAGAACCTCCCTGCAGTACAAGAGATGCAGGTTCAATCCCTGGGTCAGGAAGGTCCTCTGGAGGAGGGCATGGTAACCCACTCCAGTATTCTTGCCTGGAGAATCCCACGGATGGGGGAGCCTGGCTACAGTCCACAGGGTCGCAGAGTTGGACATGACTGAAGTGACTGAGCATGCACATAGCCTGTTAATAATGTTGTGATAGTTTCAGGTGAGCAGTGAAGGGACTCAGCTGTACATATATATCATAAGACCTCTTGATAATGCCAATATTTTGTTAGGCCATAACACCCATATTAGAAGCTTAGATTATGATACAGTAGTCCCAAGGGAATACACCCCAAGACTCCCAGTGCGTTCCTGAAACTGGGGATAGCACTGAAGCCTCCCTATATATATACCATGTTTTTTCCTATATACTTATCCCTGTGAGAAAGTTTAATTTATAACTTAGGCAAAATAAGAGAATAATAATAATTAATAATAGAATAATAATAATTCTAATAATAAAAGTTTAATGTAAAAAAGATTATGTGAATGTGGTCTCTTTCTCAGAGTATCTTATTGTAGTGTATTAACCTTTGCAAGGTTGTGAGATTATAAAATGCCTATGTGAAGAGATGAAGTAAAATGAATGACATAGGAATTCTGTAAGTGTCACTGCTTTTTAAATGCCATGTGCTGCCATGTCACAAGCTGTAAGAGAAGATCTGCCTAAGCATGAAACTCAAGTCATGTCTGTGTAGTCATTTGGGACCCTGTTCTGGACTTTTAACCACCTCCTTGCCATCATTGATCAGACAGCCAAGTGATAGAGTCATTCTTCCTCCTAACTGCCACAACCAAGAACTGTACCTGGAAGACAGCTGCTCAAAGACCCGAAAAGGAAAATTTTGGAATGAATACATTAGCAGTTCATCTATAATATTACATCAAGATAAAACAGGACAACTGGTTGGAATTCAGTGCAGGTTCTTGTTTAACTAAATCTATTGAGTCGTGCCAACAGCTACATGCGAGCCCCAGGACTGCCTTTTATGATGTGTGTTTTTTGAAAAGAAAGGCAGGGGGCTTCCCTGGTAGTCCATTGGTTAAGAGTCTGCCTGCCAATGCAGGGGACACAGGTTTGATCCCTGGTTCAGGAAGATCCCACATGCAACTAAGCTCATGTGCCACAACTATTGCGCCTGCACTTTTACATAATATTCTGTCACTTGTTTCTTCATGAAAGTATATTGTGGGCCTCTTTCCAGTATGCACATGGATCTGACTTACTTTTTAATTAGATATGGGATATTCTGTTCCAGGTATGTATCATAATTTAATATATTTAGCCACTCCTGTATTAATGGAAATGTATGTTGTAGCTCCGATACTTTGACCACCTGCTGTGAAGAGCTGACTCATTGGAAAAGATCCTGATGCTGGGAAAGATTGAGGGCAGGAGGAGAAGGAGAGAAAGAGGATGAGATGGTTGGATGGCATCATCGACTCAATGGACATGAGTTTGAGCAAACTCCGGGATATGATGGACAGGGAAGCCTGGTGTGCTATAGTCCGTGGGGTTGCAAAGAGTCGGACATGACTGACTGAACAACAACAATGTTGTAGTGTTTGTGTTTCCAAGTGAGACAAAATATGGAAGCCAAGCTAAAGCTCGTGCAAATCTGTGAGCCGTGGGCTTTAGGATCATTTTGAGACCTTTTCAAGTAACTTCTTTAAACATAGTCTGTCCCTTGAACTGCTTTGTGAAGATGATGAACTGGTATGATATAAATTTCCATGTGACAGATTTCCAACCTGACAAATTTCCATCCAATAAGCTGCTATTTGAATTGGAAAATAATATTTTTTTATTTCATGGTAATTTAAAACTTCAGATTTCCCCAAATATAATTTAGATAATGTTTTGCTTAAAAATTTTGAGCTCAAAATTAAAAAGAGCCGTCTGTATTTGATATTGTTTTTAAGCATCATTTCTGAGTGGGGATGATTTTGAGGACTAAATGAACTAATATTTAGTTCATGCATAAATTCATGTTTAATTCATGCATAATATTATGCATCTTGGACAGTGCGTGGTACATAGTAAATATTCCTTTTAGTCATTCATTGGCAAGTATTTATTGAGCCCCTACTACAAGCAAGGCAGTGTGCTTGGCACTAGGGTTTTAATGATAGAAAAGGCAGTTGCCCTTCTTCTTTAAATGTAGTTTATATTCCTTCTAATAGGAGAGATAGACATTAAGCAAATTGTTGCAAAATAATTATTTATTTCACTTATGATTCTGGTTTGTAGATTTTGGGGGCGTTTCTATAGAAATAATCATATCATCTGCATATATTGGCAGTTTAATTTCTTCTTTTCTGATCTTCATATCCTTAGTCTCTTTTTTTTGTCATCTTATACTAGGTAAAATCTTCAGTACAGTTAATTAGAAATTGTAACAATAGGCATCTTTCTCTTGTTTTCAACTTTAATGAGAATACTCCCAGAGTTTTTCCATTTTTTGGATGATGATTAATCATGGATTCATCAGAGTCAGGAAGTTTTCTTGCACTCCAGATTTACTAAGAATCTTTATAATTTGTATTGAGTTTTCTCAAATGTTTTTGCGTCTATTCAAATCACAGATTATTTTTCTCTCTTAATCTGTTAACTTTAGCAAGGTGGTTACTTAAAGTACAAAGATCAGTTTCCTTACTATAAACCAATAGGAAACAACTAGAAAACATACTTAAAATGAAGATGTTATTTAAAATAAAATCAGAGAATGTATAATAACTAGGCATTTATCTAACAAAAATTGTTCAAGACTTCTTGAAAATTAAAAAAAATTGGTTAAGAAATAAGAAGAAAACATAAATAAATAAACACAGGTATTATATTCAAGGTTAGAAAGTCTTTAATATATTTAAAAATATCAGTTTTCACAAGTTAATCTTTAGAATCAATGAAATTCCAATTAGATTCCAGAGTGTTATGGAGAAACTTGATAAGATGATCCTAATGTTTGTGATCAGAGTTAAGAGTCAGAAACATTCAAGATACTTATGAAGATGACCAAAGAGGAGAGAATTGCCCTGCTAGATACCAAGACTTGCTATGAAACTGTAGCTATTAAGATGTTATGTTGATGGCTTTGGGACAGAGAAATTGAACAATGGAATAGGATAGAAAGTCCAGGAATTGAACCACACATGTATGGGACTTTGATATATGTCATAGATGGCATAGCAGATCCGTGGAGAAAGGAGAGACTGTTAAGTAAATGGAGCTAGAAAATTTATTATCCATTTCAAAAAAGATTCATTTTTTCCCTATCTCATACCAGATATAAAATCACCTCCAGATGATTAAAGGACTTAAATGCTAAACATAAGACTTAAAACTTTTAATAGAAACATATAGAGAAATATCTTTTAGACCTTTTTGGTAGGGGAGGATTTGTTCTTGATATAAAAGACATTCAGAAGTTTGATTATGTTAAAATTTAAAGTGTTGCTCATCATTCTGAAATAAGAAAATGAGAAGTTACAAATGGAGGAAGACATTGTATAGTAAAAAGTTGTATCAAGAATATATGTACCAGTTAAGAATAATGCAAATAATCCAATGTAACAATGGGTAAGAGACGTGAACTGACATCAAAGAAGAAACAGATATGGCCAATAAACATGTGAGGAGATTCAGTGTCATTGGTTGATATTGAAATAAAAATTTTAAAAAGCAGCAATATATGCTTTCTCACTCCCAGTAGATTGGTATCTAAAATATCTGAAAATGCCAAGCATTAGAGAGGATGTAGGTGCCCAAGATCTCTTACCTATTGTTAGTGGGAGTATAAACTAGTGAGGTCTGATATTACCTCTCAGTGCTGAACATCCTCATACTTTGAGATCCATCAGTTTGTGCCCAAGATAAATTGTTGAACTTGTACCCCAGGAGGGTGTGTTCATAGCAGCATTGTTCAAAATAGCAGTCTTGCAATAACCCAAAGTGCCCATTAGTGGAAGTTTGGAAAATAAATTGTAACAAACAATAGAATGTTATTTTGTAGTTAAAATGAGTAACTACTGTAGTGTTTAATAATATAGTTGAAGCTTAGCAATAAGTGAAAACAATAAGTATCAAAATATTACATATGACATAAGGGCTTTTGTAACAGTTGAATTCAACTAATACATACATACACATACTTTTAAGAAATATATATGTGTATATATATTGATACATAGACATGTATATGTGTGTGCAATACAGTCTTAAAAGGAGAACAAGGGAATGATGATACAGGATTTAAAATAGGAGCAGTTATTTAAAAATAATTAACTGAATAAAGTGAGCCATGAATAAAGTGAGCTGCAGATGGTGATTGTGGCCATGAAATTGAAACATGCTTGCTCCTTGGAATAAAAGTTATGACCAACCTAGACAGCATCTTAAAAATCAGAGACATTACTTTGCCAACAAAGGTCTGTCTAGTCAAAGCTATGGTTTTTCTAGTAGTCATGTATGGATGTGAGAGTTGGACTATAAAGAAAGCTGAGTGCTGAAGAACTAATGCTTTTGAACTGTGGTGTTGGAGAAGACTCTTGAGAGTCCCTTGGACTGCAAGGAGATCTAACCAGTCCATCCTAAAGGAAATCAGTCCTAAGTATTCATTGGAAGGACTGATGCTAAAGCTGAAACTACAATACTTTGGCCACCTCATGCAAAGAACTGACTCATTTGAAAAGACCCTGATGCTGGGAAACATTGAGGGCAGGATGAGAAGGGGACGACAGAGGATGAGATGGTTGGATGGCATCACCGACTCAATGGACATGAGTTTGAGTAAACTCTGGGAGTTGCTGATGGACAGGGAGGTCTGATATGTTGCAGTCCATGGGGTTGTGGAGTTGGACATGGCTGAGCAACTGAACTGAACTGAAAGTGAGCCATACATGGGCCAATGATGAGTGCATGTCATGAAACAGGAATTAGAGATAAATGATAATATAGTAATTCTTTAGGAAATGGGAATACCAGACGACCTTACCTGCCTCCTGTGAAACCTGTATACAGGTCAAGAAGCAACAGTTAGAACCAGACGTGGAACAATGGACTGGTTCCAAGTTGGGGAAGGAATACATCAAGGCTGTATATTGTCACCCTGCTTCTTTAACTTATATGCAGAGTGCATCATGGGAAATGCTGGGCTGGATGAAGCACAAGCTGGAATCAAGATTGCTGGGAGAAATATAAATAACCTTAGATATGCAGATGACACTGCCCTCATGGTAGAAAGCGAATAGGAACTAAAAAGCCTCTTGATGAAGGTGAAAGAGGAGAGTGAACAAGCTGGCTTAAAACTTAACATTTAAAAAACAAAGATCATGGCATCTGATCCCATCACTTCATGGCAAATAGATGGGGAAACAAAGGAAACAGTGATAGACTTGATTTTCTTGGGCTCCAAAATCACCACAAGTGGTGACTGCAGCCATGAAATTAAGACACTTGCTTCTTGGGAGAAAAGCTGTGACCAACCTAGACAGCATATTAAAAAGCAGAGACATTACTTTGCTGACGAAAGTCTATCTTGTCAAAGCTATGTTTTTTCCAGTAGTCATGTATGGATGTGAGAGTTGGACCATAAAGAAATCTGAGCACTGAAGAATTGATGTTTTTGAACTGTGGTGTTGGAGAAGACTCTTGAGAGTCCATTGAACTGCAAGGAGATCAAACCAGTCAATCCTAAAGGAAGTCAGTTCTGAATATTCATTGGCAGGACTGATGCTTAAGCTGAAACTCCAATACTTTGGCCTCCTGATGCGAAGAGCCGACTTGTTAGAAAAGACTCTGATGTTTTAAAAGATTGAAGGTAGGAGGAGAAGGGGATGACAGAGGATAAGATGGTTGGATGGCATCACGGACTCAATGGACATGAGTTTGAGCAAGCTCTGGGAGTTGGTGGAGGACAGGGAAGCCTGGCATGGTGCAGTCCATGCGGTTGCAAAAAGACAGACACAACTGAATGACTGGACAACAACAGCAAGTAGAAAATGATAATAATAGTGGTAGTAATAGTAATAAATTTTAATTATAAGAAGTTCAGCAAAAGAAAAATGTGGGGTATCCGGAAAGTGTTTAATTGCTATACCTGATCTCCAGGAATGGTTCCGTAAGGAAGTGACTATTGTGCTTAGCTTGAGGGATGTATAGTACCTAGTCAGGTGACAAGGTCAAGGAAGAAGACTTCATCCAGAGAGAACAGAGAGAACAGCCTGGGTCAAGGCCTTAAAGTGGGGAGGAGTGAAGTGAGTTCAAAGGCCTGCAGTGTAATGGTGTGGCTGAGTACAGAGGGAAAAAGGGACAGAATATATAAGATGATGCAGAGAGGTAGGTGGCTTGCGACTGACTCGTTCTAGGCATTTTAAAGGATTTTGGTTTTATCCTAGAATAGCAGGAAATTGTACAAGGAGTTTATACAGAATTTAGTTTGATTTTTCTTTGCTCACACTTTTGTTTCTTTGGGGTTAATACCTAGATTACAAGGTACATTGAAATATATTCATGTTTCAAGATTTGGAGTATATACTGCCAAGTTGCCCTCAAGAAAGCTTGTAAAATTCACTATTCCACCTGCAATCTGTGATGTAGCTTAATTCTACAAACTCCAATGTTGGGCAGTAAATGTTAAAAATATTTCCAGTATAGATGGATAGTGACATGATTGCTGCTTTGTGTCTATTTTATTATGAATATTGAAATTTACACATGTATATATGCAGTTTTTCAGATCGTATTTCAAAATATTAAAAATATTTTCATCAATATTAAAAATTTTTTATCCTAATACGTTTTCTGTTATTTCCAAAGAGGATTATAGCATTTTAGTCAAATGATTACGCTAAACAGGCTGTTCAACTTAGAGAAAATGTGAGTCATTACCAAGTAAAATCTCAACAAGTTTGAAGTAATTGAGCTGGTAGCTTACTTTTTTCAGAGTCTACAAAAAATTAAATTTTCCAGAAATTTTCTCAGTTTGTTGTTTCTTGCATCCTACTCCTTCTCTCTGGGTGTTCTTTTCTTCTTCCTGAAGTACATTACTTAATGACTTTTTCAATATGAGTGTGTGGGCGATACATTTCTTAATCTTTGTGTGTCTGAAACATCTTTATTTTGCACTTATTCTTGGATGATAGATTTGTTCCCCTCAATCCTTAGAAGCTGTTTCTCCAATATCTTCTGATATTTATTGTCTTCTGGTGTCTATTGTGTGCTATCAATCTTATAGTCAGTCAAAAAAATCACTTTGTCTTTGGTAGCTTTTAAGATTTTATCTTTATCTTGGGTTATATGAATTTCACCATAGTCTGTTTAGTTTTACTTATGCCACTTGGTATTCATTGACTACTTTAAAACTCATGTCTTTCTTCAGTCTTAGAAAATCTACAGCACTCACACCTGAAATATTGCTTCTTTGCCATTCTCTCCATTTTTTCTTTTGAAATTCTTCAACCTCCCTTTGACTTATGTTAGCATCTCTTTGCTTTTCCTCTATCTTTCTTCACTATTTTTTCATGTTTTGCATCTCTGTCTGGCTTTGGTGCATTCTGAGCAGGCTCCTTGCTACTTTCTTATAATTCACTGATTTTATCTTCAATCATGTTTAGTCTAGAGTTTGTCAGGTCTACTAAGAAAATTTTAGCTTATTTTTAGGATTTCTAATTTTTTTCTCTGAACCCCTTGTTCTTTTTTTATCTCTACTTAAAAAAAAAATAGAGTTCTCTTGATGGATGTTAATCTATCTTTCATTTTTGAGTAACTAACATGTATGTATTTTAAGGTCATTTGGTCCGAGGCCATACATGTGAGTTGAAGGAAAGCTGGCAGGAGTAAGAACAGAAGCCACAGGAGTCCAGGCTCATGTAATTTACTTCTGCCTTTAGGACCATTAGGCTTGACGTCTACATATCCCTTCCCCTCCAAGATGGCATCCTGCCCACGTGCCCACGTCTGTGGCTTGGTGTTTGTAATGGGCTGCCCAGATTGCCTGGTCCCCCAGTGACCCCTCCTTAGGCGTGTCGTGTCTACTGGAGCCCAGTAGCAAGCTTGGCAGGTCTTTCTCAAAGCACGAGTGATTGTGTCGGAACAGGACATGACTTTGCTCTCAATTCCTAGGAGGTCATTCTGTGACTCCCCTATTAGGCTTTGACGGAGGCTTCATAGTCTAGATTATCTACCACAGATACCTTGCATACCTTTAGAACTGCCAAGTCATAAGGCTCAAGGGCAGAGCACCTGGGACCAGCTGCAGAACTTTCCCGTGCTCTGGAGCACACTCAAAGCACACAGCCTTATAGGTGGTTTGGTAAAATGGGAATAGTACTTTCAGATGTGGTAGAAGTTGCCTCCAAAATCCAGAGACCCCGAACTTGAGAGGTGGAGGTGGCATTATAGAGTGACAGACCACATCTGGCTCACTCTGTAAGCTTTTTGTTACTGGGCTTTCACTGCATATTCAGTTTTGTTCCAGTGAGCATCATAAAGCCTTTGTTGTGTTAGTAGTTACATCTCTAGTCTTATTGAGCAACATCCCTGTGGTTTAACTTAAAAACCATAATGTGAGCAGCTCTCTGAATTCATCCAAATCTCTGTTAAAAGGGATGATTCATAGTGTAGTTTCTCTGAGTGGGGTCATACACTTTATAGTATGCAAGGAAGCTTCAACACATGTTTTAAAACTTTGATAAGAATTTCCTTTGTTGTTTATCTGGATAGATGTGACGCCAGCATAGCCAGACTCTCTGCCGAGCACAAAACGACCTATGAGGGCCTCCAGCACTTGAACAAAGAGCAGCAAGCTGCCAAACTTATCTTGGAAACAAAAATCAAAGACGCAGAGGGACAGGTATGACCTGTTTCAGGTAGCTTTTTTTTTAGGTAGCTTTTTGAAAGTGGGTATTTGTTCTTATCTAAGAATAACATGGGTTTAATGATTTCCTGCAGGAGAAACTAGTCAGGGCACTCAGCATAAGCATCCATCATCTTCTTCCTCCTTCTATTTCACTGGAGTGGCCCTTTGTAAGAATGCAACCAAAATGCCAAGATTTGTCAGTACACTCCTAATTTTAAGTATTCTTTTCCCTCATTCTTCAATCAATATGTTCCAGAAATTCTAACTTATATCTCCAAAACCATGTCTTAGACAGGTAAGTGATAGAAGTGTTGTTTTACAGGCTTTTACAGGCCACTAATCCCAATTTTGGATTCAGGAAATAGTTTATGCATAGGATTTATGGGCTGCCTCATCGCATAGTTTGTATATGGGGAAAGATTAGAACAAAGCTAGAGGATTGGCTAGTTAATAAATTTCAGAGTATTCCACCTTGCAATTCACAGGTTAATTTCTTAAAGCAAAACTCTTGGCATTTCAGAGTTTGTTTTTTGGCTACTTAGAAGTTTTCCTTTGCCATAATGGGGCCTGTCTTCTAGGACTTTCTCTACAATGTCTGTTTTACTTGCTGTTCTTCATTTGAAGAGAAACCACTCCAGTATTCTTGCCTGGAGAATTCCACTTCATAGTTTTATAATAATTAATTTTTTTACAGAAACAGCTTTGGATCGTTATTGGAGGCAGCTAGGACACAAATATGTCTAATCCAATAAATTGACTAGGTACCCCCTTTTATTAGAATGAAAGAAAAGAAAAAGAAAAAGTGCTAGTCACTCAATCATGTCTGACTTTTTGCAACCCCATGGACTGTAGCCCACCAGGCTTCTCTGTCCATGGGGATTCTGCAGGCAAGAATGTTGGAGTGGTTTGCCCTGCCCTCCTCCAGGGGATCTTTCCGACTCAGGCATTGAACCTGCATCTCTTACATGCCAATGCCAGCAACATTGGCAGGTGGGTTCTTTACCACTAGCCCCACCTGGGAAGCCGAAAAATTATGTTTCCTGATAACTTAGCCTGCATCTGGAGGTAAATCTGAGACCTAATGGGTTTTGTAAGTGATAAGAATTCCATCCTCTATGACTAGTAGCCACACTAATGATAGAAATTCCAAAGTGAAAATGACTTCTATTTTGTGCCAGCAGGTGGAAGTATTGGTCCTAGGCAGGAGCTGGGCTTGCTCAACAGAGACCTGTAGTTGAGTTCTCACTGCATGATGAATAGTTTGGCAGTGCTTCTGGTCTTGACTTTTTTTTTTTTTTTTTTTTTGGCTGTGCCCTGCAGCTTGTTTGGATCTCAGTTCCCTGACCAAAGATTGAACCTGGACCACAGCAGTGAAAGCCCAGAATCTTAACCACTAGGCCACCAGGGAACTCCCCTGGTCTTGATTTTTGATGGGTTTGTATAAAGAAATGGAAGTGGTGAGATTAGGTGGACTCCTAAATGAAATTTTCACATTAGATTGAATTTAATGCCATGGATGAGAATACACGTCATTAATGTTTTCTGAAATTACTTCTGAAAAGGTTTGATGTGGTATTTACAAGCGAAGTTTCTTTTCCAGATCTCTCAGCTTTTAAACAGAGTGGACTTGTCAATATCAGAGCAAAGCACGAAACTGAAGATGTCCCACAGAGATAGTAACCACCAACTTCAGCTTTTGGATACTAAGTGAGTAATCAACCTAGAAAAATCTGTTTTGGTTGATGTTCTTTTTACTATAGTTTTTTCCCTTTTGATTTTTATTTATTGTACAAAGTGAAAACCATAATGGAAGTTCACAGGGAAAATTTCCTTGTAGCCTGTTACCACTTTACCTTCCTAATTATTGTTTTTAGTGACTGGATAATAATCCATCTATTCATCCAATAAATATTTCTGGGCCTAGATGAACATGGCCTGGGTGCTGAGAATCTGAAGAAGAACAGGCTTTGTTCTTGCCCTTGTGGAGCTGATAGTCTAGGGAGTTGATGATTGTTAATGGAATAATCAGGAGAAGGAAATGGCAACCCACTCCATTGTTCTTGCCTGGAGAATCCCAGGGATGGGGGAGCCTGGTGGGCTGCCGTCTATGGGGTCGCACAGAATTGGACACGACTGAAGTGACTTAGCAGTAGCAGCAGCAGTGGAATAATCACTTAAATGAGTGCATGCTATGTTATTACTAAATGGTGATACATGCTTTAAAGGAAAGGTACATGGTTGCGGCAGGCTGATTAATGGTTCCTGCAAATATCACCATGTTCTAATTCCTGTGAATATGTTATGGCATTGTTGTTGTTCCATCACAACCATTCCAACTCTTTGTGACCCCATGGACTGCAGCACGCCAGGCTTCCCTGTTCTTCACCATCTCCCAGAGCTTGCTCAAACTCATGTCCATTGAATCGGTGATGTCATTCAACCATCTCATCCTCTGTCGTCGCCTTCTCCTGCCTTCAATCTTTCCCTGCATCAGGGTCTTTTCCAATGAGTCAGTTCTTCACATCAGGTGCCAAAGTATTGAAACTTCAGTTTTAGCATCAGTCCTTCCAGTGAATATTCAGGATTGGTTTCCTTTAGGATTGACTGGTTTGACCTCCTTGCAGTTGTAGGGACTCTGAAGAGTCTTCTCCAACACCACAGTTTGAAAGTATCAATTGTTTGCCGTCAGCTTCTTTATGGTCCAGCTCTCACATCCATACATAACTACTGGAAAAATCATAGCTTTGTCTATACAGACCTTTGTCAGCAAGTAATGTCTCTGCTTTTTAATACACTGTCTAGTTTTGTTGTAGCTTTTCTTCCAAGGAGCAAGCTTCTTTTAATTTCATGGCTGCAGTCACCGTCTGCGGTGTTTTTGGAGCCTAAGAAAATTAGGTTTGTCACTGTTTCCTTTGTTTCCCATCTGTTTGCTGTGAAGTGATGGATTAGGTGCCATGATCTTTATTTTTTAAATGTTGAGTATTAAGCCAGCTTTTCCACTCTCCTCTTTCACTTTCATCAAGAGGCTCTTTAGTTCTTCTTCACTTTCTGCCATAAGGGTGGTGCCATCTGCATAAGCTGAGGTTATTGATATTTCTCCCACAATCTTGTTTCCAGCTTGTGCTTCATCCAGTCCAGCATTTTTCATGATGTACTCTGCATATAAGTTAAATAGTCAGGGTGACAATATACAGCCTTGATGTACTCCTTTCCTGATTTGGAACTGGTCTTTTGTCCCATGTCCAGTTCTAGCTGTTGCTTCCTAACCTGCATACAGATTTCTCAAGAGGCAGGTTAGGTGGTCTCGTATTCCCATCTCTTTCAGAATTTTCCACAGTTTGTTGTGAATCACACAGTCAAAGACTTTAGCATTACCAATGAAGCAGAAATAGATGTTTTTCTGGAATTCTCTTGCTTTTTCTATGATCCAGCAGATGTTGGCAATTTGATCTCTGGTTCCTCTGCCTTTTCTAAATCCAGCTTGAACATCTGGAAGTTCTCAGTTCACGTACTGATGAAGCCTAGCTTGGAGAATTTTGAGCATTATTTTGCTAGTATGTGAAATGAGTGCAATTGTGTAGTAGTTTGTACATTCTTTGCCATTGCCCTTCTTTGGGAATGGAATGAAAACTGAACTTTTCCAGTCCTGTGGCCACTGCTGAATTTTGGCACATTAAATGGCAAATAGGAACTTTGCAAATGTGATTAAGGGTCTTAAGATGAGTAGATGATACACTGTTATCTATATCATCATTATTGATGTAACTCTAGAGTCCCTATAAGAGAGAGGCAGGAGGGTCAGAATCAGGAGAGAAGGCCATGTGACAATGAAAGCGGAGATTGTAGTGTGCTGTGCTTTGAAGATGGGGGAGGGGGCCACAAGCCATGGAAGACAGGCAGTCACTAGAAGCTGAAAAAAGCAAGGGAATGATTCTCCTCTCAGAGCCTTCAGAAGGGACCACCTCTGCTCACACCCCAACTTTAGTCCAGTGAGACTGAATTTAGACTTTTGGCCTTCAGAACCAAAAGGGAATAAATGTGTTGTTTTAAGCCACCAAGTGTGTGGTGATTTGTCACAGCAGCTGGGGGAAACGAATACAGTAGTGCTGCTGGGGTGAGTGACAGAGGCCTGGTTGTAGGGCCTTCCTGAGGAGGTGGTATTCTGAGTGAGAGCTGAAGAATGAATGGCATTCACTAGCCCTTGGACTGTAAGATCAAACCTGTCAATCCTAAAGGAAATCAATCCTGAATATTCATTGTAAGAACTGATGCTGAAGCTGAAGCTCCAGTATGTTGGCCACCTGAAGTGAAGAGCCAACTCACTGGAAAAGACCCTGATGCTGGGAAGGATTGAAGCCAAAAGGAGAAGGGGGTGGCAGAGGAGGAGATGGTTAGATAGCATCACCAATTCAATGGACAGAGTTTAAGCAAACTACGGGAGACAGTGGAGGACAGAGGAGCCTGGCATGCTATGTCCATAGGGTCGCAAAGAGTTGGGTTTGACTTAGTGACTGAACAACAAAGTGAACAGTGCAGTGAGGACCCAGGAGACAGAAGAGCCTGTCGTGGGAGAAGTGTGACTTGCAGGATATGCAGTGTAGAGGGGGCTGGGACAGAGCCTGAGGGTGGGGAATGAGGCCAGAGAGGAGGCAGGCCAGCATACAGGACTTCACACAGTCAGGACTTCCTGTTTGTTTCCCTAGAGCAATAAGAAGCCATTGAAGGATTTTAAGCAGGTAGGGTGATATAGTCAAATTTATATTATTTTTTAAAATAGTCTTGATTGCAGTTGGAAGATGGGTCACAAGGGCTGAAGCTGAGTTGTGGATTGGAGGCACTGTAGGCATTTAGATGAGAGAGGTCTGTGCTGGGGGAAGCTGAGCTGTCTAGTTAGGACACTGTATGGTGTTATGCTTTGCATTGTGTTTCAGTGACACTTTAAACTGGATTTGCCCCCAGCGAAACTCATCTGCTGCTCTTCTGCTCAATCATAGAACCATAAACTTTTCCCTGTCATGAATCTTCATAAGCTTGGCAAATTTCCTGCCAAAGCAGAGCCCCTAGTGACCATATATGTTTGTTTGTGTGTGTTTGTATTTGACTATTACAGTTTTTAGAAGATGACTTTGTTAGAGATTTGTGACAATTTTTTATTATCATTATTATTTTTATGGCCACACCATGCAGCATATGGTACCTTAGTTCCCTGACCAGGGGTCGAACCTGTTACCTCTGCGGTGGAAGCTCAGAGTCTTAACCACTGCACTGTCAGGGGAAGTCTCTGGAAATTTTAAATTAATCATTCTTCTGGTTCTTTTATCTCATTATCTCCATGCTTAATACTACTTCAAGGTCATTGATGATTTAACAGGAATTCCCTTACAGAAACCATGTTTCCTTTCCTCTAATTATCTGTATTTATATCATTCCTGAGTTATGTCACTCTTTCTCATAGATCCTACAAGCTTCCCAAGTGCAGAAAGATCTCCCGTCCCCTTCCTTCCTTCCTTCGTACAGGAAGAAAATAAACATATTAGTTTTTTTTTTTTTCTGTGAACTTTCTCCTTAGCAGATATTACTAGTCAGCAGACATGAACATCTTAATTTTTCTTCTTACAATTTAAAGTCCAGAAGTCTAGACACAAAGGCTGTTCACAGAGGAAAGGTTACTAAGCCTGGGGCCTTTGTGGGGGAGAAAGACAGGTTAGAGACCCAAAGATAGAACCCTAGTTGGATGAACTAGGGGAAAAAAGACATTCTGCAGAGAATTCATAAAGAAACTTACCTGTCAGTCTTGATTCTGAGTAGAAGTGTAAGAGATATTTCTAAAAAATTCTGAACCACAGTACAACCTTTATGTGGATTTAGACTTAGAATTCACATTACCCAACCACCTTGAAGAAACCAGAATAGATATTTTATCTTAGAATGATCTCTATTTGGTAGTAGCCTAAGATGCCTGGCAGAAGCAAATACAAATATGCAGTCTTCAAGGCTCCCCACAGGCAGATTAAGTTCTAAAAAACATAAATGTAAATCAGAAATTATAGACCAACACAAGGGGAAAAAAAATCACATAAGTAATAGAGTGAGAAGAAGCAACAATAAGCAGAATCAGACTCCTAAATACTGCATATATAGGAATTATAGGATAAAATGGATGTGTGTGTATATATGTATGTAGTGTATGTGTGAGTATTCACACACACACTTTTTGAAAATATGGCTAAGGAATAAGAGCTTACCAAAAATGAGCAGTCAGGGGGATTTCTTGGTAGCCCAGTGTTTAGGGCTCTGCGCTCTTGTTGCTGAGGGCCTGGGTTCAATCTCTAGTTGCAGAACTAAAATCCCACAAGCCACATGGTGTGGCCAAAAAAATAAAAAGTCAGAATTGACAAACAACCAAATTGGGCTTCTAGAAAATATAGTCATTGAAAATAAAATGTAACTTCCCTGACCAGGGAGCCTAACAGTGACCCAGGTGCCTTGGAGTCCAGCCTATAACTCTACCTAGAAGTGGAACCTAGCCTATTACCCCACTTGATTGCTTAGCAGAGCCTTTGGCCTTGCCCTAGCAAGGAACTCAACAAACAACACTTCCTAAAAGCAGAACATACCCTGTGACCCTACCTGACTAGAGAGCCCAGTTAGCAATCCCACTCGACCACAAGCACAGCCTGCAGATTCACTTGACTTCACAGGACAGCTGGTGGCCCTGCCTGACCAGGGATTCTGGCCAGTGACCTTCCTTACCAGTGGTGCACAGCTAGCAGGCTGCCCAACTGTGGAGCCTGAAGCCCTATCATGGGGGTCCAACCACCCTACCAGGGAACACAGTGACCCCACCTGACCAGAGGGAATGGCAGAGTCCAGTTAGTGGCTCCATTTGACTGTGCAACCCAGCCAGCAGCCCTGCCTACCCTCGGAGTCCAGCCAGTAGAATCACTTGACCATTGAGCCCAGCCAACAGTCTCCTTCCACCTGTACTTCAGAGCATGGGCAATAGCCCTGCCCAACTAGAGACCTAACAGACAGATATAGAACATCTCATCCAACAGCAGCGGAATACATACTCTTCTGAAGTACACATAGAACATTCCCAGGATAGATCATATATTAGGCAACAAAACAAGTCGTAAGAAATTAGATTGAAATCATGTCAAGTAGCTTTTCAAACTAAAGTGGTATGAAACTAAAAATTAATGACAGGAGTAAATTTGAAAAATTCACAAATATGTGGAATTAATAACACATTCCTGAAAAACTAGTGGGTCAAAGAAGATCAAAAGGGAGATTTTTTAAAATCTTGGAACAAATGAAAATGGAAACACAGCATATATAGACTGTAGCCCACCAGTCTTCTCTGTCTGTGGGATTCTCCAGGCAAGAATACTGGAGTGGGTTGCCATTTCCTCCTCTAGGGGATCTTCCCAACCCCAGGATTGAATCCAGGTCTCCTGCGTTGCAGGCATCTGAGCTACCAGGGAAGTCCACCAAAACTTATGGGAGGCCACAGAGGCAGTTCCGGGAGGAAATCTGCAGTGTTAAATCCTTACATTGAGAAAAAAGAAAGACCTTGAATAAACAACCTGACTTTATACCTCAAGGAATTTTAGAAAAAGAAGAACAAATTAAGCCCAAGATAGCTGGAAGAAGGAAATGATTAAGATAGATCAGAAATAAATGAGAGAATAGTAAACAACAGAAAAAAATTGGGGGAAAATAAAAAAAAGTAACTATCAAGCCAAACAGACAAAACTTTCTCTAGACTAACCAAAACAAAAAGAGGGTTCAAATAAATAAAATTATGAATGAAACAGGAACTACTACAACAGACAACACAGAAATACAGAGGATCATGAGACTGCTATGAACAATTGTATGTCAACAAATTGGATAACTTAGAAGAAACGAATAAACTTCTGAAACAACCTTCTAAGACTGAATCATGAAGAAATAGAAAATCTGAACAGACCAATGATGAGTAAGGAGATTAAATCAACAATCTAAAACCTCTCAACAAAGAAAAAGTCAAGGACTGGATAGCTTCATGAATGAATTCTGTCAAACGTTTGAAGAAAAATTAATACCAATCATTCTCAAACTCTTCCAAAAAGTTGAAGAAAACACTTCCAAAGTCATTTTATGAGGAGCATTATTCTGATAACAAAACCAGATAGACACTACAAGAAAAGAAAATTACTGACCAATATCTCTGATGAACATAGATGCAAATGCTAACAAACCAATTCAACAGCATTTTAAAAGAATCATACACCTTGATCAAGTGGAATTTATTCCTGAGATGCAAGGATGTTTCAGTGTATACAAGTCAATCAGTGTGATACATCACATTAACAGAATGAAGGATAAAAACGATATCATCTTAGATGCAGAAGAAGCATTTGACAAAATTCAACACCATAATAAAGACTAAGCAATTTAGAAAGAATGTATCTCAACATAATAAAGGCACATATGACAAGCCCACAACTAATATAATACTCAGTGATGATATTCTGAAAGTTATTCCTCTAATATCAGAAGACAAGGATACCCATTGTCAGCACTTCTGTTCAACATAGTGCTGGAAGTCCTGGCCAGAGCAACTAAGCAAGAAAAAGAAATGAAAGACATTCAAAACAAAAAAAGAAGCGAAGTTATACCTGCTTGCAGATATTATAGAGAAAACTCTAAAGACTCCCTCAAAGAACTGTTAGAATAAATGAACTCATAAAAGCTGCTGTGCTCTGTGGTCAGGCCCCCAGGTCAGGTGGGTCTCCACAGTTGAGCAGGGCTGCTGGCTTGACTTCCTGCCCATGTAAGACTGAGAAGCTTTGTTTTTGATGATATGACCAGGAAGTGTACTTATCACTTCAATGCATGTTCCATTGCCTGACTTAGTCATATGGCCACACACAGCTGCCAGGAAGGCTAAGTGTAGTCTTAACTAGGTAGTTGAAGACTCAGATCACATTTGAGGGTTTCTTAGTAGGGAAGAAGAGGAGAACAGATATTGCAGAGAATTGGGGACTAATACCATAATCACTGCAGATGGTGACTGCAGCCATGAAATTAAAAGATGCTTACTCCTTGGAAGGAAAGTTATCACCAACCTAGATAGCATATTAAAAAGCAGAGACATTACTTTGCCAACAAAGGTCCGTCTGGTCAAGGCTATGGTTTTTCCAGTGATCATGTATGGATGGGAGAGTTGGGCTGTGAAGAAAGCTGAGTGCCAAAAAATTGATGCTTTTGAACTGTGGTGTTGGAGAAGACTCTTGAGAGTCCCTTGGACTTCAAGGAGATCCAACCAGTCCATCCTAAAGGAGATCAGTCCTGGGTGTTCATTGGAAGGACTGATGCTGAAGCTGAAACTTCAGTACTTTGGCCACCTGATGCGAAGAGTTGACTCATTGGAAAAGACCCTGATGCTGGGAGGGATTGGGGGCAGGAGGAGAAGGGGACGACAGAGGATGAGATGGCTGGATGGCATCACTGACTTGATGGGCATGAGTTTGAGTAAATTCTGGGAGTTTGTGATGGACAGGGAGGCCTGGCGTGCTGAGATTCATGGGGTCGCAAAGAGTTGGACACGACTGAGCGACTGAACTGAACTGAACTGAACCATGGAGGGGGGTACATTTTATTATTTTTATTGTTAAGTCACATATATTCTTGTGTACTTTTATTGTTTTTATAATAAAAATAATTCAAATGGGGAGGCAGCAAGTGTGGGATGTTATTTTAAGGTATTTGGAAAGGGAGAGGACTATAGGAATGGAAATTTGAGTTTTTAAAAAATTTTCTGTTTGATTTAAACTAAGAAATATCTGTATGGGACAAGAGCAGTTTGCAGAACATAAGAGAGAAAGGGATCCAGGCTCCAGTCCTGGGAGAAAAGATGGAGAAGAAGGAGGAGCCTAGAAGAGAGCCAGGCCACTGTGTCCTTTGAGCCGGGAGTAGCCTGGACCTTTTAAACTGCAAACGTCAGCATTTGGAGTGGCTCCGTATGTGATACCTTGGTACTCACGCTACCAGGTCTATATAGGTGGGGGTAATTATCAGGTGCTTTTCTGTTATATCCTCCTCTTCTCCTTCCTTCTCAATTTAGTGCCAAGTGCAATTCTATGAAAAGGGTAAACATGTAATTCTGAGTGAACTGAATTTAATGCTTACATATTTCCAAGAGATTTGATAGAGACTGAGGTTGTTTGATGTCATTTTAAAGTTGTTTTATATCTAACAGCTAATTTTTCTTATTTTAGATTTAAAGGTACAGTCGAGGAACTCAGTAACCAGATTTTATCTGCACGGAATTGGTTGCAACAGGAACAAGAACGGATAGAAAAAGAACTTTTGCAGAAAATCGACCAGCTTTCCTTGGTTGTTAAGGAAAACAGTGTATGTGTTGATGTTCAACCATAACATAGTTAAGTTATTCGGTGAGACCTGCAATGTTTGAATAATACCCTGTAACTTATCTTTGATTTATTTAGCATTACATTAAGCTGTTAATGGTTGTTTCTTGCCTTATAATCTCTTTCCATGGTTCATACTGATTCTTTGTTATAAAGAGACAGAGCACTTTGACTTGTCTTGGTTAACAAAGAAAAATAATAGAAAATTTCAGTACTTTCAACTAAGACAAATCCAAATCAAGATCTTAAAGAACCAAGTTGTCCAGCTGCATTTCTAAATAAAAATAGCAATTACATACTTCATCTTAGTTTTAATTTCATGGTCTGGTAAAAGCCATTTTGACTAGATTTCTCCCTCCAGGCCCCTCTATCACACAGTAAACCCAGCATGAGGTGTCACAGGGCAACATCTAAACAGAATCCAGTTTTCTTTTCTGTGTTCCTTCTCATTTCACCCCACTCTCCTGTAGGCTTGAGGTTTGCAGAAGTACTCAAAAACCATACCAAGAAAGCCTTGCATATATAGTATTCATATCAGTACTTGGAAAGCAAATGTTTTTTGATTTGGTTCTCTAGCCTGACCTCCCTCTCCTTCTCTTTTCTTGCACTGCTTCCTCTCCCTTGGACTTGGATGGAGCATAAGTGACTGGTGTAGATTGTATCTCTGGCTCTGCTGTTTCTTGATGCCGAGCTGTTGAATTGCAGACTGTGCACTGGGCATATCACGAGATATGTAAGCCCACTTACAGCTTGGTATTTGTAGTCCTGGCCTCTAAAGCTTGCCTGCAGACCCAGATTCTCATAAGAACCAAGCATGATGGAGAGAAAAGGAAAGAAAATGTTCTATTTCAACTATTTCTTTACATGTCTCCATATTTTTATCAGATCTACTGATTGATTTGTAGTCTTCTGTGTCTTTGGTTCACTATTTTTACTTCTGAGTTGGCTTAATAACTAACAAACTCCAGGATAATGATGACTTTAATATGATAGAAGCTTATTTATCTTTCACATAAAAGAAGTCTGGGTACAGGGATTGCAGGGCTGTTATGGTAGCTCATCAATCCTCAGTGACCCATGATCTTTCTGGCTTAAGTCTCTACCAGTCCTAGAGAGTGACCCTTGCATACATAGTTCAAGATGGCTGCTAGAGCTCCAGCCATTACATCTAAATTCCAGGAACAGAAGAAAGAAAGAGGTTTTTTTTTTAATGTCTCAACTATTTTTGTTTTTTTAACTTTTCCTAGAAGTTTTCACATATGTTTATACTTATATCTCATTACCCATAACTTAATCATATGGCTACACCAAACTCAAGAGACAATAGAAAAGGTAATCTTTATTCTGAGTGACCTTATACCCAGCAGAAAACTGGAGATCTGTTATGGAAAAAGGGGAAAGTGGATATTGGGGTGAGCATCAAGCAAACTTTTTGATTCTGTTCTCTGCAGATTGCTCTTAAATGATATTATGACTGATGTGAATGCAATACAGACTCTTTGGAGTAATCACGTGCCATTCTTATCATGGATCTCAGGGAGCCAGTGAAAGGGACATGGAGAAAAAGCTCAGCCAGATGTCAGCCAGACTGGACAAAATAGAAGAGAGTCAGAAGAAAAATATGGAGGTACAGAGGACAAAACAAGAGGAGGAGAAGGTGCATGGACGGATCAGCAAGCTTGAGTTACAGATGACCGAAGACCTGAAGGAAATGAAAGCCGAAGTTGATGCGGGTAGGTCAATAAGAAAACAGCTCTCGTGCTTCATTTTCTGTATGATCTAAAAGTCAACTAATTAGTATTCCCCCTATAACTACCTACAGACCTGGATAATGGAATGTCCTTAGGTAATTTTCCAAGTAGAACTAATGTTGCTTCAACTTCAAGGACATGAAGACAGATAGACCTCGAGAGATAGGCGAACAAACCTAAAATTGCTTAGCTTGCATACATAGCTTTAGTACCATCTGCAGATTCTTTTCTGATCATAACCAAGGTCAGTATGCCTCAGAAATAAGCATATATCTTTGAGAGGCCTTCGAAGGCTTATTTTATCCTGCTGGCAGTATCCCACCATGGCAGTGAATGGTGTTCCTCTGCTCAGAAGCCCACAGGGCTCAGTCTTCACACTTGTTTGGAAGACAGTGTCAGAGCTGATTTCAAGTTCTAAAGTGCTGCCAGATAAAGGAGGGATTAGATTTACATTTTAAATATTTATTTATTTGGCTGCTCTAAGTCTTGGTGGCAGCTTGCAGTATCTTTTAGTTGTGGCATATGGTTCCCTGACAAGGAATTGAACCCAGGCCACCTGCATTGGGAGTTCTGAGTCTTACCACTGCACCATCAGGGAAGTCCCAAGAGGGATTAGATTTATACTCTGAACTCTAGAATACAGAACTGGGACCAATAATCGGAAGTTACCTGAAGACATATTATGAAGCAGAAGTATCTACTGTTAGAAGTCTTAGAAAGACACGGGTGCTTTGTGAGCCTGGGAGTTCTTTACTGAAAGTATTTAAGTGAAGGCCATTTGACCATGGTCAGGGAAGAGAAGACAGTCGGGTAGTGTGGGAAGGGGAGCTACATTATCTCCTGATTCCTTCCTGTTCCTCTGGTTCTGTGAATTTTCTTTATGGAGTTGTTCTATTTTGGCCCCGTAAGAAGAAAAGTAGCCCCATCCCAAGAATAATTTTGTTGTAACCACGACGGGGTCTCAAGGAGTTGGGCACAACTAAATGGCTAATACTTATTTAACCATTGCAAGTTAATTATTTTATTTAAGGAGAAGCTGCCATTAAATTTACCAATTTTAGAACTTTGTGGAGATAAAAGTGAATTTTCTTTCTTGGTATTTTGGGCTAGTAGAATATGATATTTGACTATTTCATTGGTGGTTAATGAGATGGTGATAAGAAATACATATGAGCCTTTTAAAAATTAAAAACATTTTCTTGTTATGAGAACAGATTTCTTAGTGGAAAATCTTAAAACACAAAATGTATTTTAAAAAGCCCTTCTATTATCTAGAAATCTTTTTTATGTATATTATCTTTCTATACATATAGGATATATATATTATTTTGGCTGTGCCACATGACTTGGGGTACCTTAATTCTCCGACCAGGGATTAATCTGGGGCCCTCTGCAGTGAAAGTGTCCAATCCTAACTACAGGTCTGCTAGGGAATATTCAATAAGTAATTTTTATACTTCTTTTTCTTTAATTGTTGCATAAAGAAAATTTTCTGAGAGAAAATTCTAAATTTGCTAAGGAAGACAAGATAATTTTGACATTTATTTTAACATATTATTGACTGGGAGTGTTTGGCAGAAACTAACACTTGTGTCTGGTGATTTGTAATGTAAGTGAATATTGATATGTCTTCAGTCTGTAATATTTGGGTAACAAAAGACATATTAATACCTCTCTGGTAAATAAGATGTTAAAAGCCAATAGAAATACAGAATAATATAAATTTTATTGAGAATTTTTTTTCTATTTTTCTTTTTATTTTGAAGTAATTTCAAATTTATAAAAACCGTAGTAAAGTGAAGTAGCTCAGTCATGTCCGACTCTTTGCGACCCCATGGACTGTAGCCTACCAGGCTCCTCAGTCCATGGGATTTTCCACGCAAGAATACTGGAGTGGGTTGCTGACTAGTCCAAAAACTATACATCTTTCAATTAGATTCAGCAATTGTTAGCATTTTGAAATTTGCTTAATGTATATGTATGTGTGAATGTGAATGAATATAGTTTTCCCTGAATCATTCGTGAGTAAGTTGCAGGAGCCAGAATACCTTTTTACCCCTTTACTATTTCAAAGTATATACCCTCAGAACAAGGACATTCTCTTTTTTAAAAAGTTTATTTATTTGTTTTAATTGGGGGATAATTACTTTACAATATTGTGGTGGTTTTTGCCATACATCGACATGAATCAGCCAAGGACATTCTCTTAAACAGCTATGTTGTTCAGTCACTAAGTTGTATCCAACTCTTTTGTGACTCCATGGACTGTAGTCTGCCAGTTTTCTCTGTCCATGGGATTTCTCAGGCAAGAATACGGGAGTGGGTTTCCATTTCCGTCTTCAGTGGATCTTCCCAACACTGGGATGGAACTTTCATCTCCTGCATTGCCAGGCAGATTCTTTACCACTGAGCCACTAGGGGAAGCCCTAAACAAGTGTAGTACAAAGTACTATTTATGAAACATTTTTCAATATTCAGTTTTCACATTTCACCATGTTTCCTTTACAGCAAGCCATCCCCAGTCCAGGTTCTCGTCCAGAATCACTTGCATCATATTTAGTTACCATGTTTCTTATTTAGTCTCTTTTAATCTGGATCAGTTTCACAGTAAGGTTGTCATCATTAAAGAACACAGGCCAGTATTTCGTGAAACGTCCCACCGTTTGGGTCTTTTTGCTTCTTTTTAATTCGATTCAGGTTGTGTGTTTTGGACAGACATGCTGCAGAAGTGATGTGTCCTTCCCAGGGTTTTTTCTTTCAGTACTTAAATTATATCCTGCCACTCCCTTCTGGCCTGCAGGGTTTCTGCTGAAAGATCAGCTGTTAAGTGTATGGGGTTTCCCTTGTATGTTACTTGTTGCTTTTCCCTTGATGCTTTTAATATTCTTTCTTTGTGTTTAACCTTTGTTAGTTTGACTAGTATGTGTTTTGGTGTGTTTCTCCTTGGGTTTATCCTGTATGGGACTCTTTCGCTTTTTGGACTTGATTGATTCTTTCCTTTTCCATGTTGGGAAAAGTTTCAACTATAATCTCTTCAAAAATGTTCTTATACAATTTCTTATTCTCTTCTTCTGGGACCCCTATAATTTGAATGTTGGTGCCTTTAATATCTTACCAGAGGTCTCTGAGACTATCCTTAGCTCTTTTCATTCTTTTTACTTTATTCTGCTCTTCAGCAGTTATTTCTACCATTTTATCTTCCAGCTCATTGATCCATCTTTCTGCTTCAGATATTCTGCTACTGATTCCTTCTAGAGAATTTTTAATTTCAGTAATTGTGTTGTTTGTCTCTGTATGCTTGTTCTTTAATTCTTCTAGGTCTTTGTTAGCTGATTCTTGCATTTTCTCCTTTCCGTTTTCAAGGTTTCTGATCACCTTTATTATCGTTATTCTGAATTCTTTTTCAGGGAGTTTGCTTATTTCCTCTTCATTTATTTGGACTTCTGTGTTTCGTGTTTGTTCCTTCAATTGTGCAGTATTTCTCTGCTTTTCATTATTTTTTAAAAAAACTTATTGTTTGAGGTCTCTTTTTCCTAGGTTTCAAGGTTGAATTCTTTCTTCCTTTTGGTTTCTCCCCTCCTAAGTTTGGTCCAGTGTTTTGTGTAAGCTTCACATAGGGTGAGATTTGTGCTGAGTTTTTTTTTCCCTCTCTGATGGGCAGGGCTGAGTGAGGTGGTAATCTTGTCTGCTGATGATTGGGTTTGTATTTTTGTCTTGTCTGTTGTTTGGATGAGGCGTCCTGCACAGGGTGCTACTGGTGGTTGGGTGATGTCAGGTCTTGTGTTCAAGTGGTTTCCTTTGTAGGAGTTCTCACTATTTGATACTCCCTAGGGTTAGGAGTTCTCTGAAAGTCTAGGGTCTTAGAGTCAGTGGTCCCACTCCAGAGGCTCAGGACTTGATCTTTTAGCAGATTGAAACTGAAGGACTCTACTTCCAGTAATGATGTCATGAGGTAGTACTGAAATCCCTCCTCCAAAATCAGTGTGAAGAAAGAAAACATGAGCATCCTACTAATGGAGTCACAGAATTTAGCTTCTTGGGTCAGAGAGCACTTATGTGCAGACAGTGCTGAAGTGATCTGTCTTAGCGTGCAGAGCCCAGGCTTCTTCCTGGGGTTTTCTCATCGGGGGCACATAATGTTGGATCCTCCCACTGTTGGTGAAGATAGCTTTGACCCTTGGTTAAAGTGGTGTCTGTCAAATTTCTCTATGGTAATATTTCATGTTTCCCTTTGTATCTGTAGGGAGACACTTTGAAACTATGTAACTATTCTGTTTCCTGTTAACCTTTTATTCCAGTACTTTGAGAATCTATTGATAATTTTTGCCCAAATCAAGCAGTGCTATCTGCTATAGGATTTGATACAGCGTTATTTGTTTTTTTTTTAATATTAACTCTTGTGAAATTTACCCTTTCTTAAAGGGTTTACCGCCATCTATGAAAGCATAGGATCCCTCAGGCAAGTCCTCGAAGCCAAGATGAAGCTGGACAAGGACCAGCTACAGAAGCAAATCCAACAGATGCAGAAGCCAGAAGCTCCCATGTGAAGGGACTCGGGACATGGACTTCAAAGGCGGTTTTGCCAGTGGGGCCAGAAGCTGGACACCTCTGTAGCCAGGCTGTCACTACATTCAGGATTGTTCCGTTTATGGCGTGCATGTGCCAAGAAATGTGTTTTCATGGGTCTAAATGTTTACCTTGAGTCTTGAAAACACTCTTCTTTAAAAGTATTACATACAGTTTTTACCACTTTATTCCACTTACCTAAATTCAAGCAAATAGCCTCCCCTCCCTGGATTTTAAAAGGCTTTTATCCCCTTCATTTTATGAATGAAAAGACTTAACAGTTTCCCTTTGATTCGTGATGCTCTCTAGCCAAGACTTTACTCTTGAAAATGTCATGGTGATTTTTTTAAATTAAGAAACTAATGAATCATCTTGGGAATGTGTTGCTCCTCACTCTAAATTAAGAGAATGTTTTGATGGATTAGAATTCAACCTTTGAGTCCATATTTGGATTTTATTATTGTTGTCTGTGCATTTCTTATATTGGTTCCCTTCTTGTAAATCTTTTGTCTTTTGTAGAGGGAGGGGATTTAATATTTGGGAAAAGAATCTACCACTTATGCAGTGAAAATAGTTTAAAAATTGACAACTGCCATGTAGATTACAAATTAAAATGGAAACTTAAGACAGTTATCTAGATAATGCAAGGCACAATTATCTGTATCAACCACCTAGTTATACCAGGTTTTAATACTGAAAGCTTTTTTCAATTATCCACAGCCTATATAGTGATAGCCATATATTCAATAATGGAATGGTGGTAATAGCTTGTTTATTATGTAATTGATTGTTCATTAATCACATGGGATGTGAAAATTTTTCAAGCTTTTTGATCTCCTCTCTAAATTTTTCCAAAATTGGCACAGAGTGCTAAAGGTTTATATACATTTATTGTAACTGTATTCTTGTGCCTTGGTTTTATCACATCAGTGCACTGTACCCTATAGAAGTTTTGCAGACAAAATAGAAGGCACAATAGTACATCAGAATTATGATGTAAAAACGGGATCCTATGTATTTTTTAAATGTTTTAAAACTTTTATCACTGTTAAGATGTTAATCATTCAGTATCATTAATGGAATAGAAATTCATACTTTTGTATGTCCAGAAAATCAAATTGATACTGCATTTATAACGATGTCAAGAAATGTTCATTTTGAGCAATTTCGTAGATGATGGGTGTTTTATTTTCAATCGCCATATTTGATTAGTCATTGGAAATTGGCACCAGTGGTATCTGTTCACCTATATATGTAAAAACTAACAGTGAGACACATGCCGTTCCAAACTGTGAGGGTGCCCAAGAAAAAGGAAACGGGAATACTTTGAAAATTTTAAAAACTTTTTTTTGTCTGCCAAGGACTCAGGAAAATTAAAGCATTTTCTATTTTAGAATAAATTGTAAATGAAATCTGTAACTGGCTATTACTGTTTACCCATATAAATTATGCTGCTAAAGTACATAATAGTTTACCCTCAATGGCTTGACAAAAATTTTGTTTTTAATTTGTACCTGAGAAGTCATACAAAGAATATGTCATCCAACATATATGTCCTTATTTTGCCACAAATCTCCCCATCTCTATTCAGGAAGACTGCTTCCACTTAATAATGAAAAAACAAAAAGGTTAATGCTCTTTTGCAATCAGAAAGTGAGTTTCTCTTTGTGATCGAGTAGCCGTGTTTATATAGTTCTCCTGATTTAAGCACAGACCACAGCACAGACAGCCACGGCTCCTCAAGCATCTCTCTCCTCTGGGGGCCCTGAGGAGGAGGAATCAGCACATGTCACTTCTGGGAGGAGGGGAACTGGCAGGACTAAGGTCAAAGGGTGACGTGACTGGGTGATGCTTCTGTTCCCCACGTCGGGAGTTCGGCAGGGATTCTCCCCTCTGGCTGATTGAAATCACCTGGGCACTTCCAAAAGTGACCAGTGCCTGGGCTGCTCCCCCAGACCAACTAAGTCAGAACCTCTGGAAGGGGATGCAGGCAGCCTCATGTGTCAGAGGCCCCCAGGTGACTCACGTGTTGAGTCCCCAAGCTCCATGTCCTCTCTTCACCAAAGTTTAAATGAGAATCAGCTTCCCTGTACTTTCCTTTACCAGAAATTTGCAATAAAAAGAATAAAACTTCCAAATCAATGTGGTGTATGATTCTTAAAAGCCCTTTCGTGGGAGGTAAATTAGGTAAAATACGGTAGGAAATCTCTTGCTTTCTGGGGAAACATTTTGATGGTTGAAATAAAGTGCTCTGAGTCCTGGCAGCCCTGCTGGGACCTGGAAAGTCGCAGGAAGCTGCTCCATCCTTGGGTCTCCAGAGCTCTGGGTGCCATCTCAGCTCTGGACTAACGGCAGCGGGCAGTTCCCAGCGTGTGTGGTGTGCCCACGTTGCGACCTTGGTGGGTATTCGTTCATTTCATTATAACAACAGTGCATGGAATTGAATACTGTTTGTTTCCCCATTTTACAGATGAGAAAACTGAGTCATGTAAAGGCGAAGCTACCTCTCCCAAATCCTGCAGCTGGTAAGTGGGAGCCATGATCCAATCCAGGCAGCTTACTTCCAGTCTGGATACCTAACCAGTGCACTCCCCTACCTCTATCAAGATACAGCCTTGCTTCCCACATAACTTGGACTTGCCAGACCACTAACTCCAACCCCATCTCTGCGTAACCTTACAGTTCTGCCATCTGAGTCCTTTTACATTTTAATGCTCCAATTCCAAGGGCTTCCCAGGTGGCGCAGTGATAAAGAATTCACCTGCCAATGCAGGAGATGGAAGAGATGCAGGTTTGATTCCTGGGTTGGGAAGATCCTGTAGAGTAGGAAATGGCAACCTGTTCCAATATTCTTACCTAGGAAATTCCTATGGACAGAGTAGCCTGGTGGGCCCCAGTCCATGGGGTCACAGATTTGGAGAGCAGAGCCCACAAGAGAGGCAGTCTTACTACCTTTGCTTGGTCAGATATCTTCCTCTGGTTGTTTCAGTGAAGGTGGGGTAGTTGATGCCACAGGACTATACTATAGTATCACAGGCATTTCATCTCCTGTCTTTAGCTGTCCTAGGTAGTGGCTCTGTACATTTGGGGATGGGTTGTATTGGGTGAGTGCAGAGCAGAGTAAGAAAGACAGATCCCTGTAAATTGTGGTCATCCCAGTAGGCTTTCAGCCTGAAAAAAAAAAAAAAAAGATCACATACCACTCAGGACATCCTGGAAACTCAGTGGTAACTGTGTGGAGTTTTTCTGTTACTGCTGTGTGAACTTGGGCAGTTCTCTTAACCTCACTGAGACTCATTTTTCTTATCTGTAGAGTGGATGTTATAATAATTTAA
The DNA here is from genome assembly GCF_023699985.2 of Odocoileus virginianus. Lineage (NCBI taxonomy): Eukaryota > Metazoa > Chordata > Mammalia > Artiodactyla > Cervidae > Odocoileus > Odocoileus virginianus. Next base: position 39,712,318 of record NC_069679.1, on the reverse strand, counting down.
AAGAAGGAGCTGGTTTATCACTTTCAAAATGCTGAAGTAATTTATGCAATATTGGGTATCAAGTGGTGAAGAATGGGCCTGGGGGATTAATATTGGTGGTGAGACAGGAAATATATGGGGGTCCCTGTTTGGTCCAAAGTGTCCTATTATCTGTGGGGACTGTATGGGCCGTGATTAATCTCCAAAGAAAGTGATATCCTAGCCTGAGACAGGAAAGAACAGTACAACCAGGGTGAAGATGTTAAGTACCCAGAATCAGCATAGGGACAATCCCTAAATGTAGGGAAGGGCTGGGCAGATCCTTAAGTTAGTTGGTCTTACCCATGGATCAGAGCTTGGGAAGGACACACTCCAGGTGAGGAAGGGTGAAGGTAGATAGGGAGGCTGAGAGTGCAGAGCCCAGAGTTCTAGTCGGGAATTGAGAAGCAGAACAGGCAGGGCTGTGCGCAGATGGCTGGTTGGCATTTGAGACTTGTTTGTATATAGATTGTATCAGCCCAAGTGTCCACTGACAGTTGAATAGATAAGTAAAACCTGGTGTTTGCAGACAATAAAATACTATTCAGCCATAAGAAGGGAGACAGTTCTGACACATGCTACCACATGGACATTATGCTAACTGCAATAAGCCAGTCACAAAAGGGCTAATATCCTATGATCCCACTTGTATGAGGTACCTGTGTACATGCTCAGTCATGTCTGACTCTTTGTGACCCCATGGACTGTAGCCCACCAGGCTCCTCTGTCCATGGGGACTCTCCAAGCAAGAATACTGGAGTGGGTTGCCATTTCCTTCTCCAGGGGATCTTCCTGACCCAGGGATTGAAACTGTGTCTCCTGTATCTCTTGCGCTGGCAGGCGGATTCTCTACCACTGAGCCACCTAGAGAAGTCAAAGTCGAAGGGACAGAGAGTAGCATCATAGTTGCCAGGGGCTGAGGGGTGCGGTGGGGAAAACAGTTAATGTCTAATCCATACAGAGTCTCAGGTGGGGAAGATGAGAAAGTTCTGGAGTTGGATGGTGGTGATGGTTACACAACAATGTGAATGTATTTAATGACACAGAACAGTACTCTTCAAGTGGATTAAAATAGTAAATTTTATGTATAGTTACCACAAGAATATTTTTTAAAAAAATGGATTCCTCAACCACTGAATAAAGACTTCAGGTAAGAGTTCAGCCCTAGCAGTTTTATTACAGTCTCAAGTGAGACAGTGAGTCAGAAATACCCAACTAAACCACATCCGAGTTTTTGACCCACAGAAACTACCAGTTAATAAATATGTGCTTTTTGAAGTCATTGCATTTTAGGGTAATTTGTTTTACACAATAATTAACAACACTCTGAAATCTTGACAGAATTATTTTGTGGAAATGTCACAAATTATGTTACAAATTGCATTGTCCACATATATAATCTTGTTAGTATCTTTCAGAGCAGGCAATGACCTTGAAAACTTCAAATACATATATACCTTATCGTGTTTAATCTTTGTAATTACCCTATTAGGTATGTACTATTATTTCTATTTGTGATGGAACTATTATGGAAGGTCATACAGCTAATTAGAGCAGGAGCAGGGATTTGAGTCTTACCTTTCTCCAAAGCCCAGGCTGCCATTTTGCTCCAAGGCTTCCAAGGTGGCCCTAGTGGTAAATAACCCGCTTGCCAGTGCAGGAGACATAAGAGACACAGGTTTGATTCCTGGATCAGGAAGATCCCCTGGAGGAGGAAATGGCAGCCCACTGTAGTATTCTTGCCTGGAGAATCCCATGGACAGAGGAGCCTGGTGGGCTACAGTCCATAAGGTTGAAAAGAATTGGACACGACTGAAGCGACTCTTAAGAGTCCCTTGGACTGCAAAGATATCCAACCAGTCCATCCTAAAGAAAATCAGTCCTGAATATTCACTGGAAGGACTGATGCTGAAACTGAAACTCTTAATACTTAGGCCACCTGATGCGAAGAACTGACTTATTGGAAAAGACCCTGATGCTGGGAAAGATTAAAGGCAGGAGGAGAAGGGGACAACAGGGGATGAGATGGTTGGATGGCATCACCGACTTACTGGACATGCTGCTGCTGCTGCTGCTAAGTCGCTTCAGTCGTGTCTGACTCTGTGCGACCCCATAGAAGGCAGCCCACCACGCTCCCCCATCCCTGGGATTCTCCAGGCAAGAACACTGGAGTGGGTTGCCATTTCCTTCTCCAATGCATGAAAGTGAAAAGTGAAAGTGAAGTTGCTCAGTCATATCCAACTCTTAGCGACCCCATGGACTGCAGCCTACCAGGCTCCTCCATCCATGGGATTTTCCAGGCAAGAGTACTGGAGTGGGTTGCCATTGCCTTCTCCATTTTTGGACATGAGTTTGGGTAAACTCCGGGAATTGGTGATGGACAGGGAGGCCTGGCGTGCTGCAGTCCATGGGGTCGCAAAGAGTTGGACATGACTGAGTGACTGAACTGAAGCAAGTTAGCACACACATGTGCAAGCCAACACCCACAACATAATGTGATTGGTTTAATAATCCCGTAGCTTATTGGAATCATACTTCTCTCTGGATCTGTGGTCTCAATGTGTCTCCAGACTAGCAGCATCACCTGGCATCACCTGGGAAGTTTTTAGAAATGTAACCTCTGGTGCCCCACCCCAGACCTCCTACTGCATCAGAAACTCTGAGATGGAGTCAGCAGTCTACTTTAACTAAAGTCCTGCAGAAGATCCAAAGCAAGTGAAGTTTGAGGATCGCTGCTCTAGAACTGCACTGTAATACAATAGCCATTAGTCACGTCAACCATTTAAATTTAAATATGTTGTTGTTTAGTTGCTAAGTTGTGTGCAACTCTTTTGTGACCCCATGGACTGTAGCCCACCAGGCTCCTCTGTCCATGGGATTTCCCAGGCAAGAATGCTGGAGTGAGTTGCCATTTTCTTCTCCAGGGGATCTTCCTGACCCAGGAATTGAACCCAAGTGTCCTGCATTGGCACGTGGATTGTGTACTGCTGAGCCACCAGGGAAGCCCAAATTTAAATATAAATTAGTCCAAATTAAATAAATTTAAAAACTCAGTTGTTCAATTGCCCTTGCCCTATTTTTACATGCTCAGTAATCACCTTTGTTTAGTGGCTATAGTATTGTCCTGTGCAGATATAGAATATTTATAATGTCACAGAAAGTTTTATCAGACAGCCCTGATCTACAGCAATAATTTCCTCATCTTTTCAACTGACATCTCTGTCCACAACTCTGTACCTTCATTGGTCAGCCTGAAATGAGCTTTGGATCTGGAACTTTCCTCCAGCCTCATCTTTACAACGTTATGTCAGTTGTCCCTGATAGAGATGATTTCCCAGGTCCTTATAAGGTTTTGTCTCATCTGGCCATTCTGATCAGTAGATACTGCCACCTGGACTGAGTCAAGAAGGATCCAGAGGCTGATGCTGGACTCTACGGGAAGAACCAAGGCTTGTGAGCCAACGGACAGGGCTGCCATCTGGGTGCTGCGCCTCTGACAGGTTCTCACCAGGACATCCCAGGCGTGGAGGATGCGCTGCAAGAGTTTGCCAGCCAGGAGGCTTGAGTGACTCTGATGCCCCCTAGGGAGACAGCCCTGGCAGGCCTCGGTTACTTGCATGCATGCTAAGTCGCTCCAGTTGTTTGCAACTCTTTGTGACCCCGCGGACTGTAGTCCTCTAGGCTCCTCTGTCCATGAGATTTCCCAGGCAAGAATACTGGAGTGGGTTGCCATTTCCTTCTCCAGGGGATCTTCCTGACCCAGTGATGGAACCTGCATCTCTTTACATCTGTTGCATGGCAGGCTAGTTCTTACCACTAGCACTATCTGGGAAGTCCCTGGCAGGCCTGGAATTAGGGTGAGCCAAAATGGAAAATATAAAGGGAAACCAAAATCTCTGTAATTAAGATAAATAGTATGTTAATGCAATATTTTTTAAAAGTCAAAAATAATGCCAAAGAATGCACAATGAACAAAATATCAAGCCCCCTCAAACCATGCTGCCTGAAGCTATTTTGGAACCAAGGCAGAAAGAAAATTATGTGCCCCATATACATGTTTTATGTAGTTTTATTTAAATATTTTACGTTTGTGCATCATGGTGTTTTTGTTGTTTTTTGGTTAATTTTTATTTTTAAAAATATTGCACAAAAGTATTATTATCTTTGGGCTGCTTTTCTCCTTACATTGGGTGAGTGAGATGAGGGTTCACTCACCTCATCCTAAGCCCAGCCCTGCCCTAATGTCTAGAAATTTGTAGCTAAATTCACTTCTCAATGATTGTTATTAGCTTATCTAAGGCTCGTCTGATTGCTTTAGGGGGCTCTGGTCTGTTTTTATCCCTAATTGTCATGCTTGGTCTAATTTTTAAACTTGTGACCCAGTTTCCTGGTGATAGGATGGGGACACAAAGAAAGCTAAGCTCCGACTCCTTTCTGAGACTCCGGAGGCCCTAGGGGAGCGGGATGGAAGGAGGTGAAAATGTTTGCTCTGTCTCATCACTTGCTGGCATCCTAGAGAGAGCTTGCTACCTGGCCAGCCCTTCACTGTCCTTTGCTGCCTCCATGTGGAAGGAATAGAAACTTCTTGTTGCTGATAAATTGATAAATTGTGTCTGACTCTGCCACCTTGTGGACTACAACGTGCCAGGTTCCTCCATCCTCCATAATCTCCTGGAGTTTGCCCAAACTCATGCCCGTGGAGTCAGTAATGCTATCCAACCATCTCATCCTCAGCTGCCTTCTTCTCCTTTAGCCTTCAGTCTTTCCTAGCATCATGGTCTTTTCTAATAGAATAACTTTTGGAAAACTTTGTTTTTAAATTCCAGTATATGGCAACCCACTCCAGTACTCTTGCCTGGAAAACCCCATGGACGGAGGAGCCTGGTAGGCTACAGTCCATGGGGTCGCAAGGAGTTGGACACGACTGAGCGACTTCACTTTCACTATAGTTTATTTACAATATTAGTTTCAAGTGTACACATAGTGTTTCAAAATGTTTCAAGATTATACTCCATTTATGTTTATTATAAAACATTGGCTGTATTCCCTTGCTGTCCAATATATCCCTGTAGCTTATTTATTTTGTACATAGTAGTTTGTACCTCTTAATTCCCTACCCCTATCTTGCCCTTCCCCTTTCCCCACTGAAAATGAAAGTGAAACTTGCTCAGTCATGTCTGACTCTTTGCAACCCCATGGACTATATAGTCCATGGAATTCTCTAGGCCAGAATACTGGAGTGGGCAGCCTTTCCCTTTTCCAGGAATCTTCCCAAGTCAGGGATCGAACCCAGGTCTCCCGCATTGCAGGCGGATTCTTTACCAGCTGAGCCACAAGGGAAGCCTAAGAATACTGAAGTGGGTAGCCTATCCCTTCTCCAGCAGATCTTCCAACCCAGGAATTGAACCAGAGTCTCCTGCGTTATAGGCAGATTCTTTACCAATTGAGCTATCAGGGAAGCCCATCTTAGTTCCTTGACCAGGGACTGAACCTGGGCCTTCAGTAGTGAAAGCATGGAGCCATAACCGCTGGACCACCAGGGAATTCCCTGGTCTGTCTCACCACTGGTAACTGCTTAGTTTGTTCTCTATATCTGTAAGTCTGTTTCTGCTTTGTTATCGTCATTTTTGTTTTATTTTTTAGATTCCACACGTAGGGAATGTGTTCCAATCAGAAGAACCCAGAACCAAGGAATGCCTCTGTGGAAGAGCCCTTGGAGATCCTTGAGCTCAGCTCTCATTTTCTAGAACAGGAAACCAGAGAAATTAGAAGTAGGCTTTGCAGGTGAGGACACGTGACTACTGTAGACAAGCTGTAACCATAACGGTGACTCAGTGCCAACTCTGCACTGGCTGGGGTGTGGCAGTGAGTGCGACAGACCAAAAATCCTGCCTTTATAAAGTTTCAAGCCTAGTGTGTGGTGAGGCTGGGGAGAAAAAAAACAACAGGCAAGTGAATGCCAAGCTGGTCGGTTGATGGTAAGCACTTTGGAGGGAAATAAAGCAGGGGCTGGGAATAGGGAGTTCCAGGAAGGGAGGTGCCAGTTAAAAGAGGATGGCCAGGGAAGGCCTTGCTCAGATGCAAAGGCCTGATGGAAATAAGCGGGAAGCCAGGCAGCTACCCAGGGGAAGAATTCACCTATATCTTCTTATTTTTATAAAACAACACAGTTTACAATTCGGGCATTCCATACCCATCTAGCTACTAATGTGTTGGCCTTCTGGCTAAATAGTAGCTTTTTTATTTTTCATGCTTTTATCATCTCTGATTGCCTCATTGTTCCCTATTTTGGCCTCTCAGTTTCCATACCATGGATGACCAATTCCCTGTAGTAAATTCTGTGCATGAAATATATATTCTAGGCAGGCTTCTGACTTCCCAAATGGTGCCACGCTGACATAATGTGTAAGGAGTAGATTGCACATGGGATCATTACGTGCTCTGCCCCATCACACGTGTGTTTCTCCTCCAGTGCCATGAAGATCTTTGTGAAGGAAGAAGTGTTCACCCATTGAAGATATGGGGAATTCATTCTGGCTTATACGTGGTTTGGCTTGAATTTGGATGTGCTTCTGCAGTGCCATGAGGATCTTTGTGATGGAAGAAATGTTCACCCAGTGAGGTATGGGGAATTCATTCTGGTTTACACATGGTCTGGCTTGAATTCAGGTATGCTTCTCCTCCAGTGCCATGAAGATCTTTGTGATGGAAAAAACGTTCACCATTGAATTCGGGTATTGAGAATGGCCTGTCTTATAGCCTTTTTATAATGCATTCTACATCTGCTTTAGCCATTCAGAGAAGAATGCGTGATCTGGAACTAAAGTATGTCCGCTGTGAAGATAAGGATGAATGCCCCCCAGACAGTGCCAAGGCTAATACTCCTTCAAAGACAAGATTCCCTTCCCAGGTATCGAGATCACACTGACTTGCTGTATATGTGCTAATCTGTTTCATTTGAAACCTTTAAAGAATATGTTAATACCTCTACCATCGTTGATGTTCTTCATTCTGACAAGATATAAAGCTCTACGGAAAACCATGCTTCTCCAGAGGGCTGTCTTTCATGGTAGAGCCTGCGCTCCTGGGCTGTAGTCCTCAGTTGGACTGAATGAAACTCTTTTTTTCTGTTTCTTTCATAGATCGTCGACTGAGTATTTGCATCAACGTTTGGAACTTCCGGGCTTGTGCTTGCTGATAAACCAACACCACCTCTATTAGCTAAGATTGTTTGGGTGTGTCCCACATCATGCTGATGCTTGTATCTGCCCAGAAGTCCGAACAGAGCAGTCCCTCTGTCCCTGCCCCCCCGGCAGGTCTCCCAGCAGTTCCCTCAGCTGAGCACTCTAGCATCTAGCCAGGAGCTGTCCAACAGCTGCTCTGTTGCTTCCCAAACCAGGTTGGACAGGGCCTCATGCTGAGTTTCTTAAGTAAGAACCTGTGAATGAAAAAATACTGCCTGCCATATCAGAATGTTACAGCCACCAAACCTTTACATTATGTCCACCCAGAAGGTGAGCCCTGATGGAACTCAGGAAGGAGGCATGATCCCCCTCCATCTAGCAGTCGGCCACTGTGGGTATCCTTGTCCGTGCACCCCGAGGAGAGTCTGGATAAGAACAGAATCCTGGCTGCAGAGAGCTGAGGTGCATAGCAGAGGAATGATTTCAAAAAGCCCAGGCTTTGTATCTTCCCACACATAGAAAAGTGCTCAATTCCTTTGAGATACCTGGTTTTCCTTAACTTACAGTAATGTTTTGATGTTCTGATTACCTGGTCAAAAACTCCTATACATCCTGGCTCCCCTCTTTGCCTCTTTGGAACAGTCTCTCAGAGTTATCTGAGATGTTATGTCCCAGGCTTAAGTCCTCAGTTTTGTCCGCCAAGTAAAACGTAACTCTTGGGCTTCCCTGGTGGCTCAGTGGTACTTCTGCCAGTGCAGGGGACACGGGTTCAGTCCCTGATGCAGGAAGGTCCCATGTGCTGTGAGGCAGCTAAGCTCTGTGCCACAACTACTGAGCCTGTGCTCCAGAGCCGGGGAGCCTCAAGTCCTGAGCACCTGTGTTACACCCACTGAAGCCCGCATGTCCTAGAGCCCGTGCTCCGCAACGAGAGAAGCCACTGTGATGAGAAGCTGGCTCACCACAGCTAGAGAAAAGCCCATGCAGCAATGAAGATCTAGCACAGCCAAAAATAAATAAATAATCAACACTTAAAAACAAAACACATACATTTTAGGTTGTGGATTCAGACCTCAGCCTCGTCTGCTGTCACCACAGTGTTCTCAGCTTCCTCAAACACATGTGGGCATTTGAACCAGTTTTCCACCTCTAGGTTTCACCCCAAGAGGGAGAAAAGGGATGGCATGTTTGTTAGCTGTCCCCTTTCCTCCTCACACCACCCCCCAACCCTGGGATGAAAGAGAGTGCTGTGCTTTCTGTTTCTGCTTCCTATCCAGACCGGGTCCCCACTCAGCCTCATCTTTCTCGCTCCAGGCCAGATGGTAGAATGCATATTCTTTCTGTGCCATGGAGGCCAGTTTGCTTTATGACCAAGTCCATGGCCCATGCTCCTACTAAGAGTTAAATTTAGAAAACTCTTTCTCATAACAAAGCCTGGTTTTTGAGAGTTGTCTGGGTGTTCGAGATAGCTATTCTGGGTTTCAAAACTCAATGTGGACTGCTTTCTCTTGGCATCCTTGCAATCACTGTCCCAGTTCCCTCTTTGGCCAATGGATACTTCTGTAGAAGAGGGGACAGGTGAAATGCAAATGACACAATTAGTAAATTAGCTTGTTTCAGAGTATTATCCCATTACATATACCTGGATATACTCTAGACTTTGATCTACTTGAGGGCATTGTCACATTTCCCCAGATATCTCAAAATGTCTAAGAGAAGTCAGATGCTAATTATGAGAAGATGTGTGGATTTGCTAACTTTTTCGGCTTTCTTATGTTGTCTCCCATTATAACAGCTCCTTGTAGGGCAGCTTCCTGCTATAGACTAGTTAAGAAATTCCAATGAATAGTTCCAGATGGGCTAGGGTCTTTGATGAATGAAAAGTGAAATGAATTAACTTTAATTAATGTACTTTTAAAATCATCTTTCTCTTTTTAAAAAACATTTATTTATTTTTGGCTGCGCTAGATCTTTGTTGCTGTGTGTGGGTTTTCTCTAGTTGGCAGCATGTGGGCCTAGTTGTCCTGAGGCATGTGTCATCTTCCTGGACCAGGGACTGAACTTGTGTCCCCTGCATTGCTAGTGGATTCTTTACCACTGGACACGAATGAACTTTTAAAAACCTAGTCTTTCCAAAGGGTCTATGTCTGGGGTAAAATTCTAAATGGAAGGCAAAAATTTGGGGGATCAACTGTGTTAGTCATTCATTGAGCACTTACTCTATGGAAAGTGACTTTTGAACATTATCTCATTTGCTGTTATTTCTGAACACTGTGAAAAATAAATTTTATGGCAGACCTGTTTTAAACAGGCATTCTGAAAGCCAGACAGTATAAATTTCTCTGGCTCAAGACTCAAGAAATCATTTCAGCTCAACCTCATTTTGGCTGTTTTTCTAAACTGTAGAAATTATAGAGCTATAAAGTCTATTACTAGATGGAGCAATAAGGTAGATTTTAAAGAAGCAACAAAGAAAAACCGACACCCCGTTAACTACCACCCCAACTGTCAAATTTCTTAAAGAATGATGATCTGATTACATGTATAGGACTTTGTCATTTATAAAACACTGTCTAAAATACTTGGCCCTCATAATTCCCCTACCTTACTGTTACTATTATTATTATCATTCTTAGATAAAGAAAGC